>NC_030832.1:24459552-24762582 GCF_001704415.2 Capra hircus
GAACAGGCAGTTAAATCAATTACGTAGGCAGCTCTTTCAGGTCTTTGTTCACCTTTGGCCGATTACCTGACTTCTTTTTCCATGCCTGCCCTGTCCTGGGACCCTCCACAGCATATGTGCACAGCCAGAAACCTTTTCCGAGATGGACTCCAGCCCAGAGCCCTAGGGGCAGCCTTGGCATAACATATTATGGGGTGGTGCCCCCCCCCGACCCCCCAGGAGACTTTCTGTGCACGTGCAGGGTCTCCCTTGCCCCAAGGATGAGAAATGCATGACCTCTTGGTCTTTTACACAAACAAGGTGTAACCCCTCTCTGTTTCTGCCATAACTGCTGTCTTAAAGTGTCTACAAGAAACCAAGCCTGGCTATTTACCCTGTTTCTGTGGATATTTCTATTTCAAAGTGCAAACAGGAGGCTGGCTATAAATATCTAAACAGAAGCCCATATCTCCTGCCATATGTGCACAGGGCCAGAAGTGCTCAGGGATGGATGTCCTCACTGGGGACGGTCTTTAACCAATGATTGACAGGTGGAGTATAAAGACTCCAGGTCCCCTGCCCATGATAGGGACCTCTTCGAAGTGTGAACTGCACCGTCTCCATGGCTCCCCTGTGGGTCTGAGTCACCACTGCCCTGGTCTTTGCTACTTGTCATACCACTGCTTGGTCTCCTTCCCTTCCCTAGGTACCTACTTCTCTACCAGTGTTTCCTGAGATCACTTCCTAATGAAACCATGTAGCATGAATCCTCCTCCCAGAAGCAACCTCTACTTCCCAAACCTGGTCCTCCTGCCTCCCCATCTCAGGAATGATACCTCTGCATATTCAGTGATCCAAGCAGTGACCAAATCCATCCTCCCCTCCTTCTCCATCCAACCCCACCCATCAGGCTCCCTTGTCCTGACCACTGTCAGATTTCATCCACTGACCTCCATCCCTGCTCCCTCTGCCCACCTCAGACTGGCCCCCATCATGTTGGTGGCCTCTTGAAGCCTGATGGTCACAGGAAGATAAACATTCTGCAGACTTCTCATTCTTAGCTCACCAAGCAGAGCAGTCACATGCATGCTCAGTCACTAAGTCATGTCCAACTCTTTGTGACCCCATGGTCTGCAGCCCACCAGGCTCCTGTGTCTGTGGGATTCTCCAGGCAAAAATACTAGAGTGAGTTGCCATTTCCTCCTGCAGAGAATCTTCCCGACCCAGGGATAGAACCTGCACCTCTTATGTCTCCTGCATTGAAGGCGTATTCTTTACCACTGCGCCACCTGAGGAGTCAGAGCAATCACAGCACAGCCCTTAAAATCATCCACAAGATCATGTCCATGAGTTCATCTCCACCTTCCCTCCTTACAGGACTTAACATCAAAGCATCTACTTACAGTTCATTGCAGGTTACTGTCATTTGTCTTTTATGATAATCGATTTCTCCTTCACTTGAGGAGAACCAATCAACCAGCTACATTAGCCAAGCACTGTGCAAGAGGCACGTGGTATGGTTATAAAAGGCACAGCTCTAAATTTTGGAAAGCTCATTGTTTGGGGAAGAAGGCAAACAAACAAATACTTCAATACAATGGTTACAGTGTCACGTGGACCTGAACTATATCATATCCATCTTTAAATCCCTCCCACACTGCCTAACACAGAGTCGGCTGGTTATAAATGAATGGATTTTGCCCGGTAAGTCAAGTGGAAGTCTTTCCAGAAGTGACATTTCTGCTGGGCTTTGAAAAATGAGAAAGGAGAAAAAGAGCTTGCCAGGTAGATGTCAGAGTATGTCGAAGACATGGGGGAATGAAAGAATGAGTTGTTTTAAGGAAGGAGAAAATTGCACAGAATAGCTAGAAAATCACACATCTAGTGAAGAATAGCTAAGATGGGTTCAAACCAAGAGTGAAGGAAGGTGAATACAGAGTTCATGACTCTAGACTGGATCTTAAAGCAAGACGGAGCCATGGAAAGGTTTTGAGCTTTACTGCTGGGTAGGAGCCCAGGGACACAGGATCCTTAGAGTCTGTGCTAGTCTCCAGTCACATAAATGACTCTGGAGAACCCCTCTAGTGGCTCATATTCTTTGAGCCTAAATAGCTGTACCCCTAGTTCCATGGCGGCATTGTTCTGATGGCGCTAAATCTTGCATCCTTAAAAATCCATCACATGGAACTCACCCAGGTTGGTGATCACTAAGTAAGGCCATTGCATCTCCAGTTTCTACCCAGATGGACAGAAAATGGGTTCTGCTATCAGATGAGACCAAACCATAATCCTCAGCATTGGGAGGCAGGTATGTGTTCATGCGTGGATGCATTTATGTAAGCACATAACTGTGTCCTTGGGTCTGGATGTGAATCCAAGGATGGGTTTAAAGTGTCTGAATGCACACACATGTGAATTTTCATGTGTGCACATTTGCCTGGGTGTATGGCCCTTTACTTTGCCAACAAAGGTCCATCTAGTCAAGGCTATGGTTTTTCCAGGGGTCATGTATGGATGTGAGAGTTGGACTGTGAAGAAAGCTGAGTGCTGAAGGATGGATGCTTTTGAACTGTGGTGTTGGAGAAGAGAGAGTCCCTTGGACTGCAAGGAGATCCAACCAGTCCATTCTAAAGGAGATCAGTCCTGGGTGTTCATTGGAAGGACTGATGCTAAAGCTGAAACTCCAATACTTTGGCCACCTCATGCGAAGAGTTGACTCATTGGAAGAGACCCTGATGCTGGGAGGGTTTGGGCACAGGAGGAGAAGGGGGCGACAGAGGATGAGATGGCTGGATGGCATCACCAATTCGATGGACATGAGTTTTAGTGAACTCTGGGAGTTGGTGGTGGACAGGGAGGCCTGGCGTGCTGCAATTCATGGGGTCGCAAAGAGTCGGACACAACTGAGCAACTGAACTGAACTGAACTGATGGCCTCGTTGGATGTGTGTGTACTTGTATGTGTGTGTTTGCGCGGGAGCATGTTCATATACGTACTCATGTTTGTGTCTGTGTGTGCCTAGTGGAGGCATGCCCATATGTGTGTGTCTCCACACGTGGCACACCCATCTTCATCCTGGCACGTTTTGTTTGTCAGGGACCAGAGACTGCTTTATACCACAGCCAACCCCATCCCATTCTGCTCCCTGGTTCCCCTGCTCATTAACGCAGTCTGTGTTGGTTACACTTGTGGCAACGGGCCTCTGTAGAGAGTGTTAAATATCACAACTGTTTATTGTTTAATATTTTTCATGATAATGGCAGGCTAGTTCACAAGGATTCAGAGCAGTGTATAAAACACCTTCTGCTGACTGCCCATTTCCTGCCAAGAAAGGACGACAACCAACAGCCCCTGCCCAGGGCCTCGTTGATGTGGTCTGTGATGCCACACTGCCCCCCATTTGGTTTCCCTGAATAAATTTGCAGCCAAGCTGAGTACACAGCAAATAGCAATACTTGCATTTCTCTGCTGAGCGGGTGGTGGGGAAAGGGAAACCTTGTCAAATCAGTGTACTCAGCTCGGGAAAAACCAACTTTAAGACAGGAGAGGGGAGGTAGTACCAGAAAAGGACCTGGAAATGACCGTAATCAAATTGTCAACTTAAAAAATATTCACAGCCTAAAAGCTAAGTGTTTATGTGGTGGGAATTTGGGGGACTTCAAGCCTGGGAGACAACATCTGAAAGTAACCCTGAAAGAATGCCGAGGAGGAGGGGAGGGCTGGAACCACAGGTTATAGAGAAGTTTTGCAACGAAGGGTAGGTAGTCTGAACAGCAAAAAATTATTGTTAATTAAAGAAAACCAGATAACCCAAGTTAAGGAATTTAGTGCTTTTCTATGTATGGGAGGATGGAAGAGTCTGGGCTCACTGAAATCATTCCTCTGATACGCGCCTCAGCTGTCTGGGGCCAGTACCCTTTTTTCACACCCTGAGTTTCCTCGAGGTTCGCCGCGGGGAGTAGTTGCAGTCTGACGGCTGCTAGATGGCAGGTGTTCTTCCCTTCCTGAGTTCCTTCAGAGCTGACCCACTCACCATCCATGGTGGTGACTGTGGCATCCTTGTTTACTGATATGGCAGAAAGTATCCCGTTTCTCAAAACTATGTCCATGTGTTGATGGGCCGCCATCCAGGACTGTGGCCAGAGCCTGTTTGACAATCACCAGTAAAAAGCACGTGCCTCTCACGTAGAGTCTGCAACAGCCACCATTCGTTTTCTGAGGTTTGGCTATTTCCTTGCTGGCAGTACACCAAGCTCTGCACAGGAAGTTTCTCATTTGATCTCCAACAGTCACTCTTTTAAGCAAATAGTCATGTCTCCATTTCACTGGTAAAGAACCCAGAGTTCAGAGGGTTTAGATGACGCTGGCAATCAGGGCAAAGAGCTAGTGAGCAGCAGAATCAGGAACCAAGCCCTGGGCCTTCGGACTCTGCATTCCAAGCACATTACTAATATTCTGCACTGTAGAGATTGCTGATCTGAGCCCAAACTGATCCCATACCTGTGCTTGGCTTGGCTCATAAAGTGCTTTTATAAACGTTTTGTTAATCACCAGTATTTAAAAATTGGAAGATTATTTATAAAGCTCAAGAGCTTTTAAAACTCTTTGTTTATGTATTTGGCTGTGCCAGGTCTAAACGGCATCATGCAGGACCTTTGATCTTCATTGCTGCATGTGGCATCTTTAGTTGCAGCATGTGGGATCTAGTTCCCTGACCAGGAAGCTAACCTGGGCCCCCCACTTTGGGAATGTGGAGTCGTAGCCACTGGACCACCAGGGAAGTCCCAAGAGTTTTAATCTTTCTTTCAAGGTTGAATTATCTAGTAACCCTGAGCCCTCATTCCTGCCTGATAACTACTGGCTGGGGCAGTTCCAGGTGCCTTTTCTAGATGGTACACATGTGCTGAAGTTTGCGACACTCCTCACTACTCCCTATTACCTACCTCTCTTTACTTATTCATATGACTGATCCAACACCTGCCTGGCTTTTTAGACCTTTTTGCTCAGGAAATGTCTTTATTTTTCAGGGAAGAGTTCTGCCTTAGAAATGATTTCTATGAGTTCTTATTTTTAGACATTTGCTTTCAGATTATTCTATGGTCAGGCCAAAGTTTTCAACAAGACAAGTAGTACAGATCACACTACTTTAGTAACAACTTTTCAGGGTTCAGAAATGAACCATTGAGGTGGAAAATATATACACATATTTCTGGTTTATACTTTTCCTTGCATTCAACAGGAAAAGCATGTAATTAAGTCACATGTGGATGTGGATATTCTAAGGACTTAGATCATCTAGTGATTAAAATGAAGTAAAAACAGCTAACATTTGAGTACATTAAAAAAGCAACAACATGAGAATTCTCTATCACATTTCTCTCTGAAAATTGGCTTTGAATCCTTCAAAAAAATCAGCAGGCCATGAGTGGCCCAGAGAGGGCGGGGTTGGTCAGAAAACCACAGCCCTGGTGTGGCCCTCTCACAGTCAAGGCTGAAAAAATCACTCTGTGTCAAAACAATGGATTTCATGGATAAGCATCTTAGGAGAACACAGCACTTTTGTGCACAGTCTCTGAGACTAAGAGCATCTCCTGAGGTCTGTGGCTGCAAGATGGGAGATCCACATGCCCGCAGAGACTGATGGTCATGGCAGGAGCCCCTCCTCAGCCCAGCAACTGCTGCTGCGCAGAAACGTGGTCCGGTTAGGTCAGCAATCCTCCAGCCTCTCAAGAGAAGCTAGAAATCTGCATTTTCTATGAAATCCCCAAACTGCTGAAAGTGACAGTCGCTCAGTCATGTGCAGCTCTTAGCGACGTCATGGACTTATAGTCCATGGAATTCTCCAGGCCAGAATACTGGAGTGGGTAGCCTTTCCCTTCTCCAGGGGATCTTCCTGACCCAGGAATCGAACCGTGGTCTCCTGCATTGCAAGCAGATTTTATACCAGCTGAGCTACCAGGCAAACTGCTAAATGCTAACAAATAAAGTACTCCTGGGGAGTCTCCTTGTAAACTTTGATCTGGAAGAAGATAATGAACGCTCCCTACTGTGTGCTGGGCCTGAGCAAAGCCCGTACTGAGTAGCTTCAGTCATGTCTGACTCTTTGCAGTCCTATAGAATATAGCCTGCCAGGCTCCTCTGTCCATGGAATTCTCTAGTCAGGAATACTGGAGTGGGTTGCCATGCCCTCCTCCAGATGATCTTCCCGGGCCAGATGGCACCCTCATCTCTTGTATCTCCTGCATTGACAGGCAAGTTCTCTATGACTAGCACCACCCGGGAAGCCCCAAAGCACATAGCCTTTGCTAATTTAAATAACTCCCACTGAGCATCTCTGACTAGGCACCATGCCCCCTTCTAAGCGCTTCATTCACAGTAACTCATCCGATCCACCTCATTACCTTAAGCATCCTCTTTTGATAGAGCAGGAAACTGAGACTCCGAGAGGTTAGACACAAAGCTAGCGACGGCAGAGCTGGGATTTGAACCCAAGAGCTCTAGGTTCTAGCGCTGGCTCTCAGCCACTCCACTGCCTGGCCCCAAAGGATTTTCCCAACTCTTGTTACCACCCCAATTCACAGAGGAAAAACTGAGGCCAGAGACAAACAACCACTCCCCTGGGATAATGGGTGTGCGGGAGCCATCTGATATCAGTGCTGGTCTTAAGGGAAACACGTTGACTGAAACCTTCCCCCCTTGCCAGGCACCATTGTAACCATTTGCATGAGTTATTTTATGAGAGGAGGTCCTCGTAAGGAACATGGAACTAACGAGCCACCAACTAACTCTTCCACCAACCAGAACAGTTCAGGAAAGGTCGAAAGGAGAAGCCATGTGTCGTGCCACCTCCCAGAACCCTTCTCACTGGAATCCATCTTGGCTGAGCAATGCGTGCACCACCAGGAAGGATCTGGAGTCAGAATGACTGGCCAGAGATGACCTAGAAGCTTACCCCATCACCATAAAACCCAAGACTGCAAACCACGTGACTTAGCAGTTCTCCTGGGTTCCCTTTCCCTCCTGCTCTCCACCCGGGCGCCCCTTCCCAATAAAGTCTCTTGCTTGTCAGCATGTGTATCTCCTTGGACAATTCATTTCCGAGTGTTAGACAAGAGCCGCCTTTTGGGCACTGGAAGGGGTCCTTCTTCCTGCAATACTGGGGTCTTTCTGGAGAAATCTCAGAGTCCTTGCACAAGACATGGGGGTTGCAGACCGTTAGAACTGAGGGAAACATTTCTAAGAGCCCAAATGTCATCTTTCTTTACGAGAAGAAAAAGGCTACTCTAGCTGTCAGACCGTAAGCTGCAACCTTTATGTTTACAAAGCAAAAAGGGCAATTAAATGAGACAAAATAAATCTTCTTGGGTCTCCGTCAATGGGCCTTGCAGGTCTGCGGTCTGAGGGCTGATTGACAGGACACATTACATTCGGGAGCAGACTCAGCCTCTGACATTTCTTTGAGGCAGCCCTGAAGCGTGAGGGCCATTTCCTTAAAGGGCCCCTGCCCCTTTCCAGTCTGCAGGGATTTCCACCCCCCAGGCAGAAGCAAGGAGGAAATGACAGGTGCAACACCTGGCTGGGAGGGGACATGATGGTCATGTTCACGGTGGAGATGACAATGACAATCATGGTGACAGCTGGCACACGTTGACCATAAGGGCTCTCTCTGTGCTGGGCACTTAGCCACATCCTTGTCAGTGGGGTGAGTCCCTTTGCGGTCACCATCTGTCAGGTGCCAGCAGGGAATTCCACAGCATCACATAGAATGGCTTTATTGGAGATTTTGAAACCAGGGTCAGTAAGAGGAGCCAAAGTCTCATGGGCCTCTTGTCATCCTCAGGCAGGTGTGTGCCAAGGCCATGGCTAGACCCTCTCTGTGGGCATGTATTTGGGGGAAAGACTCCCCTTGTTGCTCTCCCTTCTCATAGGGTAAGGGTTAGAGCAACCTTGGCAGGGGGAAATGAAGACTGGCATTGGGAATTATGATGGGAAACAAACCAACCAAATAGTCGCTCAAGCGTGTCTGGCTCTGTGCAACCCCCATGGACTGTACACGGCCAGGCTTCTTTGTCCATGGGATTCTTCAGGCAAGAACACTGGAGTGGGTGGCCTGTGGTGGGAATGCGTGCTAAGTCGCTTCGGTCGTGCCCGACTCTTTGCAACCCTATGTAGCCCAGCAGGCTCCCCTGTCCATGGGATTCTCTAGGCAAGAATAGTAGAGTCGATTTCCATTTCCTTCTCCATGGTGAGAAAGACCCGTGGAAAGTTGGGTTTGTGCACAGTGCCTCCATCTGGGAGGAAGAAGCCACACATTACACAAGAAAGGAGGTTTGCTGCTCCCTCTGGGCAAGGAGAGCCCTGGTCTTGATTAACGTGTACCCAGCATTCACTTTAGACAAGTTTCCTTGGATTCTGTTATATTTCATTTGATCATCAAAACAGTGCTTTCAGGTTGGCGTTGACCCGTCTCTGTTTTCAGTGCTGGCCTGTGGAACAGCTTGTTTTTCTTTTACACCCCCATTCCTGATCTTGGGCATCAGGGACATAGGATGTAGTGACTCGGGGGTTGGATTTCGATTCTACTGATTGACTGTCTAATGGATCCGTTGGTGACTGTTTCTGCTTCCTTCTGAAGAGGCAGCGTAAAACTCAGGCTCAGCCTCAAAGGGGACTGGGCTCACATTCTTGGCTTCTGTAAGGACCCTAGGCAGGAGTCCTGTGTGACTCCACACAAGCCACTTAATGTTCTGTACTCAGCTTCCTTTTCTGTCAACTGAGGTCAACAGCAGAGCCTATTTCATGGGGCTGTTGTGAGAAGTCAAATGAGTTAGAGTGTATAAAGTGCCTAGCAGCTCACTGAGCATATAGGCAAAACCTAGCACAGAGGTTCTTGATATTCTACTTGCTGTTGATGACGCTCTGGAGATGATATTAACGGCAATAGTGTTGATGATGGTGATAACATCAAAGTTGTTGTCCTCCAGACACTTCGTACCACATTCTCAGAGGAAAGACGAGTTGGGAAGACGCGTGGCATCTGGGGTTTTGCTTTTTCTCAGTAAGAAAAGCCATCTTGCTGGGAAAGATTGAGGGCAGGAGGAGAAGGAGGTGACAGAGGATGAGATGGATGGTTGGAATCATCAAGTCAATGGACATGAGTTTGAGCAAATTCTAGGAGATAGTGAAGGACAATTGGGAGCCTGGCATGCTGCAGTTCATGGGCTCACAGAGTCGGACACGACTGACTGAACAATGACAAAAGCCATCATTGGTTCATGGGGGCTTTAGGAGTATGGATAGAGCTGAAAGAGAGTTGATGCAGGAAAGTACAGGATCTGAGCAGGCACTGGGTTTCTTTCCCAGTTTTATTTGAGAGCCAGAGTTACTCCGGGATCCAGACTGAAATTATTACTCATTTGGGGCTGTTGCTCACCGCTGTTGCTGGTCTGGGCTAGTGAGCACCCTTGCTCCAGCCTGATCACACCCAGTGCTCTGCCCTTTAAAATGCTGCAAACATTCATGGTGGTGCTGGAATCCACTTAGTGATGTCCCAGTCACCCACGCTGTCTCGGGTTTAGAAACCAGCAGGCAAAATTCCTCCAACCCCAGATGAACTCCCAGGTCCCTCAGCGTGCCATCTGGCATGTGAACATTCCAGGGTGCTCTTTCTGTCTGAGCCCTAACGAAGCAAGCCCTAATGGTCCTAGAATTTTTACAGAGCAAGAAGGAATGCACAAAAGCTAGCACCTCTGAACCATGAATTCAGAGTTCACGGTGTTCCACCCTCTGGAATCAAGTAGAAAAATACATGAAAACCTACCGCCACCACCCAGTGCCTGCTCCAAAGAGGACACTGTGGTCAGAGATTCTAAAACAGAAAACGTCTGAAGACCTGGGTTTGAATGTCTGCCTCTCCATGGCCTCCCAGATGACCTGGGACACGTCACTTCCATTGGAACCTCACCTGTCTGGCACATGAAATGGGACAAAGATTTCAGCCCAGGCCATCTTCCTAGGTTGTAATGAAAATCAACTGAGATAAAGGATGCGCACGACCTTTGAGAGCTATAAAGCATGGTGAAAATGCTGTTTGTTAATATCTTGTCTATTCTCTCTGACAGTTACTTAAGGAGGAAAGAGAAGCCCATTAAGGAAAACTCCTCCTCACCCAGTGGCACAGTCTTGAAAATCCCTGTACCTGCGCTCAAATATCCGCCCAACACAAAGGAGCATTTGGAGACATTTTAGGGGGGAAAAATGTGATAATGATGATAAGAAGGAGGAGGATGGTGATAAAGAGCAAGGGGTGAGGGAGCATGACTATCAGTTAAAATGTTTTCAACAGCAATAAATTGACTCAAAATGACTCTAACGATAAGACAATTGATAGTCTCATAAAGTTGTATGTCTAGGAGAGGAAGATGACCCCCTGGCGTAATATGATCCAAGACTCAACAGAACCATCAAAAACCCACGTGTTTTCCGTCTTCCCACTCTACCATCCTCCTTGTGTGTGGGCTTAATGCCCCGCCCTCCTCATGGACTCAAGACAGTGTCAGCAGTTCCAATATAGAGTATATTATAGAGGAAAAAATCGAGGAAATAAAGAAAACAATGTAGGGTAAAAAGAAAAAGGGCCACCACTTCATGTGGCTCCTTCTTAAGAGTGAGGAAGACGGTCAAGAGGAACTTCAAAACCCCCCCTCCGGTTTTTTTCACTGAACTGAACAGATTCTTCTCAGTGGCAAGAGGAAGGAATTCCCAAGATTGGTCCAGGCCTATGCTATCCAACACAGTAGCCACCCAGTCATATGTGCCTACTTTTTAAATTGAAATATAATTCACACACCATAAAATTCACCCTTTTAAAATGTGTACGTCAGCGGGCTTTCATATATTCTCAAGGCTGTACAACCGTAACCACTATTTATTTCCAAAACATTTTCATCATCCCATAAAGAAACCCTATACCCATTCCCTCCTCCCTCAACCTCTGGCAACTGCTAATTTACTTTCCGTCTCTATGGGCTTGCTTACTCTTGACATTTCATACAAATAGAATCATCGTGTAATGTGTGGTCTTTTATGTCTGGCTTCTTTCACTTAATGTTTTCAAGATTCATCCACACCGCAGCAGCTACACACACTTCAATTCTTTTTACGTCTGACAATCTCCATTTATGAAAAGACCACATTTCAGTATGCCTCACATATCAGCTGATAGTCATTTGGGTTACTTCCATTCTTGCCTGCTAAGAACAATGCCACTGTGAACTTTCATTCATATACAAGGTTTTGCGTAAACCTAAGAGTGAAATTGCTGGATCATAGGGTACCTCTAAGTTTAACTTTTGGAGAAACTATCAAACTGTAATCCAAAGTGGCTTCACCATTTTGCATTCCTACCAGCAATATATGATCACTTCAATTTCTTCATATTTTTGCCAACACTTGTTCATCTTTTATTATAGCCTATTGTAACTGTTTAGCTTTAAATTTATATTAATAAAAATTAAATGAAATTTAAAATTTCAGCTCCTGCCTTAGATGGACTGGTACATTCCAAGTACTCAATAGCCACATGTGAATACTGGCTACCATGTTAGAAAGCACAAAACAAATCCATTATCTCAGAAAGTTCCTATTGGAAATCCCAGCCAGAGCAATTAGGCAAGAAAATGAAATGAAACACACCCAAACTAGAAAGGAAGAAATAAAACTATCTCTGTTCACTGACATCATGACTTTATATATAGAAAATGCTAAAGGCTTTATACACACACACACAAACTGTTAGAACTGATAAACGAATTCAGCAAATTTGCAGGATACAAAATCAACACACGAAGGTCAAATGGATTTTTATACCCTAACAAGGAACAATCTGAAAAAGAAACTAATAAAACAATTTTATCATCAAAAAGAATATAATAGTCAGGAATAAATTTAACAAGAAGGCCAAAGATTGGTATACTGAAAGCTGCAAAACATTGCTGAAGGAAATTAAAGAAGACACAAACGGAAAGACTTTCCTTGTTTATGGACTGGAAGACCTAATATTGATAAGATGTCAATAATATTCAAAGTAAACTACAGATTCAATACAATTCTTATCAAAATCCCAACAACACTTTTGCAGATAAAGTCCATCTTAAAGTTCAAGAAATCCCAAAAAGCCAAAACAATCTTGAACAGTAAGAATGAAGCTGGAAGTCTCACACTTCCTAATTTCAAACTTACTCCAAATCCATGGTAATGCAAACAATGCGGTACATCAGACATATAGATTAATGAATCTAGAGCCCAGAAATAAACTCTTGCATATACAATCAAATGATTCAACAAGGGTGCAGAGAGCATGTAAGCGGGTAAAGAAAGTCTTTGCAACAAATGGTATACAGAAAACTGGACAGCTATATGATAGGAAAAGTTGAACCATTATTTACACCATGCATAAAAATTAACTTAAATGAGTCAAAGACGTAAATGTAAGAGTTGGAATTATAAAATGCTTAGAAGAACACACAGGGGAAAATTTTATGACAATAAATTTAGCAATTATTTGCTGGATAGGACATCAAAAGCACAAGAAACTAAGAAAATAGGTAAGTTGAACTCTATCAAAATTTAAAACTTTTGTGCATCAAAAGACACTATCAAGAGAATGAAAAGTCAATGTGAAATGGGAGAATATTCTTTTCAGATTATATAAAGAACACTTACAACTCAACAACAGAAAAACAACCCAATTAAAAACTGGACAAAGAACTTAGACGTTCTCCAAAGATATACAAATGATCAATAAGCACATGAAAAAGTACTCAATATCATTAATCATTAGGAAAATGAAAATTAAAACTACAATAAGATACCACCTCACATCCATTAGCATGGATCCTATCAAAGAAACAGAAACTAACAAACATTGATAAGAATGTGGAGAAATTAAAACCCTGTACATTGCTGGTGGGCATGTGAAATGATGTACTCACTTGGGGAAAATGATACGGCAATTCCTCAAAAAGTTAAACATAGAATTACCAGATTCTGTAATTCTACTTCTGGGCATGGACCTTAAAGAACTGAAAACAAGAATTTGAACAGATGTTTGTACATCTATGTTTGTAACACATGTACAGATGAATGGATAAACAACATGTGATGTACACCTACAATGGATTATTAGTCAGCCTTAAAAAGGAAGGAGGTGCTTTCTTGTGGCTCAGATGGTAAAGAATCAACTACAGACACATGCTGCAACCTGAATGAATTTTGAAGACATTCAGTTCAGTTCAGTTGCTCAGTCGTGTCCGACTCTGCAAACCCACGGACTGCAGCATGCCAGGGTTAGGGTTAGGGTTAGGGCTTTCCTGTCCATCACTAACTCCCGGAGCTTACTTAAACTCATGCGCATCAAGTCAGTGATGCCATCCAACCATCTCATCCTCTGTCGTCCCCTTCTCCTCCTGCCTTCAATCTTTCCCACCATCAGGGTCTTTTTCAAGAAGTCAGTTCTTCACATCAGGTGGCCAAAGTATTGGAGTTTCAGCTTCAGCATCAGTCCTTCCAATGAATATTCAGGACTGATTTCCTTTAGGATGGACTGGTTGGATCTCCTTGCAGTCCAAGGGACTCTCAAGAGTCTTCTCTGAAACCATAGTTCAAAAGCATCAATTCTTCGGTATTGAAGACATTATGCTGAGTGAAATAAAGTAGTCACAAAAGGACAAATATTTTCTTTTTAATGAGGTTCCTAGAATAATTGAAGTCATAGATACAGAAAGTAGAATGGTGGTTTCTGGAGACTAGAGAAAGGCAAGAAGGGGATGCTAATGTTTAATGGTTACAGAGCTTTAGTTGGGGAAGATGAAGAAGTTCTGGAGATGGATGCTGGTGATAGTTCCCAGCAATACGAATGCAATTAATGCCACAGAATTGCACACTTAAAATGATTAGAAAGGATTGTTAAGGAAACTGAGATTAACATATACAGACTCCTAAATTAAACTGCTAAGTTTAAAATGGATAAACAACAAGGACCTGCTGTAATAGCAGAGGGAACCCTTCTCAATATTACGTGGCAGCCTGGACAGGAGGGGAGTTTGGGGGAGAATGGATACATGTATGCTTCCCAGGTAGCTCAGTGAATAAAGAATCCGCCTGCAATACAGGAGACCTGGATTCAATCCCTGGGTCTAGAAGATCCCCTGGAGGAGAGCATGGCAACGCACTCCAGTATTCTTGCCTGGAGAATCTTATGAACAGAGGAGCCTGGCAGACTGCAGTCCATAGAGTCGCAAAGAGTCGGACACGACTGAAGCAATTGAGCATGCATGCATGGATACATGGATATGTATGGCTGAGTTACTTTGCTGTCCACCTGAAACTACACAACTTTGTTAATTGGCTATATTCCAACATAAAATAAAAAGTTTAAAAATTATTAGAATGGCAGATTTTATATTATAGATATTGGGCCACAATTTAAAAAATCTAGCCCTCATAGAGTACTTTCACATCCATTTGGCCATTCTGAAAAAAAAAAAATTGAAGATATTCAAAAGCAGATAAAATAAGAAGGAGAAAAGACACCCACAAGGATTTAAAATAATCCTACCTTTCATAAAAATGTGGGAAAATTGATAGTAGATAAAAGAAGCCCTCAGATACACTGGTTTAAAACATCCTTTACATACTGAAAAAATGATGAAAGAGAAGGAAACATGGGCAGGTGCAGAGGCTCTTCTGTTATAGGTCGGCTAGTCATTGTGGTCACTGATCACTAGAGAAATTGATGTCGTGATGGATTCCACCAGACCCACTCCTGAAGATGCTCCTGCCCACAGTGGGGGGGCTTCCAGAGAATGCGGGGGGAGGGGATGCAGGGCATCTACAGTGGCTGAGTCCAGTGCAGAGAGCTACAGGAGAAGAGAGACAGAGTGAGGATGCTGGACTTATCTGAAGCAAGGATGTTGCTTACAGCTGGCTCAACATGAGTTTGTTCTCTTTGGAGCCCAGCTTCCCTTCACCAAGGCCTCCCTCAATTTCCAGGAGGGAAATTCATTAGGAAGATTCCAGCCAGGAAGGAGGAGATCCGGGGCCCATTCTGGCTTTGGCTCAGTCTCACCTGCTAATGGAGAAAAAGGCCTCTCCCTTCCTCTTTGCTAAGTGAGGATGCTGCTAATGCTAGCTGCCCTTTAAGAGCCCTCACTCTCCCCAAGCACAGGTTGCCACCAGACCATGCTTCACAAACACAGGTCCAGAGTGGAGAAGTGACCTGCTCAAGGTCACCCTGAGGAAAGAGTTCCAATCTTAGACAGGATAGTCCGGGAGGATCCCCCTGCAAAGATGGTATTTGATGAAGACCTGAAAGTGGGGCAGAAGCAAGTCATGGAAGGGGAACACTGCTGATAGAGGGACCAGCCAGGACCATGCCTAAGGTGGGGGAGGGGGTAGAGTTTGCAGCAGGTTTAAAGGACAGCAGGGAGTAAGACGTGGCTGGAATGCAGCGAGTGAAAGAAAGGCAGTAGGAGGTGGGGCTGGATTGTGTAGGGCCATGCCGGCCAGCATAAAGATTTGATTTTAACCCTGAGCAAAATGGGGAGCCCTTGAGGGTTCCGAGAAAAGGAAGGGTGTGAGCTGATTCAGGTTTACACGAAATTCCTCTCGCTTCTCTGTTGAGACTGGACATCCATACTGATTAGGAAACACAAAACCCAAATAGGGGCATGACTTGTTCAAAATCACACAGGATGTTAGAAGCAGCCAGCCCAGGCAAACCACAAGGAGATAAGCCAGAGGTCACCCTGCTCTGGGCATCTGTGCCCTTCCAGGCTGGGAGCCAAGTCCTTCCCAGCAGATTTCCCACTGTGGCCCTTGGTGATGAAAAACAGATGTTAGCTGCATCTTCCCTTCTTTCCCCTTGGAGAGAGAATGCATAGGTATTTCATTTCAGAGACCACCTGCCTCTGACGGTGGTACATGCTGGCCCAAAGCAACTCGTCGAAGATACAAATAAATTTGAATTCATTTGTTGAACTAGTTCAGGCAGGGAACATAGCGTAGACTTCTGGCCTTAAGAACTTCAGTGTATAACTTCAATAATTGTAACTTCAGTCAATAGAGAAAAAGTGCCTTCATAAGCAGATGGACTCACCTGTGTGTACAAGCACAAACCTGGTCTCCATCCCTCCTCTCCACCAGCCTGGCCAATCCCTCATCCCTTCTAGGGAGAAAGTGGTACAAGTCTTGGGTTAGCCCAATGGGCAATGGGAAGCAGGTCATCAGCTAAGCCTGTGTTTGAATCCTGACTCTGCCACCTGTTAGGTGATGATGTTGACCGTGTCACCCAGACTTTGTGCTAATCTGTTTACTCATCTGAAAAATGGAGGCTTAAAATACCCGCCTTGGAAGGTTGCTCTGGGGATTTAATGAAATGATACAAGTGAAGGTTCAGGAAGCAAACCTAGTCTCTAGCAGTCATCCGTGGCCACAGTAAGCACCACCTTGTTCAGATCCCCTGTGTAGATTGCAGTGACCTCCCAACTACACAACTCTCCCCCACCAACACACTCTCCACATTAACTGCTTAGTATCTGAGTATGGTTGTCTCTGAAAAAGAAATATTTTGAAATATTGTTTTGGCTGTTTGTATTCCCTTCTTTCTCATCCCCACCTTATTCAAGCAGGAAGTCATTGTTGCTGTTCCGTTGCTAAGTTGTGTCCAGTTCTTTGCAGCCCCACAGACTGCAGTGCCCCAGGCTTCTCTGACCATCACTATCCCCCAGAGTTTGCTCAAACTCATGTCCATGAGTCAGTAATACTGTTTGATCATCTCAAGCGGGAAGTAGCAGGACCAAAACCAAAACTTTCCTCTGTATTTTATGTTCCAAGAAGCCCAAGCCATTAGGAAAATGGGATTTACTGGCAATGACAAAATGAGAACTCTGAAGGAAAAGCATTTCTCTCAGTTTAAAACAGATGTAATGAAAACAGAGAGGGTGGTGGACCCTGAAGCCTACTTCCTGACAATACTAATGGACTGATAGCGAAATCCAGTAAGAAAGGTCTGCATGATATGTTTGGAGGAAGCCATAATCACAGCTGCACAAAACTCCCATGCCTAGTGTGGCCACTTATGGCTGCCAGACCACGGAGGTCACTCACGCAAGATGCTAGACACTTCAACATCCACGTGATTGGTCAAGCAGTGGGCAGGCTGCTTGAAGACCAATGGACTTCCCCAAATTCCTTGATACAATGTAAACCCTCAGAAATGCGATCATATTAGGAACCCTCTTTAGAGAACCCCCCCTCCTCAAAATGATTGTGATTAATGTTAAAATGGGAGAGCTCAAAATCAGAATGAGGTTGAGCTGTACAAGAGAAGTCAGATTTTTTGTGTGTTTGAATTTGTGGGTTGAGGTTCATACTTGCTGTGTGATCAGATCCCTCCTATGGCTCCCCACTGCCCTTGAACATCAAACCTCTCAGCCATCTTAAAAGTCCCTCAGTGGTCTGGTTTCTATTTCCTACCAGCCTCATGTCTCACCACTCCCAACAGTCAGCACATCTGCCAGCCATACTAAACTCCCTGTATGTCCCAGAGGTTCCTGCCATGGTCCCTCACTTCTGTGTCTATAGCGTTTCTTTCCTTTGCCTGCAATGTCCTTACACAAGGAGGCCACTCTGAAAATTCTACCATCTTCTGAAAATCAGCTCAAACATGAGACCAACCAATGACCCAGGATGAATTAGGGTCCCCCCCTTCTAATGCAGTTTGCACTCCATTGTAGTAAATAAATAAAGACTTCCCCGGTGGCTCAGGCATAAAGAATCTGCCTGCAAGAGACACAGGTTTGATCCCTGAGTCGGGAAGATTCCCCTGGAAAAGGGCATGGCCACCCACTCCAGTATTCTTGCCTGGAGAATCCCATGGACAGAGGAGCCTGGTGGGCTACAGTCCATGGGGTCGCAAAGAGTCAGATACGACTGAAGTGACTTAGCATGCAGGCACGCATGCACCTCATGTTCCCACGTTAACAGCATTGTCATATCAAAGCTTGTTGCAATTGTTGACTTAGCCCATTTCCACCATCTATTATACACTTCTTGAGTGCAGGAATAATATTCTCCTCACTCTTGTGTCACCAGTGTCCTACACAGGGCCCAGCACCAAATGCACTCTTGGTAAATGCTTGGTGAAGTAGATACCTAACGGAATAAAGATAAGGACATCTCTGTGTGTGTCTCTGTGTGTGCCTCTTTGTGTCCCCATTTGTTAAGCTGAGAAGACCGATGATGCGTGCTTTGACATCCTGTGACTCCATGAACTTTCACTTGCTTGATAAGGTAAGGGTTTTGAACCCATTGGTAAGGGTTCAAAATAGAACTGTATAAGCTTTTGTAAGTCAGGTGGGAGGGGAAGGGGGGAAAATCAGGAAAATACCCATGCTTGTGCTGTGTGCTGTGCTGAGTCGCCTCAGTCAAATCAGACTCTGCAACCCTATGGACTGTAGCCTGCCCGGTTCCCGTGTCCATGGGGATTCTCCAGGCAAGAATACTGGAGTGGGTTGCCGTGCCCTCCTCCAGGGGATCGTTCCGACCCAGGGATCAAACTTGCATCTCTCATGTCTCCTGCACTGGCAGGAGGGTTCTTTACCACTAGCCCCACAGGGACCAGTAAAATATCCATGCTTATCTCTTTCAAACCAGACCCTTCACAAAGAGGGGAGTTAACAACTCATGGAACTTGAAAGTCCAAGGCTTCTGGGCTGATTTGGGGCAGAGCTAAATGCAGGGGCTCAGATGATATGGCTAATATCCTAGTCTCCCGATCTCTCATCTCGCTTCAGATGCCCCTTTAATTCTGAGTCACGTTTCTCTTTGTTGGGGCAAGATGGCAGCCCAAGCTCTAGCTTCATGCCCTCCCTTGTTTAAGTCAGTGGGAGAGCATAATCCACCTCCCCAGTTGCTCTTGTTGGCTCCGACTGGCCTAACTTGGCTCTGGCGCCCATCCCTGAGTCAGTCACTGGAGACAACAGGCCTGGCTCAGGCTTGGGCCATTGGCTTAGGCTTGGAGAGTCCCCCGAGAGGGGGGCTGTAGAGCCATCATTCTATGATGGGAAGAGACTAAGGTATGGCTCCTCAAACAAAATTCAGAATCTTGGTGCAGGAGGAGGAAAGTACGTAGACCTCCAAGTCTTTACTCCCTCACTCAATCCCTGAACACCACTCAGCCAAGGACATGGAAACTAGAAATCCCCTCTCCACCAGCAGTTCTGGAATTAACCTTGTTGTTCTGAATCCAAGACCCCCAGGATGGGGACAACCCCCCGTATACCCCAAGCTCCCAAAATCTTAAGCTTTTCTGATGGAGCCCTACACCCTCCGCTACACATCTGTGATGTTTAAATCCTGCTCTGGAATCAAGCCAAAAGTTTCACGTCCACCTCACTGCTCTTCCCCATCTCCTAGTGGCTCAATCTGATCTCCTCAGTCTAAATATCTGTCTTTCCGAAATGGACCCATCACCTAGAATGATCGTATGGCCAGCAGCTGACCTGGGTACCACTTTCTGAATTCACCCCGATGCCCAGACCATTTTTGGACTTTGATTGTTAAGTGGCAGCCATCACCTTGGAAGTCAGGCAAAAGCAGATCTATTTGTCCTAAATAGGCCCCACTGATTCTTATTGCTTCTTTCTCCTGACCATCTGAGCCACCCAGTTACTAGAATACCCAAGCGCATATGATAGCTGCAGATCCAAGGGGCCGTCCTCCTGTTTGCCTTGGGAAGCATCCAATCAACAGCAACCTGTCTTGAGCATCTCCTGTGTGCTGATGCTGTGCTAAGGGCTGGGAATACAACATCGAACCAGACGGACACTGGCCCTGCTTCCCAAGAAGTCTTGTAATTAGAGAGGGAAGTGAATACCAAACAATCATGCAAATGATCATTTAACTTCCACCCTGACCAGTACTCCAAAAGAGTGGAACAGGTTACTATAAGAACATACAACTGGGTCTGGAAGATCTCCTTGAGGAAATTATATTTAAACTAGAGGTATAAGGTTGAGTGAGACTTAGCCAGGTGAAGAAAGGGAAGAAGATTGAGGGAAAAGAAGAAACATGTGCCATGGCCCTGAGGCTGAAGAGAGTTGGTGGGGAATCCACAGCCAGGGGAAGAGAACCAGGCTGGGAGGTATATTTAAGTCAGTGTCTTCCAGAGATGTGAAGTTTTAAAATTTCTACATCTCATTTTATTAGAAACGGAACATCTCTGTAAAGCAGCCAGGACTGATTTTTTTTTTTCTTTTACCCTTTCTTCCTTATTCTCATCCAATTCAGACTTCAAACAGGCATTCGTCACGCTGCCTCGGGGCATCTAACCTGGAGCATCCTGAAACTCTGCCAATTACAGCGGTCCACTTACTAATTCCTCCACCAACAGGGCTTCCCTAAGAAGCCAGCCTGGTGCCTCAGGGGCCTGGAGGAGACGTTGCCTTGTTCCAGCACCCTCTCCCGGGTGCCGGCAGAGCACGGAGCCCACTGGGGCGATCTTGCTGCTCCCCAGGCGGTTAATAATGTAATGTCTGAATGTCTCTCCCATTTACAGGGGGAGGAAAAAAAGGTTCTGTTTAAAAAAAAAAAAAAAAACCAACACACCCTGTCACTCAAATCCTCTGCAAATACACCGTCAGGGGGCTCTGTCCCTTTCCGCTGATGCTATTTGAATGATCCCCCACCCACCCTGACTGCCTCAGCGACCTCCATTATTTATGATGGGGCGTGAAATTGATCGTGGTTGAAAGATCCACACTGGAATCAAATGAACTCTTCAATTATTGCTGCACAAATAAATCTCCGTTTCCAGAGTTCCCCTGGGGAGCAGGCATCTAACCCCAGGTTCAAGGTAATAGATACTTCTAGATGGCAAAGTACAGGTGACTATTGTAATGACTGTCAAGTTGTAAGATTCCTGGGGTCAAGTGATTCTTCCTCTCCCTCTCCATCTCCCCCACTGCCACCCCGCCCCCACGCCATCAATTCCTACAGAAGCGTATTCCCACAGTTCTCCCATTGTGTGGCGCCGCAGCCTCTCCCCTGCTGCTGGGTACATGACAGATATTTCCATGCCGCGGGCTCCGGTCATTTCCAATCCTTTTTCACAGGAAATATGCAGTGAGTGTTAATGGGGTTACAGAAAGATTAATAGAGCTTTCAGGGTGTTCGGGCTTGGCTGGTATTTCTTCCCTGGAAAGCCATCAGCTGAGGAAAATTTAATGATGAGACTTAACCCATTAAGACAACAAATAGACAACCTTCACCCATTTGGGGCTTAATCTTCTTTTCCTTCCTCATCATACAAAGCTTTCCTGGAGAGGGAAGAGAGGCACAGGGCTCAAGGATGTTGAAGGCTAACTTTACCCCGAGTGTTGAGCTGGGTACATTCACAACATCCAATACCAAAGACCAAGGATCAGGGGCCACATTTGGCCCACAGATGCATTCTGCTTGATACACCCAATGTTTTGGGAAGATAAGAATTGGTGAATTTCACATACAAATCTGGATTTCCTTGAAATAGCAGGTTTGGCTGCATCACTCCCGTGCATCTACACGGCCTCAGTGGCCTCTCAGGGGCCCTGACTCCCTCAGGCAGCAAAGGACAAGTACCTTTTCCTATGCCTTGAAGTGTTAGTCGCTCAGCTGTGTCCCAGTCTTTGAGATCCCACAGACCATAGCCCACCAGGCTTCTCTGTCCATGGAATTCTCCAGATAAGAATACTGAAATGGATAGCCATTTCACATACCTTAGTTCATTCATGTAACTGTCTGGACCCTGCAAGGATTTTATTTAAAAAAAAAAAATTATTCATTTGGCTGCATCGGGTACTCTTTGCCTCACATGAAGTCTTTTTCTGCAGCTCCCAGGCTTAGTTTCCCTGCGGCACCTGGGATCTTAGTTCCCTGACTAGGGACTGAGCCCACATGCCCTGTATTGCAAGGCAGATTCTTAACTACTGGACCGCCAGGGAAGCTCCCTGGCAAGCATTTCAATGTGAAGGCTCTGACGTTTCCCACATCACCAACTTGTCACCACTACCAAGTTCTCCCCTCAGTAGCTGTGACCACATAATGTCCCAACGCAAGACAGAAAAACGGGAAGTGAACCTGTCCTGGAATGTGGAGATTTCATGACCGCTTCTGGCTGTGCGGGACTGTAACCAAGCAGGGCACTGTGGGGTCTTCCAGGGGCAAATCTCCTGCCCTATATCCTCTATTTTAGCTTCTTTCCCAAGTATCTAGAAAACAGTACTGATGCACATTTCTGAACCATTTTACAGGTGCTAAAATCCCCCTAGATGGAAGACATTAACTACTTGAGGACCTTGAGCCTGTAGCCCCCAGGCTTCCTGGAGCCCTAAAGACTCAAGATGTTAACTACTGTGACTCCACCCCGTTTCTTCACCATCAGCCGTGCAGAGAATTATGTACAAGCTGATTGCCTAGCCCAAGATGCCCCTCCCTCATCTGGCCTTTAAAAATGACTTGCTGAAATCCATCAGGGAGTTCAGGGATTTTGAGCCCTAGCTGCCCTGGGCTCCTTACTTGATGTCTTGCAATAAACACTGTACTTTTCTTCACCGCAACGTGCTGTCAGTACATTTGGCTTTACCAAGGGCAGACAAGCGAACCCAAGTTTGGTTCGGTAGCAGAAGCCTGACAGAGAATGCCTCGAGTCTAACTTAAAGCACACAAAGTAAAATTTAGTAAAATAAAATGTATCCTTATTTTCTGTTTCCATTGAAACATTTCATAATCCCACCCCGACTTCAGCCTCTCATGTCACCCTCATGGCCCCCATTTCATGGACTGGTTTTGAAACTGCTAGGATAGAGAGACCAGGAGAAGAAGGTCACAGAACTGTGTGAATGAGACTTTGGACACAGATGTGCCTGCTGAGGGGCCCAGGGGACTAAATACATTATCTGGGAGGTGGAAGGATCAAGCTGTCACGATCTTCCCCCAACCCCTTGATTCAGAGACAGCACCCTCACCATTCACATGCAGAAATCATACCACCTTCTTGTGGAATTTGACCCTTTGTGCTGGGCAGTATCTTGGACATCTTTCCCTGTGTGCGTCATTAACAGATTAAACTAACTACCGCATTACACAAGGCTACATGGTTTAATTGTTGCCTTTATGCTATGCTAGTCATCAGTTTCAGGAGTGAGAGCGTGATAAGATCAGGTCCATTCACATTTCAGAAATATATCTACCCCCTTGAAACCATGTATAGGATTCATGTGCAAAATTTAAATTGATTAACATGGAGTAGACACTATCTAGGCACTCTTTTTTAACACGTTGCAATCATTTGTCAGTGAACAACTGCCATTCCCTTCTCCAGGGGATATTCCTGACTCGGGAATTGAACCCCGGTATCCTGCATTGTAAGTAGATTCTTTATCATCTGAGTCACAAAGCATGTCCCACATCAAGGCAAGGTGGTCAGCCTGGGTCAGCTGCAGTCATCAGCTGCCTCAGCTGGGTCATCAGCTGCAGGCAGAGGCAGGTGAGGGGGCTGCTATCCAGCCAAGGGACTGGCAATAAGCTGTCAGCTCCTGGATGGTGGATGTGCAGCCAGTGTCGGGTTTCTGCAAGGCACCAGTAGCATCTACTACAAAACAGAGCCTGGTGGAATCAGTGTTCATTTGATAGTAGTTATGGCTATTATTTTAAATCGTCCTCACAAGTTCCAGGCTAAGCCAGCTTTGTATCCTATAGAAGAAACCATTACACACCCTAGGCATCTGGTTTTGGCCCCAAGACCTGAAGCGTGCAGGATCTTTCATTGTGGCACACAAACTCAGGGTCTTTTCAAGACCCTGATGCTGGGAAAGATTGAAGGCAGGAAGAGAAGGGGATGACAGAGGATGAGATGGTTGGATGGCATCATCGATTCAATGGACATGAACTTGGGCAAACTCTGGGAGATGGTAAAGGACAGGGAAACCTGGCATGCTGCAGTCCATGGGGTCACGCAGAGTCAGACATGACTTGGCGACTAAACAAAAACTACCACAAATCCTTTGACTCTTAAGCCTCTCTGGACTATGTGCTCTCACGTAAGACCAGCCATCAGGTCTCTCCCTGGTTGCATTCATGCATAAAGCAATGGTCATCATACATGGGCTTGGCAGAGGGCTTGAAAATAATTCTGTCCAGGAGGGGCATTTCATGATGCATGATGGCATCCTGAACCAACCAAATCCTCTCCTCTGAGCAGGTTAATGCTAATAGAGCAGAGAGGGAACATGTCACTAGACCCCAAAGTGTCACCTCAAGTGACACAAGCCTCTTCTGCTTCTTCTAGATAAAGCCTTTCATACAACTCATCATAACACTAGCTGGAATCCAAGAGAATGGTTTAGCCCAAGGTAGGTGTCTTAGAAAGACCACTCCATCTGTAACGCTGAGAAATTGAAAAGAAGGAAGCTGGAGATAGGGAAGACATGCATCCTGGTGGACTGACTTTCAGGCAAAGGTGAGAGCTTTTGCTCAATTAATGCAGAGCTGGAGCTGCTGACCAGTGTTCAGGTCTTAGCTGTATTACTAGGGTCCTGGCAGCTTTGAATTTTGAGAAAATGTTCCCTTATTCGCCTTCCTTGGTCAGAAATACCGGGGAAGGGGCTAGGGCACACTTAAAAGCGAAGGTTCAGAATCTCCTCATGTGACTACAGGTGTATTGATGCCTGCTTCATGTCTGGGGAAACTGAGGCACAAGCCAATAAAGTGACTTGCCTGGGGGTACCCAGTGGGTGAGCTGAGGGTTCAGGAGAAAAAATGACTGGTTATCAGTTACTCATCAAGAGTCAGTCTCATATAAGGCATTTCCACTGAGTTCAAGTCTCAGTGAAGTCTCACAACTATCCTATGAGGTCTTAATTGTATTTCTATATCATAGACAGAAAACTTGGCTGCAAGCATGGGGAATTCCAGTGGGAAAGAACAAATAATAATATTCAGGATCACAACTTAGCGTCCATCATCCCAAATTTAGTGTGTGTCAGGCAGAATGCCACAGGCTTTACACATGTAAACTCATCTGCTGCTGCTGCTGCTAAGTCGCCTCAGTCGTGTCCGACTCTATGCAACCCCAGAAACAGCAGCCCACCAGGCTCCCTCGTCCCTGGGATTCTCCAGGCAAGAACACTGGAATGGGTTGTCATTTCCTTCTCCAATGCATGAAAGTGAAAAGTGAAAGTGAAGTCTCTCAGTCGTGTGTGACTCCTAGTGACCCCATGGACTACAGACTACCAGGCTCCTCCATCCATGGGATTCTCCAGGCAAGAGTACTGGAGTGGGGTGCCATTGCCTTCTCCGGTAAACTCATCTAATCCTCACCAAAACCGTCAGAGAAAGAAACCAAAGACAAAGAGGAAATGTCACTTACCTGAGATCACACAGCAGGTGCTGGAGGAAAGATGTGAACCTGAGCCAGTGGACCCCAGAGCCCTGCTCACGGCTCCCTGCCTTGGGCTTTCACACTGTGGTAAAAACAGTGGGCCCCAGGGCTGATCCAGTTCCCTGCTCAAAGTTTCCACCTGTGTGTACCTGGGACGTCCATGGTCAACTTCACTGGCATGGTTTTGGTCAGCCAGCCCCAGGTGGCTGGCTTAAGGTTCTAGGCACTTCGCCAGAAGACCCTGAAGAGCATCCAGAACTCAAATCATGGAGCTGGAGATGCCAGATCATTCAGCTTACTGACGAAGACAAAACTTAAAGGGCCAATGTGTCCTGTAGTTCAAACATGGAAACTGACGTCCAGGCAAGGATAAGATTTGCTTGGACAACCCCGCCAACCTTGCCAGGCCCCTCCTTGTGCTTTTTGCTCTTAATAGCTCTGGATTCAAGGAAACCCATTTCACTCATTTGCCCACACGATTCCTAATTATCTTGTCATGGTGGTGTGGCAATCATTCACACCATTAATCAGTATTTCTGGGTTTCCTCCTTCAGAGAACTAAGTACAGTGAACTTCCCCCACTCCTTCAACTTAAATGGAGCCATGGGACATCCTTTGTCTAGTGAAACGCGAGCAGAAGTGACTCGCAACTTCCAGGAAGAAGCCTTAAGGTCCAGTGTGAAACCCACCATGTTTCCATTCCCCTCCCCTGGAAACTGGCCGCAGACCAGGTACAGAAACTCCATCAGTCAGCCTGAAGGCCAGGGCACAAAGGACAGGGAGCCCAGCCGCAGCTTCACTCGTGATGGACACAGAGTGTGAGCAAGAAATCAGCGCTTGTCATAAAAGCCACTGCAGGTCTAGGGTGACTTGTGAGTGCAGGACCACCTCGCCTGTCCTGACGGGTACAGGGGATGTGGTGAGCCAAATGCAGGATGGCTCTGCCCTCAGGGTAATCACAGTCCAGTGGATAGGAAAATCAGTCCACAAATACTACTAATCTCGACTTGACTTCAGGGTTTCTCTCTCAAACACTATGCTCTTCTGCACAAAAACACTCATTCACATGGCACACGTGCCCTAGAGCTGGCCGGAGGGGACAGAAGTATGTGAATGTACTTCTTTGCAGCAAAGAACAAGCTCTCCTCCAAACGTTGTTTCCTGAAAGGCCCATCGCCAGGATGTGTGGCCCATCTAGAAAATTCATTATTCTCCAGCCGAGTGATATGGCCCTATTTATCCTTGAGTCAGGAATCGCCCTGTGGGCAGCTGTGTAAACTCCAAGGGAAATGGGATATCGATTTGGCAATCTCTTAGATACACACACATGCACGCATACACACACACTGCCGCCTTCAAAGCTGTGGCTTCCACCCTCTTTGTCACCAACACATTCTTATTCTTTTTCTCCTTCAGACAAGTTTGGAAAGACATTTTCTCCAAAACAATTGGTCTGTGTTAGGTAATAGTTCCTTTCTTCCAGGCAGATAATATCTCCTTTTTTTCAATGTCATTCCAGACTTTTAACCCGCAAACTTTAGCCACCAGTTTATCTTTATTTCACTCTGTGTCAGTGATTCACTAATTTGATGTGTGTTTAAGCACTCTTGAGTCCTGGCCTCAGTGATCCTGATGCATTAGGCTTGAATTGGAGCCTGGGGCTCTGCATTTCAGCAAAACCATCCAGGTCACCCTGGTGCTGGAGGTTGGTGAGTCAGATGGAAGAAATGCTGATGTTAGTGCTCCGCTGGAAAGGCGCTGTACATCCAACTCCAGTAACTCCTGATGGCCTGATACCATCTCTCAACTTTCCCCAGCCCCACTGCCAAAACTGTGTCCGCCTCCCCTATCAACTCTCAATATCACATCATTTAGGCTTCTAAGGAGTCTCCATGTTCTTAGTTCCCTACCCCATCCCTCTCCACACAGCATCCCACATCCAACATGCCAATCCAGCTGCAAAGCCTCCCCAAGAACCCTTCACCTACAATAAGCCTTATTGAATACCTGCTGGGTCTTCCCTGCTGGCTCAAGTAGGATTGCATCTCTTCAATGCAGTAGATGCAGGAGACTGGGGTTCGATCCCTGGTTTGAGAAGATCCCCTGGAGGAGAAAATGACAACCCACTCCTGAGAAATGAACATGCATTCACCAACCCCACAGCACTTGCTGAACGCCAGGCAGGCTCTACGTGGAAGCACTGTACATCTGTGTGGATGTGTGTTAGCGGCCCAGTCATGTCCCATTCTCTGCAACCCCATGGACTATATAGCCCACCAGGCTTTTTTGTCCACGGGGTTCTTTAGGCCAGAATACTGGAGTGGGTTGCCATTCCCTCCTGCAGGGGATCTTCCCAACCCAGGGATTGAACCTGGCTCTCCTGCACTGCAGGCAGATTCTTTACAATCTGAACCACCAGGGAAGCTGAGCTCTGATAACCTATTTAATCATCACAAAATCCCTATGACTTGAGGTCTACTCTTAGTCCTGCCTTACGGAAGAGGTAGCTAAGAAGAAGGCAGTTAAAGTAATGAGCCCTCCATTGACATTTATGGGACCCTAGACCAGGGGAGGTCTTGAGCCCACAACCCATGGTCCTTCTCCCTCCTTCCTGGCTCCCCCTTATACATCAAAGGGGCTTCATCATGCACCTGTGTGGACACCACAATCTGCACATCAAAACTGCATCCACATCCCCTGAAAACTGTCGCCACTTGGGCACAGCTCAGAGAGGGGAGAAGAAGCTCACACCAGTGACAGGGGGCACCCTCAGGGAGATGGACTTAGCAGAAAGACTGCAGACACTGGAAGTAGGCTAGGGGATGTTTAAACAGGAATCTTCGGAGAAGACAATGGCACCTCACTCCAGTACTCTTGCCTGGAAAATCCCATGGACGGAGGAGCCTGGTGGGCTGCAGTCCATGGGGTCACAAAGAGTCGGACACGACTGAGCGACTTCCCTTTCACTTTTCACCTTCATGCATTGGAGAAGGGAATGGCACCCCCCTGCAGTGTTCTTGCCTGGAGAATCCCAGGCATGGGAAGCCTGGTGGGCTGCCGTCTATGGGGTCCACAGAGTCAGACACGACTGAAGCGACTTAGCAGCAGCAGCAGCAGCGGACAGGAATCTTAAAGTTTCATGATCAAGAGCAAGGGAATGCAGGTTCTGGGCAGGCACACCCCCTCGACCCCCTGCCTCCTCACCCCACAGAGGGCAGGGCCAGAGGAGGACCCGAGTCAGCCGTCTGCAGTCCTCCCTGCCAGGACCAAAGGCACCGCTGTGGATCAGAGCACAGCTGGACTCCAGAGCCCATGACCTCAATTATCAGCTTCTTCCCCAGGTTCAGACGTCACAGCGTGGAGTCTGCCGTCTGGTCCTGGCTGCCCTTGGCAGCTTCTGCTGGATCCTCCCTCCTCCAGGCACAGAACCTCCTCTTCTGTCTCAGACCAAAGCTCTGGTTTGCTGGTTCTGAACCCCAGCACACTCTCTCACCTCTCTGTGGCTTTGTAGCTCTGTCTCATATATTTGAAATGTCCTCTTTCTTCTTCGCCTGGATAACTTCTAATGGTTGGATAGCATCCCCGACTCAGTGGACATGAACTTGGGCAAACTCTGGGACATAGTAAGGGACAGGGAGGCCTGGCATGCTGCAGTCCATGAGTTGCAAATATTCAAACACAACTTAGCAATTGAACAGCAGCCACAACTTCTAATTATTTAAAGCTTAGATTGAATGTTCAGAGCAGGGCTTTTGCCCCTCTCTAAAGGTCATCATCACATAAAACTCACATCACAGGGGTGTGCAGATAGACCTGAACCTCTCTATAACCTCAGAACCCAGCACGGAGTCTGGAACATTCAATGTCAAATAAATGTCTCTGACAACCATCATGGCAAACCTATTCACAAATCATTGTTAGGTGTTTCCCAAATACAAATAATCTTCAAGAGATAAAAATCTATCTTGTATGGGAAATTCAAAATGTATATATCCTAAGTAGAAAAAGAGGTTCATCATTAGCAAACTGATTGGAAATAACCCTAATAACCATCTAGAGGGAAACTGGTTAATCAAATTAAGGGCACAGGGTATAGGGTGGCTCAGTGACAAAGAATCTGCCTGCAATTCAGGAGATGCAGGTTCAATCCCTGGGATGGGAAGATCCCTGAAGGAAAAAATGGCAACCCACTCCAGTATTCTTGCCTGGGAAATCCCATGGACAGAGGAGCATGGCGAGCTACGGTCTATGGGGTCACAGACAGTCAGACATCACTTAGTGACTAAACCACCTCCATCACCATGCAGATATTAAAAAAAAAAAGAAGTGCATTTATTCTGACATGAAAATGTAAATGAAGATAACATATCACAGATCAGAAGATAATGATGGCAGTTACATCTATAGATAAAATGCATACTATATATATATTTAATATATTTATAATGAACATGAAAGTTTCTCAGTCATGTCCAACTCTTTGCCACTCCATGGACTATACAGACCTTGGAATTCTCCAGGCCAGAATACTGGAGTGGGTAACCTTTCCCTTCTCCAGGGGATCTTCCCAACCCAAGGATCAAACCCAGGCCTCCCACATTGCAGGCAGATTCTTCACCAGCTGAACCACTAGGGAAGCCCAATATGTACTCATAAAAAAAGGCTTGACATTCTATGTACCATAATATTAAGCATTGTTTACCCTCAGTATGCATGATTGGGAGATTGGTTAATGTTTTATTTTAATGAATTGTAGATTATTTTATTTTGTGTTAAGAATATATATTTTGAGCTTTTAAAATGAAGATATATCTTTAAAAGAAAGTGACCCAGGGACTTCCCTGGCTGTCTGGAAGTTAAGACTGCATGCTCCCAATGCAGCAAGGATAGGTTCGATCCCTGGGTGAAGAATTAAGATCCCACATGCTGCATGGTGCAGCCAAAAAAAAAAAAAAAATTAAACCAGTGAAATGCAAAAAATAACAAAAAATAAAAATTAAAAAAAAAATAAAAGAAAGTGGCCCAAAGTTGGAAATCTGGTGGTGCCAGCTTTGTTGGAAGATTCCAGAAGCCTCCCAGGGTGTATGCTCTGAAAGAGCCGCCCCTAGTCTGCATGCGTTAGTCCAGGTGTATCTGCCAGAGCCTGAGCCTTACAGTCTGCTCTGGGCCAAATGGAAAAGGCAAGCCATTGCCTCCCACATCTCTCCTCATCATCCTGAGAAGAAGTCATGAGCCTGCAATATGCCCCTTCTCCTATGCCCTGTCAGAGGATGTGGTCTCCAAAAGTAGATCTCCAGCCTCAAAAGCAATGCCAGCTTCAGGTGAGGAAGGAACTCCCGTCAGTGGTGGGCTTCAGGACCTTGGAGGAGGGGACCTCAGAAGGACAGAAGCAATGACTTATCAAGTATCTGATTTGTCCCTAGTTCTTTTAAATACACCATCACGTCAGATCTCTCCAACAACGCGAGTCTAGATATTAACATATCCATTTTACAGAGGAGGAAATTGAGGTTCAGAAAGGTTAAGCAATTTGCTGAAGGGCATTCAGCTAGGATGAAAGAAAGTAGATATTGAAACCATTTCACTCAACAAATGCTTGTTGAGGTCATTAAGCATGTCAGGCACGGAGTATACAAGAATAACTAAAAGACAAGGTCCCTGATCGCAGAGCATTCGCATTCTGGTTACCACCAGGGTTGAAACGTATTCCCGCAGCAACACCTAGTCGGAGTTGATATGGCATAAAGATGAAGGTGGGCTTCCCTGGTGGCTCACATGGTAAAGAATGTGCCTGCAATGCAGGAGACCTGGGTTCGAGCCCTGGGTCAGAAAGATCCCCTGGAAAAGGGAGTGGCTACCCACCCCACTATTCTTGCCTGGAGAATTTCATGGACAGGGGAGCCTGGTGGGCTATGGTTTTTCCAGTAGGCATATATGGATGTGAAAGTTGGACCATAAAGAAGGCTGAGTACTGAAGAATTGATGCTTTTGAATTACGGTGCTGGAGAAGATTCTTGAGAATCCCTTGGACTGCAAGGAGATCAAACCAATCGATCTTGAAGGAAATCAACCCTGGATATTCACTGGAAGGACTGATGCTAAAGCTGAAGCTCCAGTACTTTGGTGACCGGATGCAAAGAACTGACTCATTGGAAAAGATCCTGATGCTGGGAAACATTGAAGGCAAAAGGAGAAGAGAACATCAGAGGATGAGACGATTAGATAGCATCACCGACTCAATGGACATGCATTTGAGCAAACTCCGGGAGATAGTGGAGGATGGGGAAGCCTGGCATGCTGCAGTCCATGGGGTTGCAAAGAGCTGGACGTGACTTAGCAAGTGAACAACAATGAAGAGATACACCAAGTCCTAGGAGATGAGCTTCTCCCAAGCTGAGAGAGGGGTTCCCAATTCTCGCTTCTGAAATAGTCCCAGGAAGAACTATATGGTGTCTTACATACATCAGGCTCCTCTGTCCGTGGCATTTCCCAGGCAAGACTACTGGAGTGGGTTGCCATTTCCTTCTCCAGGCAATCTTCCTGACCCAGGTATCAAACCCATGTCTGCTGCATTAGCAGGCAGACTCTTTACCACGGAGCCACCAGAGACACCCTAATGTCCTCCTATGTAGAGTTTTAAAAATATAGTTGGGGGGGAGGGGTCAGTGTGCTGTTATGAAAATTAAAGGAGATAAGGCATATGAAGAGTTTAGCACACACTATGCTGGCCTGTTACTGTGTCAATAACCATCAAGTCTCATCGCTACATTCTCCAACTGTAATCTCATCCATCTAGAGCAGAATGAGACCATGCATTCCTTACTCCTCTGAAAGCAAGTGAAGACTGTATTTATGTCCTTACAAGCACAATGACATCATCATTATTGGCTGATATTGACCTTGCCCTCAACCAAAAGCTCTTAAATCCTTTGTAAGCATGCACTGTTCTTTCTCCAGCCCATTCCCATTCAGCAGATGAGTTGCAGGGTGTTTTGAACCTAAACATACGCCCTTATGTTTATACTAGTCACGTCTATTCTCGGTGGTTTTAGCATCTCATTCCATTTTGAGACACTGGCTGGCCCACCAGGTAGAGTAAACCCTAGGTGTACACTTCGAGAATTATGCAAGGGGATTTGGACCCTTTCCTCCTGCAGAAAACTCACCAGTCATGATTCCTCTGCTCCAGGGAGCAATTAACTTGTAGCTTGTGAAGCACTGACTATGATTTTATCAAAGACGGAGGAGAAGTCATTTCTCCCATTTTACAGATGAAAAAAAGTGTTTCGTGTAGCATGGTTAGAGCACTTGCAAAAAGAAACTCTGCTAATTAGCGTCAGAAGCCAGATGAATACTTAATGACTCCTGAGGCCAAGTCCAGAAGGGGCAGCAGTGAGTAGGTGAATGACACAGTCAGAAATTTCTGACTGTATTCCAACACTGCACTCCAGTTGGGAGTGGTTGTGGGGTTGTCCAAGGCCATGAATTTATTCTGGCCAGAACACATACAACACAGCTGCATTTATTTATTTATTTATTTGGCTGAATCTGGTCTTAGCTGGGGGCATGTAGGATCTTTCATTGTGGCACATGAGCCCTAGAGGACATAGGCTCGGTAGTTGTAGCACGCAGGCTTAGATGCCTCGTGGTATGTGGGATCTTAGTTCCCCTACCAGCGATCTAACCTCAGTCCCCTGAATTAGAGGGCAGATTCTTAACCACTTAGACCAGCAGGGAAGTCCCCTACAGCTTAATCAGGTTAATCCCCTATAGGTTAATCAAGGACCTTTCTTTGCCTCCCCAAGGGCCCAGCTACCCATTATCCCTTTGCCCGTTGTCACCACTGACAACCAGTCCCTGGCTCTCCAGTCAACACTGCCTAACATTTTTGACCCCTAAAGAAGAGGAAGGAAGAAAACATTTGATGTTCAAAATATCTGAGATCAACCATTGGAAAGATGACAGTGCGCTATAGTTGTTAGGAGAGTGAGGTTTAGACTTGATGCTGAATTTAACTCCTGACTCTTGTACCTGTTCAGTGATGTGATCTCTGGGCTGGTTCTTAACTTTGCTGAGCCTTCACAGCCACATCTGTAAATAAGAAATAATAATACTATGTCAGAGTGTTGTTGAGAGGATTAAATGATATGAAACATATTAAGCCTCGTCTGAGGCTGACTTCCCCAGAAACAGAACCTGAGATGGGCTTCTAAGATGGGGACCTCTCTCCAGAGAAGGAAAGGGAGGGAAGCAGAGTAAGATGAGGGAAGAAAGAAAAGCAAGGATGGGACCTTATACCAAGGCTGCCTCCACCCTGATCCCACAGGGAGCTCCAGAGCACTGAAGTGACGTGAACTAAAGAGGTGTTTAGCTGCTCAGACGTGTCCCACTCTTTGTGACCCCATGGACTGTAGCCCTCCAAGCTCCTCGTCCATGAGATTCTCCAGGCAAGAAGAGTAGAGTGGGGTTGCCATTCCCTTCTCCAGGGGATATTCCTGACTCAGGAATTGAACCCAGGTATCCTGCATTGTCAGAGAATGCAATGGCATCCCACTCCAGTACTCTTGCCTGGAAAATCTCATGAGCGGAGGAGCCTGGTAGACTGCAGTCCATGGGGTCGCTGGGAGTTGGACACGACTGAGCAACTTCACTTTCACTTTTCACTTTCATGCATTAGAGAAGGAAATGGCAACCCACTCCAGTGTTCTTGCCTGGAGAATCCCAGGGACGGGGGAGCCTGGGGGGCTGCCATCTATGGGGTCGCACAGAGTCGGACACGACTGAAGCGACTTAGCAGGAGCAGCAGCAGCAGCATTCTGCATTGTAGGTAGATTCTTTATCATCTGAGTCACAAAGCATGTCCCACAACAAGGCAAGGTGGTCAGCCTGGGTCAGCTGCAGTCATCAGCTGCCTCAGCTGGGTCATCAGCTGCAGGCAGAGGCAGGTGAGGGGGCTGCTATCCAGCCAAGGGACTGGCAATAAGCTGTCAGCTCTTGGATGGTGGGTGTGCAGCCAGTGTCGGGTTTCTGCAAGGCACCAATAGCATCTACTACAAAACAGAGCCTGGTGGAATCAGTGTTCATTTGATGGTAGTTATGGCTATTATTTTAAATCGTCCTCACAAGTTCCAGGCTAAGCCAGCTTTGTATCCTATAGAAGAAACCGTTACACACCCTAAGCATCTGGTTTTGGCCCCAAGACCTGAAGCAGTCAGGACCCCATCTGCGACGATAAACTAATGACAGGAAGAAAATTTCCCTTCTCTGATCTGGAAACCAAATGCCCTGAATTGTCCAACATCAGAAACCTCAGAAAACCTTAACAGGATGTTTTGACACATATAGTTCAGGCTGCAGACAACTGCCTCCCAGTGGAAATGAGAATTGTGTAAAGAAAAAGGCAAGGTTTAGGGAGTCCAAATGACAGGACAGATCAACGTGAAGAGCTTAACGTGCAGAGCTTGGTATGCAGAGTGATTACGCTGAAATGACAGTTTCTCAAAGCAGATTTGCTTTGCCCTTTCTGGGGCCACAGGAAACGCAGGGCAGTTTCCCAAGTCACTAGGAAAATAGCCTTGTGTCATCTGCACCTGTCACGTCTGAGGCCCAGACTTTAGAAGAGCAAAGAGCTACAAATGCAGGGCTAGCCACAGGCAGCAAGAAGAGAGCCCCCAGCTTTGTACTCTCCCTTCTGTCTTGCGTCTGTTCATGGAACACCAGGTCTATGCTGATGATTCTTGTATTTAAGCCCTGGTTGGGACCCCTTCCCATGAATCCCAACTGCAATATCTAGGAGGCTACTTAACAACTTCAGTGGGTTGTCAGACAAGCATCTCCAAGTCAACACAACCCAGGGGAACTCCCAATGCCCCCTTCACATGCTCCTCCCACAATTTCCCCATCTGCATATAGCGCAACGCAATTTTCTCAATTGCTTCGATGAAAAACACCATCTCCCTCATTCTCTTGCATAGCACATATCCACTCTGTCAGCAAATTCTGCTGGCTCTACCTTCAAAGTATTCCCAGAACCTGACTACATCTCACTGTCACCCATGTCCAAGCCATGCTTCCCCCACAGCTGGATTTCTGCATCCCCTGGGACTGTCCCTGCTGCCTTGGGTCTGTTGCCAACACAGTGACCTGGAAGTCAGATCAGGTCACTCTTCTACCCAAAGTTCTTTCCATCTCGCTCAGAGTAAAAGCTGTATTCTCAGCAGCATCCCCCAGGACCCTGTGCAATCCCATCCCGTCACTACTTCTCTGATTTTATCTATTACTCACCCCCTCCCTCTCTCCACTCCAAACAGAACTGATTCCTCTTTGACCACAGCAGGCAGGCTCTGGCTTCAGAGCTTTTGTCCCTCCCTGCCGTTCCCTCTGCCAGGAACATTCTTTCTCAAAGACCAATGTGGCTAGACTCCTTGGATCTTTCCCCAAATGCCACCTTTTCCATGAAGCATTGCCTGCCCGCTCTATTTACATTGCGCCACCACCAAGACGTCACTTCCAATTCAGCTTTTCTGCTTTACTCATCCTCACAACTTACCAGCTACTGGTTTACTTTGTTTTCTGCCTTCCCTACTAGACTGAAAGTCCCATGAAGTCCCAGAGTTTTGTCTATCTTTACTCACTGCTACGTCCTCAATACCCAAAACAGCATCTGGTAGATAGCAGACATGCAAGAAATGTTTCCCAAATAAATGGATGAATAAATTCGCTTAAACTTTTTTTGTGTGTGTGAATTGATTTCCATTTTGATGTAAGTAAATGCATTTTTAAGGAAATGTATATCTAGACTGTAAATGAACTAGAATCAATAGTCATACAGAGAAGTTATCCAGAAAGGAATACAATGAAAAGAAAACATGGTTATTAAATCTAGCTAGATATTGTTACCAGCCCAAGTTTCTAAGCCTGCAGCATTATCTTTTTCAAAAAAGGAGATCAGCAAGTGTTTAAAGCACACTGGCACCAAACTGAGACTTTTTTTTTTTTAACTAATCAAAAGAGTCAATAAAGAATTGAAAGATAAATAGCTTTCTAACTCTTTGATTCAATGTTAACTGTTCTTGGGTCTGTGTTTCATCTCCCTACCACCCATAAATATTGAACATCCCACACTTCTGGAAGCAATGAAATAGATATTAATGACCTTCCATTTTCTGAGCATCAATTCCTCCCACAATTTCCCCCCATTTATCTAGGGCAACTCAATTTTCTCAATTGCTCAGGTCAAAAACAATATCATCATCTCGCTCATTCTCTTACATAGTACATATCCAATCTGTCAGCAAATGCTGTTTGCTCTGCCTTCAAATATACCTAGAATCGGATCACATATTACTGTGTGAGTGTCCCCCTTCCAGGCTGATGGGTGGGGAGGTACTGAGAGTGGTTGCAAGTGAATACTGCCCGGAAGAAATTCACAGCGTGGATGGGAGTCATAATATGCACACAATTGACATGCACAGAGTAGAGAGGAGAATGTTGCGAACTTTACAAGAGATGCATAGATCATGTGCTGTGGGTCCTGTGGTTTGTTAGATTAAAGTTCAGCAAACATTTGTTTACAGACACGCACGCACATCCTCCTGAGAAGGTCGCGCTTCTTTGCACACTGATATCAAGGGCTTGGGCGTCGGTCTTACTTTTGTTCAATACGATGTGAGTGGAAGTGACAGTTTGTGAATTCAGAGTCAAGGCCTTCAGAAACATTGCACATTTCTGCTGGCCCTCTGGGAGCGTCCAACTTCTTTCTCGAGAAATGCATGTCTCAGCCAGCTATTGCCCTTCCAGTCTGAAGACAGGGCTGCCCCTCAACAACCTGCAGGTACATGGGCAAGAAACAAATATTTCTATATGCTGTTGATGTTGAGGGCTGTTGGTTAATATCATGGTGGTGGTGAGAGTTGATTGAGACAGAAACTAATAGGAAAAAGAGGTGACTTGGATGGAAATCAATAAAGGATATTTCCTGATCAGGGTAGCCCTGCAGGTGGATTTCACTCCACACACACACCATCCATAACAATGTTACTGGGTTGCAAACTGATGGGGTCTGAGAAGGAAATATAAGGCTGATAAGAAGCATATTGAAAAGCAGAGACATTACTTTGCCGACTAAGGTCCGTCTAGTCAAGGCTATGATTTTTCCAGTGGTCATGTATGGATGTGAGAGTTGGACTGTGAAGAAAGCTGAGCGCCAAAGAATTGATGCTTTTGAACTGTGGTGTTGGAGAAGACTCCTGAGAGTCCCTTGGACTGCAAAGAGATCCAACCAGTCCATTCTAAAGGAGATCAGTCCTGGGTGTTCTTTGGAAGGAATGATGCTAAAGCTGAAACTCCAGTACTCTGGCCACCTCATGCGAAGAGTTGACTCATTGGAAAAGACTCTGATGCTGGAAGGGATTGGGGACAGGAGGAAAAGGGGACGACAGAGGATGAGATGGCTGGATGGCATCACCGACCTGATGGACTTGAGTTTGAGTGAAGTCCGGGAGTTGGTGATGGACAAGGAAGCCTGGCGTGCTGCGATTCATGGAGTCGCAAAGAGTTGGGCATGACTGAGTGACTGAACTGAACTGAACTGAAGGCTATGGCAGGGATGCAAAAACTCCTCTGAAAACTTTCTGTGACCTCACAGTCCAAAGAGGATAAGAAGCTACAATAAGGATATGAAAGAAGGGAAAAAAAGAGGAAGCCGATGAGGTGAATAGTTTATCACCCTTGAGTGTTTGGTTGATATTTGCTCTCCAGTGACTTGTTTATTTTGTGTGTTTTTAGGAAAACCCACTCTTCTTCCTCTGCCTGTCCTCTAAGCATTAGCGGCCCCTCTTCTCTTCTCACGTCTCCCGTCCTTCCTAGGAAATCTGCGGCTGCCCTGGTCAGCCAGCATGTGATGTACGTTCTCATGGGTGTGCCCTCGGCAGCTGCTAAAAGTCTGTCCCAATTTGGGTACCCCAAAGGCAGAACCTGTGACAGGAACTCAGCACAGGGAGTTTGAGAGGCTTCTTTAAGAAAGCAGGAGTGCGGGAGTGGGGGAAGAGCGAGGAGGAAGGCCAAGTGACACGTACGCTGGAGAGCAGGTACCTGGGGCTCAGTCCCGCTGCAGATCCCTGGAGGAGCCCTGCAGAATGTTCCCTGGACCTGCCCCCTCCCAGAGAATGGGAAGACGGAGGCATTTACCTAACGCCTCTCACCCTCCTTTGTTGCTTGTATTTGGCTGCTCTCCATGGCTTGCAGGATCTTACTTCCTAACCAGGGATTGAACCCAGGACCACATCAGTGAAAGTGCCGACTCCTAACCAGTGATCCACCAAGCAATTCCCTCATCCTCCTTTGATTGAGGGTCTCCCCAGCGATATGAACGCCCCTCCACCACTTTAGCTGCCTTGAGCTGAAACGCCTCCCACTGAGGTGGGCATAAAAGAGGCGCCAGCACATGCCTGGCGTGAGACACTGATCGCAGCACGAGTCTTGTCCACACCCCCAGCGTTGACACCAGATGAGCCCAGGGGGTGTGGCTCGGGGCCTCACACATCTGCTACAGCTGGGAGGGGGCATTTTAACAGAGGGTTACCTTCTCCTGAGTGTCACATACACATCTCGGATTCAATACATTCCTAGCTGGGTCATCATCCCCTCCCAACACCCCTGCTCCTTGCCCCAAATTCCAAAGCTCAGGGAATAATCCCCCATCTCCTCCACTTTCAAAACTTCAAAGGTAGCATCCACTTCTCACTCTCCTTCACCTATTAAATCAAAATATGGATTGCGAGTCAGGGCAGGGGTATTCCCCGGCTACCCTCAGTACCACTCTGACCGTCACCCTCCCCCGTCACCATGCTCCGCTTTCTCACAATGCCTTCATGCTCCCAAACGCACTTGCTTACTGACTATCCACCTGTGTGTTGTCTGCCTTCCATGCTTGGGATGTAAGAGGTCGCCCCCCGTATCTCCAGCACCCAGAACGGTACCTGGTATGCGATTGGTGCTTGGTAAGTGTCTGTAGAATGAACAGGTAAGCTCATGGGGAAAGAAATCCACAAGGCTCACCTAGTGTCACCGAGGCAAAGGTCAGATCACCATCGCTGCATCTGAATCCACACCCTGGACAGGGAAGGAGGCTTACAGGAAAGGGAAATAATTCCTGGCAGACCAACCAAGTTGAAAAGAAAAGTCAGCTGTGATCATCGAGGTTCAGCATCTCTGCTGTCATTATTTTTTTGGGCTGTACAATTATGCATTTCAGTGACCAGCAGGGGAGTTGCCAGCCGCCAGCACCCCGACCTGCAGCCACACCCGCTCCTCTTCAGAGCTGTAGTCTCCCTACCTCACCCACCAGCTCTTCTTAGAACACTCACCATCAATACCAGACCCCAGGGGAACATTTCTTTCGCTGGTGCGGCCCAAATTTGCTCCCTGAGAGAAGAACATAAAGATTAACTAGGTGAGGAATTTTTCCCTTGGCTCTGAAGCTCGGCACATTTGTCTGATCCAGCACAAATTCTGCTGGAGACAGGCTAAATTAAAATACTAATGGACTGCTGTATTTAAAATATATTTACCAATGATTAACAGCACGGTAGGTGATGTATGTTTCAATAATTTCTTATTACAATGTGCGGAAACCTCAATAAATACTCCCAGGGTAATTAGCAGGTGTTTATTTAACATTCAGCTCTGTTTTCCTGCACACCCAGGAGTGTATCATCGTGCCAGCCAGTCCCCCTTCACCTCGTACAGAGTGGGACCCAGCCCTTGGGAAATAACCCTCCTGCAGAGATGTTTGCTTTGGGCCACATTATTGCAGTGTTAAGGTTCAGGTGATTTGTTGCTAGCATTCAAGAAGAGTGCACATAAAAATTTTCACTTGCAGCTTCTTTAACATCCCTGAAAATCTGGCAACACCCAGCTTTTCCCCAGGGCCACCCTCAGGGGAGCCTGAGTCACAGCCATCCACCACACCACAGTGTTCTTTGGAAGATCAACCCGGACCCCTAGATATTTACATTTGCAACTCTGATGCGCTCTGACTAACCTGCACAAATGCCACAGGCAGAGATGCTAACAGAGGAACAGGTGGAGTGGCTGCCTCCAAGCAGAATGGACCACTGCTCAGACCTCTAGGACGGGGCCAGCTGGACCAAGCCACTCACATCCAGCCATACCCTGGAGCTTCTCCTCCCTTGATCCCAAACCAAGCAGAGCAGAGACTGCTGGGTGGTGTGCAGTCAAGACTCAAAGCCAAGAGTGTCTGGCTCAAGATCCAGTGTCCTTAACTACCACTGATCTCTTGTCTGGGCAGCTGTGGCTAGGTGCCTGCCATATACACACACACACACACACACACACACACATACATATATGCATCACATGCACAAAAACACACATATGTAAACACACACACAAACCTATACATACATATATGCTCGTGCGTATACACACATACACATGAACATGCACACACATACACATACATATACATAAACTTATGGGCATACATATATACACACAAACATATGCACGTATACGTATACTTGCTCACATATATATACACACGTATGCATACATGTACACAAACCACATACACATGCACACAAACACACAAGCATATATACATGCATACCCATGGACATGTACACACAAACACACATGCACACATGTATACACATGCACACATGTATACACATACATGCACACATGCAGACATATGCATTGTGTATGCGTGCATGTACGTGTATACACATACAAACGCATATCACACACACACACATATATACACACACTATCCCAAGTACAGGTTTTGTCCAGGATAGCAAGGTGCTCAGCTAAAACATTAACATCACCACCTCCTTTACTCATAAAGGTACCAACATGGACCAATTCTAACCAGTGGTTCTAGGGGGAATCCCTGGAGACAGCCTTCCTTCCCCCATAGCCAGGCAAAGTCTTCCTGGGACAAAATCCTGGGCCCGAGGGATGCGGACACGCTGTGGTGTGCCACTTCCCAGCCTGATCCAGAAACTCCCATGCAATCCTCTCACTCATTTTGTCCACCTGAGCTGAGAGCCTAGAGGAGTCCAGAGCTGCAGGCTGAACGGAACAGGGGTCCCACAGACTGCACGGAGCAAAACCCCTGAGCAGCCCGTACTGGAATGTGATGTGATTAAGAAATCTTTCTGCTGATTTAAAGCCACTGACATTTTGGGATTGCTTATGACCGCAAGCAGCCTATCCTGTCGAAAATACCCATTTATCCCTCTTACCAAAAGTGAGGAGGGAAGACAGTGTTTTGAAGACCTTCTCCTTGGCCCTAACACTGGTCCCCATGGGTGCAGGCTCCCAGGGTGGGGAAGCCATTCGCCATCTGCTCCTGGAACCAGGCTCACCCAAGGGCTCACCGAACAGAGAGCTGAAGCTGCCTTTCTGAGCCAGAAGCACTCCCCTGGGGTCAGTCGCAGTCCTGGCTCACTCGCGTCAAGACCCTGGGAGTGAAGCAGAAACAATGACCCTGCTCCTCTCAGCCTTGAACTGCAGAGTCCTGAGCTCACTTCTAACCCAAAGCCTGCCGACTCCTCCCTCCATCAGGCCCTGCTCCTTGAGCCACTTCCTCTTCTAGCCAAGGAGGGAATCTCCATCACATCTCACAAGGAAGAGTCAAGGTCAGCTGTGCTACTGTTGACTCCATGAGCAGGTGGAGTCCAGCGGACAATCGGGGGACTGAGGGGGGCTCACAGCCAGCTCTTCTCAACCTCATCACTCCCAGGGAAATAAATATGCTCAGATGCACTTCCCACAAACATCAGTATTGACCAAGGGTGGATGCTTCTAACTTGAGTGCATCACTTCATGTCTTCTGGAAATCCCTTGGGCAAGCTCTCTTCTGGGAAGACAGTCAGTGGACCTCCCCACCAAGTCCCATCTGGAGGGGCTCAGAAAGGTGGCCAAAGAGAAGTTTTCCAAAGAGCTGGAAATGCCTGGCCATCCGCTCCAGTACCCCCGTCATCATCCCAACACCAATGGACCACACCTCCCCTCTTCCAGGCAGGTCAGCCCTCTGGGCAATGCTACAGGGAAAGCAGAAGGACAGGGAAGCTAGAAGGACTCTGGTTGTTAATAGTGGCCCAGAGAGCAAGAAAGACTGAGTATGAAGTCCAAGCTGTCATTCCAGGGATGAGGGGAGCGCTGTCCAGGGACTGTCCCAGAATGAAAAATCCCGTGCATTGGAAGATGGTATTGTACCTTCAGTCCATCAACCTGTCCCATTCCATGGAGTTTTGAGAGAGTCAGTTTCTACGTAAGTTGATAAGAAATCTGGGGTCCCCAGAGGAGGAAGAGGAGGAGGAGGAGGAGAGAGGGGTCTGGGGCTCTCAAAGAGGAGATCGGGTCTGGAATTCTCAAGGAAGAGAAAAGGAGAAACTTTTTTTTTTCCTCTACATTCCTTAGCCTTAGTCACATAAAAAGGTTTTTATTTTCTTTAAGCGGGGAACTGAGGATTACCCAACAAAACAACTCAGTTTAAACTCTGTACTAAGGATTATATAACAACAATGTATCCTGCCTGAGGACAGTTTCTCCTTCCTGAAAACCTCTGACTAATCCTGTTATCCACGTGATGGACATGAGTTTGAGTAGGCTCTGGGATTTGGTGATGGACAGGGAAGCCTGGGGTGCTGCAGTCCATGGGGTTGCATAGAGTCGGACACAGAGCGACTGAACTGACTGAATCCTGTTGTCTTAAAGTGTATATTATGGGAGTGGGCCTGGTGAGATCTTTCTATTGTTAAGCTCTAATCGAGTTATCTTAAAATGTAAATTGTGGGAGTGGGTCTGGTAAGATCTTTACAACCTTGAGACATTCTTTTGATTTATTGTAATAACTAATTTAAAAGTATATAGCTCTCTTGCTAAGACTGGCAAGGGGGCACTCTCCGCCCCCTTCTGATGTCCATCAGAAACTTTCTGCGCCCCATTTCACTGTAATGAAACCTCTGCCACACAAGAGCACTGAGTGGGCAAGCCTGGTCTCTGGACCCGAAGTTCAATCTTCTTCTTCGGAGACCACGAATCTGACATTGTTGGCCATAAGCCATGTTTCATCCAAGAAGCTCCGCCCATCTCAAACTCCACTTCACTCTCAACCTCCCTGGGCCCTTGGAAAGTGACTCCAACATAACTTTCCCTGGTCCCTACCCAGATTCCATCCTCAGGGGAAATCGGCCAGCTGTGGCATCACCTTACCCCTCACACCTGACTTCCGGTCCTCTTCCTCAGGGCTTCATTGCCCCCTTTACCTACCTTTACCTACTCTGGAGAACAACCCACCCCGTCTGCCCCAGCCCTGGCACCTCGCAGTACAGCACAGAACAGCGCCCTGGAGCCAACAGAGGGAAAGCCCCCTCCACAATGGGCGAAGACTCACCCCTCTGCCCGGGTGATCCCTAGGACCTCAGAGTCTAGAGTCCCCTTAGAAATCAGGCCTCAGAAGAAACAGACTTTCCTTTTAGTGTACAGGTGTCCCTCCATATCCACAGGCCCTGCACCTGCTGGTTCAACCAACCACAGATCAAAAACATCAGGGAAAAAAAATTCCAGAAAGTTCCACAAAGTAAAACTTGAATTTTTCACATGCCAGCAACTATTTACATAGCGTTTACATTAGACAAGTAACATAGAGGTTATTCAAAGTATATGGGAGCATGAGTCTAGCTTATATGTTAGTGTTAGTCACTCAGTCGTGTCTGAGTCTTTGTGACTTGTGGACTATAGCCCATCAGGCTCCTCTGGTTGTGGTTTAGTCGCTAAGTTGTGTCCGACTCTTGCAACCCCATGGATAGTAGCCTTCCAGGCTTCTCTGTCCATGGAATTTTCCATGCAAGTATACCAGAGTGGGTAGCCATCTCCTTCTCCAGGGGATCTTCCTGACCCAGGGATCAAACCCAGGTCTCCCACATTGCAGGCAGACTTGAGCATCTGCCGATTTTGGTATCCCCAGTGGGTCCTAGAACCAATCCCCACCTCATACAGAGAGATGACTCTATCTAATTAACAAGACTGTAGAGATTTCTCACCTGGATCTTATTGAAAGACCGCCTTTGCAGAGAGCCAGGACTGGTGAGGTAACTCAAACAGCAAAACACCAAAGGGACTCGCCTTCCCACTGATCCCCTTGGCTTCTGTGAGGGGTGAGGAGAAACTTCAAAGAGACAGAACTTTGTACCAGCAGAAAGCAAGGAGTGGGATCCAGCAGAAGGTTGGAGCCCCAGTTGGAGAAAGAAGGATTCCACACAAATGGCACTTTCCTGGATGGCTGGCCATCTGGAAGTAGGTTGCATCTAGACTGTTAGACACTCTAACCTCCAGAATGAGGAGTTTGGATCCTTTTTCTGAGGTTGTTCAGGAGTCTCTTGTGGTATCAGACCACCCTCTTTCCCTGATCTGAAAGATCCTTCCTGACCTTCCCTCCCCGAAGACTGTGACCCTTCCCCCAACCCACCCCCCACAAAGCCCTCCAGAACCATCTGCAGCCCTGATTTGCAACCGAATCGGAAGGGGCTAAGAGGGCTCAGAAACCTAAGGACCCATGGCAAAGCCTGGCCTCCCCTGTGTTGGGTTCTGTGTCTGAGTGAAGAAAGAGGCTTTGGATGCAGGTCAGTTCTTTGCATCAGATGCCCCAGTTCACTGACTTCCTAACCAAGTGACACCTCAGTTTCCCCATCTTTCAAGTAAAGACAATGATGTCTATAGCCCAGAAGGCTATCACCGGGTCAACAAGAAAGAAAATACGTATTTGTAATCAGCAAGTGTATGGAATATACCTTGACGTCGGGAGCCCTCGATCAACGTCAGCTCCCCTCTCTAGCCCTCTGTGTAGGTATTCTCCCCAGATCCCTGCATCCTAGCTAGAGCTCTCTCTTCCCGTCTCACCTCCTCCATCTCTCTGCCTCTCTGTTGCCTGCTCGTTGACCTGAACCACATTCTGCTTTGTCTCTCTGGATCCTTCTTTTATTTCTACCTCACCCCCTTGTCCTCTCTGTTTGTCTCTCCCAGCTCCACAGTTTCCCTTCTCTCCAGTTTTGCCCTGGTCCCTAGAAAGTGATCTCTGTCAACCCATCTGTCCTCCTTTCTCTGTCTCTTTTTCTCTCCCTGCCCCCTCTCCCCATCCACCTTTCTCTGTCTCTCTGTTACACTTTCTGTCTCTCTCTTTCTCTGTCTCTGTAGCTCTCAGCGCTCCCAAATCTCTCTCCCTCTGTCCCTCTATCCCAGTCTCTTTGAATATCACTCTCTAGATCCCTGCCCCTCCTCACCCACCCTTCAGCCCTCCCTCATCACTCAAAGTCCCATCTCAGGGGGAATGTGGGGGAAGGAGGCCAGCAGAATGAGAAGCCCAAGCAGAAGGCAGGGTTTTATTTCTCTGCAGAAAGGCTGTAAATTCTCCCTGTCACTCTCTACAGGAAGAGACCTGTCTTATCAGGTCTCAGAGGCTGGGAAACACAGACGCAGGCAGGCAGAACGCCCTGGCCCAAGGGTCAGGTTGGAATAAAGTGGGTGCAGATTCAGGGGCCTCTCCTAGGTCTGCTCACCTCAAAACCATGTGTCTTTCTTCTTTAGCAGCTCTGCTCAGCTTAGCCCAGCCGCCAATCAACCCTGCCCATGGAACTTGTGGACACTAAGTAAGGTACATGCTAGTCAAAGCAGAACCTTGAAGAGCCCCCCCACAAAGGACTCCAGCTGCTAGTTTCACTTCCAGTCATCCTCTGGCTTTCTCTCCACATTTCTGGGACTCACAATGATCTGCAGCCTTTATTCACATTGCTGTTTACACACCTAAAACCCAATCCCATTATTCTTTCTCTGACCCTTGATAGCATTAATGGATTTGGCCAACAGACAAGGTTGGGGCAGCTTACAGCTTTTTTGTGACCATTTTAATTAATGGCCAACTTTTAAAAATGGGAAAATTTCATATGAAAATTTACTTTTCAGGTTCTGTGTCAGCGTAGTCAGCTCAAACAGTGAGTCTCTCACCCTAAATAAGAGAAAACTCCAAATTATCTACATTTTTCTTAAACCCATCAGAGAACTGAGGCTGCCTGCTAGCCACGGAGCTTGGAATCTGAGTGGGGAGAAGCCACTTGAGAGAGTCAAAACAGGAAGTCAGAACAGGAAGTCTGTCTCATGAGAAAGGGGCGGCCCCCATCCCAGTGAGACAGAAAGACTCAACTCAGTTTAGAAAGCCGCTCAAGGTCCAATGTGGGTTCGTGACCCTCAAGACCCCCTGGGAGCCCCATTCAAGAGTTCAGCCTCTTCTCCGATGGTCCAGTGGTTGGGAATCCGCCTTGCAATGCAGGGGACACTGGTTTGATCCCTGGTCTGGGAGAATTTTACATGCCACAGAGCAAGTGAGCCTGCGCACCCTAGAACGTGTGCTCTGCAGCAAGAAAAGTCACTGCAATGAGAAGTTCACGCGCCACAACTAGAATGTAAACCCCACCCCAATCTCCGCAACCAGAGAAAGCCTGCACGCAGCCTCCACACATCCTGGGTCAGGAAGACTCCCTGGAGGAGGAAATGGCAACCCACTCCAGTATTCTTGCCTGGAGAATCCCATGGACAGAGGAGCCTGGTGGACTATAGTCCATGGGGTCCCAAAGAGTCAGTGGACACAACTAAAGTGACTTAGCACAGCACAGCACAGCAACAAAGACCTAGAGCAATGAAAAATAAATAAATATTTATTTTTAAAATCTTTGACCTTTATCAAAAATTTCCAGTTATCCATCATGAATAAATTGCCAGATTTTAGCAAATAATAATCCAGGACACCATGTAATGCCCCATGTAATATTTGAGACATGTTTATAATTTAAAAAAAAAAAAAAAGATTTGTTGTTTAAAAAAAAAATTTCTGTCTCACTGGCAGGCTCTTTCCTGCCCACCCTCACAGGGCTCACAGGAAGGACAGCAGGCAATGTGATAACCAGAAAGAGCAGCCTCACCTCGGAAGGGCAGGCCTGGGGAGGGGACCCAGAGGCCTCATGAGAAAGGTGGAAATGCAACCCCTGCACTCCCACCAGCTGTGCTCAGACCCTCCTCCCATATGGAGCAAACCCTGCCGTCCCCTGGGGACAGGCTATGTTCCGCTGGGGAGGGTAGCAAAGAATAAACCTACGGCTGAAGAGGGAAGGCAACAGGGCACCATCAGCCAGAATCAGGCCACAGTAAGAACTCCAGCTAGAACTGCCTCCACCGCCAAGATCCCTCTCAATCCCCAGCAGTCTCAGAGCAGCTGTCCCCACTCCGTACATGGGCCCACACGCCATTCCCCAAACCTCCAACATTCCACTTTTAATGCACTCATCACAGGACTCACTAACTTCCATAACAACCCTAAAATATTGGGGAGTTGACGCAACCAAACGTTTGTTTCTTTCTTGTGTCACAGTCTATTGTGAGTGCAGAAGCTTGTTCAGAACCAGACAGCAAGGAAGAGGCAGAGGTGAGGCCAACCCAAACAGCCTGAGCCCACAAACTGGCCCACAGCCCCTGCCCTTATCTGCTTAGTAGGGTCAATGGCTAAGAAGGTATTACTGTGTTTGTTTTGTTTGGACAGCCAGCTCTACCACACATGATGAAGGCACCTAATGGTCTCTCAATGGATATGTACCAGGAGCATGGGGTGCCCCCTACCACAGGACAAGGAGACGTCCTGTGTGCCTTCAAGCCTTCTAACCATGGAGCACAGGTCAAAGTTCTCAGAGACCTGAAAAATAACTAGATCACAGCTTTGAGCAGAGAGATGGGCCAAAGACCATGGACAGAGCACTCAGCTTTGGACAAGTTAAAGGCTGTGTCAGACCAGGAGCCCAGGGGCCCTGGTGATGCTATCAAGGGTACATCACCCCTTCTAAAGAGTCCCTGCCTCTCTGCTCTGTTCTCTCCTGAGTAAGCAAATAATGTTGAGTGGTCAAGCCAACAGACATGTTAGCCAAGCGTACTGTAGATGCTCAACAAATACTCATGGGAAAAAATGTACTTACATAGATGATGAATAAAGGAACCAATGATCTGTATATGGGATCCATAAGTCTGCCTTCTCTCCTCTGCAGACTTGTGTTTGAACTGGGCCGAATTTGTTTCCAGAACCAGACAAAGCAGCCCCAACAAGCCACTTCTAGATCTTTACTTCTCTGCCATGTCTAGGTGGTTTCAGGGGCTCTTCAAATCGGGGGGACATGAGTGACAGGTTAGCAACTGTGACAGCCATCAGGACAGACGACAGACAGAAGAGAGTGTGGGGTGGTTTGGGTGAAAAGTGGAAGTGAATGTCACTCAGTCGTGTCCGACCCAGTGGACTCTACACTCCATGGAATTCTCCAGGCCAGAATACTGGAGTGGGTAGCCTTTCCCTTCTCCAGAGGATCTTCCTGACCCAAGAATAGAACCTAGGTCTACTGAGCTATCCAAACTGAGGGTGAGTTGCAATCCATTCACCCATTTCTGCATTTATAAAGTGTGGGGAACATCCACCCCATGGAGCTGCCGTAAGTATTGGGTGACTTAATGTTAAATGTGACGTAAATGTTTAGAACTGCATGTGGCTCATCAAAAATTCTATGGACTGGAGAAAGAACTTATGGTTGCCAGCGGGAAAGAATGGGGGAAAGAGCTAATTAGGGAGTTTGGGACCAACATGTACACACTGCTATATTGAAAATGGATAACCAACAAGGGCCTACTGTAGAGCACGGGGAACTCTGCTCAAAGTTATGTGGCAGCCTGGGTGGGAGGGTGGTTTAGGGGAGAATGGATACATGGATATGTATGGTTAAGTCCCTTTGCTGTCCACCTGAAACTATCACAACATTGTTAATCATCTATGCTTCAATATAAAATAAAAAGTTAATTTCAAAAGAAAGAAAACAAACTTAAAAAAGAGAAAGTAACAAATTTGAAAGTATACATCCCAAGAGGATTGGACAGTTACAAACCAATCACCTTGAGCAGTGGTGCTGTTATTATTTCTGAAATGGGCTTCCTAAGGTTCGTGACATTGTACAGGAGACAGGGATCAAGACCATCCCCATGGAAAAGAAATGCAAAGAAGCAAAATGGTTGTCTGGGGAGGCCTCACAAATAGCTGTGAAAAGAAGAGAGGTGAAAAGCAAAGGAGAAAAGGAAAGATATAAGCATCTGAATGCAGAGTTCCAAAGAAGAGCAAGAAGAGATAAGAAAGCCTTCTTCAGTGATCAATGCAAAGAAATAGAAGAAAACAACAGAATGGGAAATACTAGAGATCTCTTTAAGAAAATTAGAGACATCAAGGGAACATTTCATGCAAAAATGGGCTCGATAAAGGACAGAAATGGTATGGACCTAACAGAAGCAGAAGATATTAAGAAGAGGTGGCAAGAATACACAGAAGAACTGTACAAAAAAGATCTTCATGACCCAGATAATCATGATGATGTGATCACTAATCTAGAGCCAGACATCTTGGAATGTGAAGTCAAGTGGGCCTTAGAAAGTATCACTACGAACAAAGCTAGTGGAGGTGATGGAATTCCAGTTGAGCTGTTTCCAATCCTGAAAGATGATCCTGTGAAAGTGCTGCACTCAATATGCCAGCAAATTTGGAAAACTCAGCAGTGGCCACAGGACTGGAAAATGTCAGTTTTCATCCCAATCCCCAAGAAAGGCAACACCAAAGAATGCTCAAACTACTGCACAATTGCACTCATCTCACATGCTAGTAAAGTAATGCTCAAAATTCTCCAAGCCAGGCTTCAGCAATACATGAACCATGAACTCCCTGATGTTCAAGCTGGTTTTAGATCAAATTGCCAATACCAGCTGGATCATGGAAAGAGCAAGAGAGTTCCAGAAAAACATCTATTTCTGCTTTATTGACTACGCTAAAGCCTTTGACTGTGTGGATCACAATAAACTGTGGAAAATTCTGAAAGAAATGGGAATACCAGACCACCTGACCTGCCTCTTGAGAAATCTGTATGCAGTTCAGGAAGCAACAGTTAGAACTGGACATGGAACAACAGACTGGTTCCAAATAGGAAAAGGAGTACGTCAAGGCTGTATATTGTCACCCTGCTTATTTAACATATATGCAGAGTACATCATGAGAAACGCTGGACTGGAAGAAACACAAGCTGGAATCAAGATTGCCGGGAGAAATATCAATAACCTCAGATATGCAGATGACACCACCCTTATGGCAGAAAGTGAAGAGGAACTAAAAAGCCTCTTGATGAAAGTGAAAAAGGAGAGCGAAAAAGTTGGCTTAAAACTCAACATTCAGAAAACGAAGATCATGGCATCTGCTCCCATCACTTCATGGGAAACAGATGGGGAAACAGTGGAAACAGTGTCAGACTTTATTTTGGGGGGCTTCAAAATCACTGCAGATGGTGACTGTAGCCATGAAATTAAAAGACGCTTACTCCTTGGAAGAAAAGTTATGACCAACCTAGATAGTATATTCAAAAGCAGAGACATTACTTTGCGACTAAGGTCCGTCTAGTCAAGGCTATGGTTTTTCCTGTGGTCATGTATGGATGTGAGAGTTGGACTGTGAAGAAAGCTGAGCACCGAAGAATTGATGCTTTTGAACTGTGGTGTTGAAGAAGACTGTTGAGAGTCCCTTGGACTGCAAGGAGATCCAACCAGTGAATTCTGAAGGAGATCAACCCTGGGGTTTCTTTGGAAGGAATGATGCTAAAGCTGAAACTCCAGTACTTTGGCCACCTCATGCGAAGAGTTGACTCATTGGAAAAGACTCTGATGCTGGGAGGGAATGGGGGCAGGAGGAGAAGGGGACGACCCAGGATGAGATGGCTGGATGGCATCACGGACTCAATGGACGTGAGTCTAAGTGAACTCCAGAAGATGGTGATGGACAGGGAGTTCAGTCTGAAATGAGTTCAGTCACTCAGTCGTGTCTGACTCTTTGTGATCCCATGAACCGCAGCACCCCAGGCCTCCCTGTCCATCACCATCTCCCGGAGTTCACTCAGACTCATGTCCATCAAGTCGGTGATGCTATCCAGCCATCTCAAGTTAAGCACTACCAAATAAAGAAATAAATACAACAAAACAAAGCAGCAAACAAACAAATTCTACAGAATCATTCTCTGTTATCATTACTGAGCGACTGTTTTACGCTAGGCAATCATCCACTGTTACTTCAAGCCATATCTCCCAGCAAACAAATCTGCTTCCTACATGCCAACAGTCAGAAAGCCTTATCAAAGATCTGACTTCGACAAGGACCTACAGGGAACTAAACTCAATGCTCTGTAATAGCCTAAATGGGAAAAGAATATAAAAAAGACAGGTCTCCTGCATTGTAGGTGGATTCTTTACCATCTGAGCAACCAGGGAAGCACTGTAAATCACAACATTGTAAATCATCTATACTTTAATTTTTTTTTTTAATCTAGCTTCATAAAACCTAAATGACAACAGCCATGTCTTTCTGTTTGGCAGTGGGTCACCATTCACTCATCCAGTGCCACAAAATTCTTCAGCTTCTGCCACATCCCCTGCTCTGGGAAACCAAAAATGAATTCATCAGAGAGCACAGGGCAGAAAAATTGAGATGCAAGCCCTCAAATACCAACTCCTGGGTGGTCTACACGGGCATCTCAGCCTTACTAGTTTCCAGGAATCTGCTGCCGTGTGCTCACCCCAACAGGCACGAAGGTCCCCTGTTGATCTCTTCTTCTGTAGCTCCTGAATGACAGATCCACTGCACAACTCTTCTAGGACTTCAGAGAGAGCTGCCTTGAAAATATAAAGTGCTGAGATCAATGCCTTTTAGGAATCCCTAGCGAGAGTACTCTGGGGTCCCCAGGAGGTCTGTGCCCCTTTCCCATCCACCATGGCAGTCCTCTCCCTGGCCCCATTTCTTCTCCATTAACCCAGAGCCCTGAGCTGGTTAAACAGCTGCAGCTTCCGTGAGACTCAGAGGGGCAAAGGCCATTTGTGCAGCTGCATGGGGCTGAGAATCTGAAGAAGCAAATGTCAGGCAAGATCAATAAAGCTCTGAATGGATTGGAGTAATGAGGTTTGAGCCTTGGAGTACCTGTTTAGCCAAAGCACCGGAGACTGCCCTGGATAACAGGTGATGAATGCTGCAGTCAGCAAGTGGGGCCGCTTCTGGCACAAGCGCAGGGAAGCCAGGCCAAAAGGGAAGATCTGAGCTGGGTGTAAAGAATTTTCTTCTGGGTGAGAAAAGACCTGGGTTTCAGTCTGAGGTCACCACTAGTTTGCCACGCAACTTCAGTCTGGAGTTGAAGTTAGAGTTAAGGTTAATGTTAGGGCTAGGGCAGCATAGGGACTTCCCACATGGTTCTAGTGGCAAAGAATCCACCTGCCAATGCAGGAGCCCCAGGTTTAATCCCTGAGTCAGGAAGATTCCCTGGAGAAGAAAATGGCAACCCGCTCCAGTAATGTTGCCTGGGAAAATCCACGGACAGAGGAGCCTGGTGGGCTATAGTTCATGGGGTCACAAAGAGTCAGACATGACTGAGTGACTAAGCAGGCATGCATAGGGCAGTATAAAGAGTTCAGGCTCTGGAACCAAAAGTTCTAGATTCAAATCCTTGCTGTAACTGACTTAGCCTCTCTGGTTTTTCACTTGGCTTGTCTGAAAAGTGAGGTTAATAATAGTTCTCACTTCATAGGATTGATCATGCATTAAAGAAAATCAATGCAAGTAAAGCTTTTAGAGGCATATCAGATGCATAGCAAGCATTACGAACGTGGTTAGCATTATTAACATTAGCTGTGCATGCTAAGTTGCTTCGGTCATGTCCAACTCTTTGCGACCCCATGGACTGTAGCCCACCAGGCTCCTCTGTCCATGGGTTTCTCCAGGCAAGAATACTGGAGTGGGTTGCCATTTCCTTCTCCAGGTGACCTTCCTGACCCAGGGATCGAACCCACATCTCTTAAGTCTCCCGCAATAGCAGGCGGGTTCTTTACCCACAGTGCCATCTGGGAAGATAAAGAAATCAAAAGGAGAGAGGCAACCAGCAGGACTGTTCTGGAAGAGAGATGGTAGGCATAGTGGAGGATCATTCCTCTGCATTCCCCTTATGTGATTCAAAGTATCACAGAAGAGCTTCTAATCACGGGTCATTTCCTTCACCCAGTACTCAACAAGGAAACAGTCATCTGTGCCAAAGTTAGAAGCAAAATCAGCTGTGTTGTACTCCTTGAGGAAAAAACACAATGTACACAAAACAACAGCCATTGTCCTTCATGTGCAATTTGATATATTTTCCCAAATTTTTGGCTCTCCATTATTTTCTCCTTACATTCTGCCTTGAGAACCTAATCTCCATGTACAAAAGCAATTGTCCAGATTTCATTCACTTGGAATGAAATCATTCCACTTGGATTTCATTCATTCTGGAATGTCCACTACCCAGAATGTTAGGTGGAGGGTGATTTAAGACTCAGTGATGAGGAGTTCTGATATCGACTGGTGATGTCTGCCATGGGCAGTCGAGGGGCAGGTGCCACGTCATGTATCTTCAGACAAGTTAACCTCCCAGTGGGCTTTCACTTCTGAAAATCTAGCAGCTTATGAAACTCACCAGTGGAATGAAGGGTAACAATGCAAAGAAACAGTCAACTAAGGGTCTATGTTTAAATGGCAAGGTCCATCTGTAGCGACACCTCTGTGCCTGGGGCATGGGGCCTTTGCCCACAGTCAGAGACCCATGGAATCACAGCACAGAGAAAGGAGGTAGAGGTCTGCCGTTAACACACTGTGATCCTGAGCAAATCCCTTCCTCCCTGAACCTCAGTGTCTTCAGCTTAAAATGAGCTGGATCAGCCTTGAAATTTAAAGGGTCAGATAGCAATACTAGTCAACATTAGGTATGCTTGACCTCACTTTGATGACACGGATGGGGCGACACCACCCGATGGGGGAGCCAAATGTCTGGAGGCAATGAATAAAACCACTTTAGACAGTGATTGGTGTTTTGAGGGCACCAACACAGAATGCTTTGAGGCCTTGTGTATGGGTGCTACGTTAACTAGCACAACCAAGGAAGGCCTCTCAGCGGAGGCGACATTTTAGCTGGAACCAGTGTAATGAGGAGTAGGCCAGAAGATTTTGTGAAATTGCAATCCTAGGCAAAATAACTGCAGATGCAAAGGCTCAGAGGCAGGACCTTGCTTGGCCTCTGCTGCAGTTCTCTGTTGCTGGGTAATGGACCACCCCAAAACTTAGCTTAAAAGAATAATGATTTGTTATTTCTCATGCTTTCTGGGTTGTTAACTTGGGCAGGACTCAGTTGGGCTTTTCTTTGACTCCACATGGTATTGTCTGAGGCCACTTGCAGAGCTCCAGTCACCTGGAAGCTTGGACAGAGCTGGGACATCCAAGAAGGCTTGTTCACACGATTGAAGCTTGATGCTGGCTGTTGCACCAGTAATACGCCAGTGGGCTCTCTTTCCCCAGAAATCTATACTGGCTTGATATTAATAACATGATGAACATCTTCTAAGAGGGAATGTTCCCGGAGGTCAATCCCAGGTACAAGCAGTTATTGAACTTTAGATTTGCTGAAATCCCCTTGTCCCACTGGCCAAAGCAAGACACACGGCTGTGCTCAGACTTAAGGTAGGGAGAGACCTCCACAGGACATGTATTCCAGGAGGTGTGGTCCACTGGGAATCACCATGTTGTAGCCTATCATAGCTCGTTCAGCTCCAAAGATCAACATCATTAGCCCCATGGCTGTAGTTGGCATATGCTTTCCAAGCTCTAGATCTGAATATCCAGTTACTCAGTTGAATTTCCTGGACTTCTCAGAGGCATCTACAATATGATCTGTCCAAAATGAAATTCTTATTCACAGCCTCTACCAAAACAACTCCTTCTACACGTTAGTTAAGATAACCGTCTCCCACCAAGATGCTTGAACCAGAAACCTTGGAAGAATCTTTGATCACTCCCTCACTGCCCATCAATAAATCCAGTCGGGTCTACCTCCAAGTATATCCTGAAGCCATCCACTTTGCTCCTTCTCTGCTGCCACCATCCTCACTCAAGTCCTTGTCATTTCTCCCCCAGACAGTTGCAGTCAGTGGTCTCCTAATGGTCTAACTTCTCTCCCTACAATCAATTCTCTGCACAGCACCCGAAAGGGTCTTCCTCAGATTGTGTCACCCTCATGTTCAAAATTCTCCAGGGAATTCACTTACACTTAGAAGAAAACGAAAAGCTCTTGATATGGACTACAAAACCATACCTGAGCGAGTTCCACCCTGCCCTCTGTTCTCACCTTGTCCCACGTTTCCTGAGCTCTCCATGCGCCAGCACCATTAATCTTTGGCTATTGTACAAGCTATGGTAGACTACAACGTGGGCAGCTCCCAGCGCACCGCACCTCCTGGAATACAAGCCCTTTCGTGGTCTCTCCCTGAGCTTCCCTGATGGCTCGGTTGCTAAAGAATCTGCCTGCAATGCAGGAGACCTGGGTTCGATCTCTAGGTCAGGAAGATCTCCAGGAGAAGGGCATGGCCACTTGCGCCAGTATTCTTGCCCGGAGAATTCCACAGAGGATCCTGGAGGGCCACAGTCCATGGGGTCACACAGCGTTGGACACGAGTGAGAGACAAACACTTTCACACTTTCTTTTTCACCTGGTGGTCTCTCCCTACCTTGAGTCTGAGCTCAACCACGTGGCTTGCCGGTGCAACAATGGGATTTCAGCAAATCTAAAGTCCAGAATCACCGCAGACGGCGGCTGCAGTCATGAAATTAAAAGATGCTGTCATTAAAATTACACTGGCTCCAGCTAAAATGTCACCTCCTCCGAGAGGCCTTCCCTGATTACATTATTTAAAGTAACATACACACACAAGATGTTATAGCACTCTGTGTTAAGGTCTTCAAAATACCAGTCACTGTCTACAGTGATCTTGTTCATTGCCTAGCTCCTGACCTCCAAACCCGCAAGGAGGTTCTATGGAGGCAGGAAGATTTTGGTCTTGTTCATTGGCATCAGTAAATATTTTTTGAAAATAAATATATTTATGACATTTCCAGGATCACACATTTAGAGTCAGAAAATGTTTTCTTGGGCTCCCTTGGTGGTCCAGTGGTCAAGAATCTGCAGTGTAGGTGACACCGTTTCCATCCCTGGTCGGGGAATTAAGATCCCACATCCATGGGGCAACTAAGCCCACACACCGCAACTAGAGAGAAGCCCTCTCACCAGAATGAAGACCCAGTGCAACGAAACGTTATTTAAAAAGAAAATACTTTCTTGCCAATCCAAAAGAGAGCCAGTTTCCTTTATTCTCAAGCTAAAATCAAGGAGGTGAACAGGACGGCACCAATAAGTGAACCTGGACATGGGGACCTGTGAGGGCTTCTTGCTCCAGTGGGCTGATAAACTATTAACCGGAGCAATGAATGGAAGGGCAGTTCAGGTCCTCACTAGCAGCTGCCATGGATGGGTAGGAACAAACAGTTACAACCGAAGAATCTGTCACAGACCTGCCTCTTTTTCTATAGCAAACACTTCGGCAATACAGGACCCTTACAGTCTTCCAGCCTTCGTCAGGCTTTCAGCCTGGTGCGTCTTTTCTTCTTCCCACAATGTCGTCATCCAGCGCAGAGCTCCCTCCTCTGGGGACCAGCCAAAGCTTTCATGTTGTACAAAGCGGTCCCCAAGTGTGGTCCCCAGACCAGCAGCACCGGCACTACAATACAAATATCACAGACTTCCAAAATCAGAGGGGCCAGTGGTCTGTATTTTAACGAGCTTTCCAGGAGATGCTTGGGCATGCTAACATTTGAGAATTATTGCTGTCAAAGGAAAACACTGGAATCCAACCCCTCTCCTGGGTTCAAATTCCAGCTTTTAAAAAATATTTATTAATGTATTCAGTTTTCACCGGGTGTTAGTTGCGGCACCCAGGATCTTCAGTCTTCACTGCAGTATGCAGGATCTTCAGTTGCAGCGTACGGGATCTAGTTCCCTGACCAGGGATCCAATACAGGTCCCCTGCCTCGGGAATGTCAAGTCTTCGCCACTGGACAGCGGGGAAATCCCTCCCGTGGTTTAATTATCAGCTGTAAGACTCAAAGTCCTGCAAGCTAATTACTGTGACTGTAGCATATTCACGTTCATTCATTTGTTCACTCATTCATTCAGTAAATATTCACGAAGAGCCTGCCATCTGCCAGACACTCATAAGACCCAGAGGAAACTGTACCTGAGCAAAGGCTTGTACGTTTTGCAATCCAGTGAGGTGGAGGCAGAGATTAAATAAGTAACCCCATGCAGAAAAGTCAAGTTGCATTCATTTTGAACAAGTGGTGTCTGGTGCTGTGAGAGACTTGATTTTTTATAGACGGAGAGTCCGAGGAGAAGTTACCACGGTGTGGATGTGATCTTCACATACACGTGAGGAAACTGAGGCTCCGGAGACTAAGCCATGTGCCAAAGTCTCACAGCTGATAATTAAACCGCTGGAAGGACTTCGCTGCTGTTCAGAGGCTAAGACTTCACACTCCCAGTACAGGGGACCTGTGTGGGATCCCTGGTCAGGGAAATAGATACAGTCACGTTAGTTAACTTACAGTCCCATCGAAGTCCGGGGAGCTTCCCTGGTGGCTCAGATGGTAAAATCAATCGTCTGCTTGCAATGCTGGAGACCCGGGCTCAATCCCTAGGTTGGGAAGATCCCCTGGAGAAGGAAATGGCAACCCACTCCAGTCCTCTTGCCTGAAAATTTTATGGATGGAGGAACCTCTTGGGCTACAGTCCATGGGGTTGCAAGGAGTCAGACACGACTGAGCGACTTGGCTTTCACTTTCACTTTAGTTTTCGCTTTCTTTCCGTCAGAGTCCAACTAACCCCACCACCCTGGAAACACAACCTTTCTATCATGCCCTTCTCCTGATTCATGCCAACCCCAGCCCCTCAGGGGAAACTTCATGGAACGGTGTTCAAGGAAGATTTAGACTAAAAATAGAATTGCCAAATGATCCAGCATTCCCACTCCTGGGCAGACAAAACTGTAACTCTAAAAGATACGTGCACGTCTATGTTTATAGCAGCTCTGTTCACAATGGCCAAGACATGGGCACGACCTAAGTGTCCACTGACTGACGAATGGATTAAGATGTGGTACATATATACAATGGAATACTACTCAGCCATAAAGAAGAATGAAATAATGTCATTTGCAGAAATACAGACGGACCTAGAAACTGTCATCTAAAAGTGAAATAAGTCAGAAAGGAAAGGATAAATATCATATGAGATCACTTGTCTGTGAAATCTAAAATACGACAGAAACGAACCTATCTACGAAACAGAAACAGACTCACAGACAGAGAACAGACTTGTGGTTGCCAAGGGGGAGTGAAGAGCGGGAGGAATGCACCAGGAATTCGGGGTTGGTAGCTGAAATCTGTTACATATAGAATAGATAAGCCACCAGGTCCTACTGTAGACCACAGGGAGTTATTATAGTCCATATCCTGTGATAAACCACAATGGGAGAGACTATAATACGCATGTGTTTAACGAGTCACTTTCTGTGCAGGAGAAGTTCACACAGCATTGTGTACCAACTATACATCAGTAAAAATAAATTTAAAACAGTAAGAGAGTAAGAATGTATGAGAATAAGAACACTGCCCGTTTGGTCCACGGCTGACCCACTGAGCGACTTCGCTTTCACTTTCACTGTAGTTTTCGGTTTCTTTCCGTCAGAGTCCAACTAACCCCACCACCCTGGAAACACAACCTTTCTATCATGCCCTTCTCCTGATTCATGCCAACCCCACCCCCTCAGGGGAAACTTCATGGAACAATGTTTAAGGAGGATTCAAACTAAAAATAGAATTGCCATGTGATCCAGCATTCCCACTCCTGGGCAGACAAAACTGTAACTCAAAAAGACACATGCATGCCACTAACACAATGGCAGTGAAAGACGTCACCCTCTTGGGGCCCAGGTCAGCTGACATTAACTGGATGGAAATTCACCAGTTGGAGGGAATCACTTGGGCGCTGCCAGTTTCTTACAAATAGCAATTGGGTGCTACCTCCCTACCTCATGCACTGAGTAGTATTTCCTTTCTGCAGGGTGGAGGGGTTACATTCCTCAGGAGATAAATAAAATCTCAATGGTAGGCAGAAAGCCTGGAATTTCGTGGCTTTTTCAAAATATTTTCAATAGCAATTTGAAGGCTGTTTGCTCATCTGACATTTATCTTCATTTGGCATGGGAAATTGCTGAAAGCCAGGGAGGAGAGGCATCGCTTATAGATGCTGGGTGGTGACAAAAGAGATCCCTTGCACAAATCTATCACAAAGGGCTGCCACGGCCATTTGGTTCTATGAAATCTGCCCTCCTTCTGCTTTGATTTATTCATCCAGGGTGCCCCGTGATAGTTTAATTCATTTGAAGAATAATTATCCGCTGTGTTATAAATGCTACTCCCTTGTCTCTGGCGAGTTGGTGCTGGGGAGGTTAGACTAGTGACAAGTGGGAAAGCATGTCAGATCGCGGCTCTCGCCCTGGGAGGGGGCACTGGCTGGGGGCAGCTCTCTAGGACCCAGGGGTGTGAGTAGGGGTCAGTGATGTCTGCCTGCATTACTGACAGGGGTGCTTCTCTTATGTCTGGCATCTCCGAGGTGCAGGCTGCCCTTTCAGTCTGTACCCGCCTAGAATGACACCTTCAAGGACTGTGCTCAAGTCAGCATCTGGAGCATAAGCGCAGGTAGGGGGGAGCAAGTCACCATCACAGGTTTATGCTCTATGCTCTCTGTCCCTCCAGTTCACCCCACCCTTCTCTACCTTCTACCCAGGAGCCTTTTCTGTTTTTCTATTGTAGAATCAGCATTCCACTGTAGTTCTTAAATTTTCTGAGATACAGTCCCAGAAAAAATGTTTTTTATTGATGTGTAGTTGATTTACAGTGCTGGGCTAATTCCTGCTATACAGGAGAATGTCTCAGTTATACACATATATGCATTCTTTTTTATATTTTTTTTCTTGATGGTTTATAGCAGGAGATTGGATATAGTTCCCTGTAGGACGCTGTGGTTCATCCATTCTGAGTGTGAGAGTTTGCATCTATAACCCCAAATGCTCAGTTCATCCTTCTCCTTCCCCCGACCCCTGCAGCCACAAGTTTGTTCTCCACGTCTGTGAGTCTGGTTCTGTTTCATAGATGCTAATAGGCTCATTTGTGCCATGGTTTAAATTCCACGTGTAAGTAATATCATATGGTATTTGCCTTTCTCTAATTGACTTATTTCACTCAGTATGATCGTCTCTAAAGCGAAAGCGAAGTCGCTCAGTCATGTCCGACTCTTTGCGACCGCCATGGACTGTAGCCCAGCAGGCTCCTCTGTCCATGGGATTTTCCAGGCAAGAGTGCTGGAGTGGATTGCCATTCCCTTCTCCAGGGGATCTTCCCAACCCGGGGATTGAACCTGGTTCTCCCACATTGTAGACAGACGCTTTACTGTCTGAGCCACCAGGGAAGTCCTGATGATCTCCAGTCGCATCCATGTTGCTACAGATGGCATGCTGCGGCTCTTTTCACGCTGAGCCACATTCCAATGTATATATGTACCACACACTCTTAATCCATCATCTGTTGGTAGACACTGAGGTTGTTTCCATGTCTTGGCTATTGTGAACGTTGCTACTCTGAACATAGGGGTGCATGTATCTTTTTGAATTAGAGTTTTGCCAAGAGCCTAACTTCTATGGTTTGCATCGATCACCTCCCTTGCTCTCTTGTTTAGACTGGGTTTGGCTGACGGGAGGTGCTCAGAGGACATTAGAGGGCAAAGTATTTATTCTCCTCTTCCTCTAATGAAAGAGGTCCCCTTAAGTGAGTCTCTCCCTTGCCCCCAGCTCCCTTTAACTTCTGATAAAACTTTCTGGTCTAGGGGTGCTTATGGCTCCCCGCTGTGGCTAGTCCCAGAGAACACCACCATCTCTTGCTCATTGTCCTCAACCTAGCCAAGGCTTCTATACAAAGCCCCTTCAATAAGATGTCCTCAGTTGCCTTTTGCAGTGTGCCTTGTGCTTCCTGCCAGAATTCTGAATAACCTTGTACCTTTATCACCTGTGAATCCTCTGCACAGCACGGGATAAGCAAACTTGGAATAAGACATGCTTCCCACAAACATTACCAAGCCATGCAATGTACCTGGCACTGTGCTGGCTGCTGGGATAGAACTGTAAATAAAACAAAAATAAGCTCCTTGTCACTAAGGGTGACAGATAAGTACCCAAGGAACCAGAGGATGTAGAAAAAGGAAGTAATTCTGGGGAATCAAAAAAGACTTCCTGGGGAAAGAAGATTGCTAGGTAAGATCTGCAGGATGAACTGGAGTTGGCTGGGGAAAACAGACAAAAGAAGAGTTCTAGGCAGAGGGAAGACATGGGTTGGTTAAGGTAAAGCTAGCTGCTATAACAGATATCTCAGTGACCTAACATAAGAAAACTTTCAGTGATCTCATATAAGAAAACTTTCCCTAGTGAACCATCCAGTGTGATGTTCCTGGTCGGGCAGTTTCTACATGGTCACGATGAGAGCCAGGCTTCAAAGAGAAGGGGGTCCACCTTCGTCTAGAATCTTCTCCAGACCATGGACAATGGGGAAAGGCACACACTTTAATCCAAAAGTGACTTGCATCAGTTCTGCTCACATTCCATTGGCCAGCACTGGTCACGTGGGCCTCCTTAGATGCAAAGGAGGCTGGGAAATTGAGCCCTTGGCTGGGCAGCCTCTTTTCAGCAACATTTCTACACAGTTGGAGGTGAGAAACATAATTCTTTGGTGGTCAGCCATCTGCTTCTGCCATCATTATTGTTTTCTCTTTTCTCTCCCCTGCCCCAGCAATATTATGTTCAGCTTGGAAATGGGCAGAGGTCAGAGGCTGGGGAGAATTAAAAGCCTCAGCTGAGAGTGACAGGGAATATGATGGCTGACCCAGACTGTCCATTCCCCTGTCACAGGGACACTCTGATGAGGAGCAGAAAGAACACCAAGGATGAGACCCCCACCGATCCCACACTGATGAGCTCAGCAGACTCTCAGCAGGAAGCCAGCATCAGATGCTGTATTTTTTTTTTCAGCTTCCCCAGCAATGCCTCCTGAGCTGTAGAACAATTATGATAAACAGGCATTGTTCAACAGTGTGCTTAAAAATGAAACCAATTTGACAATCACTTTCTTCGCATGGAAGAAATTGGAAAGACAGTTATATCTGTTCAAAATTCAACCCTCTTGCTGATTCTTGCTGTGGGTTCTTGTTCTTCTTGCTGAGGTTGGCACATCCTTCCCCTTCAGTCAGCATCCCCTCAGGGTCCTGGAGTCATGCAGCCGAGAGTTCAAGTCCCAACTCAGCCTTAGGGGAGTCATTTCATTCCCTGGGGGACCTGTTTCTCACCTGGGAGGTTGGAGCAAATGGCACCTACTTCTCAAGGCTGTTGGGAGAAAGAAGGCAACTCTGGCACATGATAGGAAGATAATGAATGGTTTCTGCTAGTATTTGTCATCCTTCAAGCCACTGAGCCATAAATTTCCATCCTGAGGCCACCTCATTGCTCTGAGTAAGACAGCACCATGGCAGAGAACACAGGATCCACCATCAAAACAACCTGGGTGACAGCCCAGTTCTGACACAGAGTAGCTGTGCCACCTTAGGCAAGTAATGCAAATCCTCTGAGCCTCAGTTTCCTCGTCGGTTTAGCGGTGATGATAGTAGCACGAGGGTCATAAGGTCCTTGTGAGAAAAATGCACAGAAAGCACTACCACTGTGCCTGTTGCGCCTGGAAGCTCTAACAATCACTAGCCATTAGCCATGTTGCCTTGCTGTTGTTGGTATTATCTTTAGAAGGAAATTGAAGCTTTATCCCTCACCCAGACTCCCTCCAACCAGATCATTATAATCCTGATCTTGGCTCTTTCACTGAAGCTTGAAAGGTGGGATTGGGAGAAAACATTTCAACCAGCGTTTCTCAACCTTGATTGCACATTAGAATCACCCAGCGGGGTAGGGGGGTGGGGTGCGGCTTTTAAAATTCGCATACCTAGGCTGTAGCCCCAACCAATAAAACCAGAATCTCTGGAAGTGGGACCCAAGTATCAGAGTTGAAGTCCCTGAGGTGTTCCAGTGTGCAGCTGAGAATTGCTTAGCCAGCATTATTTCAGGCCAACTGATTTGCATATGCAACTCATTAAACCCTCCAACCCATTTTAGAGGTTGATGTAAATTTCCTCCCATTTAATCTTGGAGGAAACTGAGGCACAGAGAGCAATGAAGGGACATATATGGCAGAGGTACTTATCATCATCTCTGTTTCAGAAATGAGAAAACCGATGCCAATGTGAACAGTCTCTGCCCCCAAAAACAGTGGGACCTGATCACTGCATTTGTGCCTGAATCACACCGTGGCCATCATCTGGGTGGCCTTCCACTGATGGAGTGGCTACGGTGGGGGAACTTGGCATTGCAAAAGCCCCCAGGGGATTCTAACTGCAGCTCCAGGAGGAGAACAGAGAGTCAAGGTTCTAGACTTGCCTTTCCCCTCCACACTTCAGTTATGAAATCTAGCAAGTGAAAGGATAAACACAAAGTACGACTCTGAATCAGATCCTAGAACAACAACAACAAAATGTTAGTAGGAAAACTGGTGACGCAAAAAGTCTGCATTTTAGCTGATGGTTTGTACCCACGTCAATTCCTTAGTTTTGATGAACGTGCCATAGTTAGGTACAATATTAACAGTTAGGTAAGATATTAACAGGTAAGCTGCATAAAGGGTATTCAGGAACACTGGATCAGCCTTTGCGACTCTCTTGTAACATCTTGATAAACAAATAAAAGGTTGGCATCCCAGAAGTGTCCAGACTCCTTGGTGTGACATCCCTGGGAACTGTGCAGAGTAGCAGCCCTGTGCTAACCTAGGTCTCAGGACCTTCCAGCCATAATGCTCTCCCACGACCATGACATGTGGGGAAGAGAGAGGTGAGCTGTGCATGCAAGCTCCCACCAGGGTGCTCGTGTGAGTACCCTGTTAGTTCATGCCTGTAAGGTATTAGGAAAGCCTGAAAGATCTTTCTTTTGGAAGATTTAACTGACGAGTCCAGCATTCCCCTACCTGTGAATTTCACTGCAGCTACTCCTAAATAATGTTTGGAAGATAAGCTGGAGACTGGGGTTGCAGGGGTTTGGAGGGGAGATAGCCCAGGAGAGACCCTTGTTATGAGCTGAGTTGTGTCCCTCCCCACCCCATTAATGTATACGCTGAAGCCCCAACCTCTGAATATGACCAAGACAACATTGTGGTGATTGCTTACAGTCATGGTTACCGGGGAATGGTTATAGAGGGACAACTAACCCACGTCTCCTGGTTGCTGTGGTGTGAAGGCTAGCACTTGCTATCACCAGGAGGAGCTGGGGTAAAGGAGGGGACCCTTGGGTTAGTGGGCCAGCCCTGCCACATGCCTGGACCCCCTCAGTGCCCCCAAAAGAGACATCAGCCTCCAGTGAGGCTCCCAGATGGGACCAGCCCCGAGAGTCACAGGGCTGGATTTGGGAGGCTAAGGTCAAATCAAAATTGGGAATACAGCCAGAAAATCCGTCCAAGGATGGAGACACAGATGAAGAGAATGCACACACAGCAATATTTAGGTGAAGGCAGACAGAACTCAGATCCTGGAGATTCAAAGTCGAGGCTACACATCTGTGCCAGCCCTCCCCCTGAGGATAATTTACCGAGCACCTGCTAAGGGCCAGGTGCCCTGGAGCTGTTCTGCATTCGCACAGAACTCATCGCATCTCAGCCCATTCCTGCCAAAGCATGACAAATCAAATCCCATTTTACAGACCCAGAAAATTGAGATTACAAGATAGAGTCAGTTGTTCAAGGCTGAGTGGAGGAGCCAAGATGGGAACCCAAGTCTCTCTGACTCCCAAACCCAAGCTGCCCCATAAAATCCCCATATCCCCCCAGGCTGGGCTACTCTGGTTCAGGGTGTGGGTGGCGGACAGGCAGCTAGGTGGGGCCAGGCAAGGTGGGCTGGTGTCCTTCGTGTCTGTCCTGGAAGCTGGAGGCTGGGGTCCGCTTCCCCAAGTGCCTGAAGCCAGGTGGAAGGGATGGAGGGAGGGAGGTGAGGGACAGCAGGGGGCCAGGTGAGGGGTGTGGGTCCCCTGGTGACAGGTAGAGTAACAAACACTGGGCCGACGTGACAAGTGACAACGTGGGCAGGAATTGCTTCTGCCACACTGTTCTGGGCTGCGACATGACTAACGGGGCTGCAGGTGGCTTGACAAGTGGGGAAATTGCTGGAGATTGAAAAGCATGTAGAGGAAGCCGCGATGTTCTGAAGTAATTACTTCCCCCTCCCCAAGCCCCGCCCCCGCCCCCCCGCACTGCCCCCGCATAAGAGAAATCGCGCCCACGTGCTGAAGCTGGGACAGGCTGAGGCCTCAGCTGCCACCCCTCTGCCTTCTCCCCAGCTCCCAACCCCTCCTCAAGCTGAGAGGGGCCTTGTCATCCTTTGAGGCTCCGGACATATTAAAAAAAAATACAATGATGACCCCCAAAATCTCACAATAGTCACGGCACATCTCCAGTGAACATATTAACATTTTAACACCCTCCTGGGACAAAAAAAAAAAAAGCAAAGCGATATAATTATACTTTTCATAAGGTAATTATGGGAGTTCTAAAATATTATCAATTCTGTGTTCCCTATGGGCGGTGAGGTCCAGGAATGGGACATAAATTTAAAGTTGGAGAATAAATGACTTCTTTCAAACCTGTTGGTGGGTCTCTGAATGTAATGGTATGTAAATCTTCTTTGGAAGTGGTGTCGGAAATTTAAATTGTATTTCTTTAACAAAAATACATGTGTGTGCAAATGAACCTATCTAGAAACAAAAAAAGCATTCACATCACCTTCTCTGACTCCCTTTTTTCTGTCTCCCTCTGATAAGGACCCTGGTGATTACATCGGGCCGACCAGGTAACCCAGGATCACCTCCATGCTCAAGATCCTTCACTTAATTTCACCCACAAAGTCCCTCTTGTCACGTAAGGTCACGTATTCATGGTTCCCAGGGCTAGGATGTGCACATTTCTGGAGAACCATCGTCTGTCAATGACTTTGAAGATCGGTCACTCCAACCCCCATCACAGAGGGGAGCTGAGACATGATTAGATATTGGTTCTATAATTTTTTTTTAAAAGGTCTCCATGCCAAAGAGATAAAGTACTGATGGGGAGCCTGGAGGGAGAAACTTAAAAACAGGAGGGGCCCTTCTGTTGCAAGGAAGAGACAATTCTGTCTCACTGTTGGATCTGTTACTTTATATTTTGCTTCCCACGCTTTCGTTCACTAAAAGGATACAGTTTATACCTAATGGCTTGCCTTGGGAAACCCTGTCCCTCTGAATATTAAACCAAACGCCTTTGTTTAGGACCCTGTCCACCTGTGAATGGAAGAAAGGAAGAAATTAACACATCCGCTCCCTGAGGCTTGCCATTCTAGGAGTTATCTGCAAGATTAATGGCCTATTTATCTTATTTCCTCACCTCCCCCCATCTTCGTTTTATAAAGGAGGCTGGCATCCAGACCCCCTAAGATGGTTATTTTGAGACATTAATCTGCCATCTTCTTGGTAGCCTGGCTTTCCAAATAAAGTCATATTCCTTACCCAAGACCTCATCTCTGAGATTCATTGGCCTGTTGTGCAGTGAGCAGAGCAAGCTTGAACTCAGTAACACCTACTTTGTGCATGCAAGGCACTGTTCTGAGTTCTTTCTGTAGTAAACTCATTGAACTGTCAAAACAACTCCATCAGGTAGGCACTATTGTTATCCCATCTTGCAGATGAGGAAACTGAGGCACAAAGCAACCATGAAACTTGCCCACGCCAACTGGTAAGAGGTAGAAACGGGCTTTGAACCCAAGCCCAGAGTCTTAACCACTCTGCCTTGGAGTTGCCGCCTCACGTGGTATCAATTCTCAGCTGCACACAGTATCTACTTCCACACGTCCCTTCCTGTGATAAGGCAGCTTCCACTGGCTGGGGGCTCATGGTGTGTGCTGGGCTATGGGGCTGTGCATTGTTTCATCGAATCCTCCCCTCCGTCCTGGATACTACCATTCCCTCCCTTTGTAGTGATGAGATAATTGAGGACCAGAGGGGTGGAATAAGCAGCAATAAAGCCAAAATTAAACCCTGGGGCTTTAAAATCCAGACTGTTACCGCCAGAGCCCCTGAGACCAGATGGATTGCTGAACATTAAGACAAGCCCCCCAGCCTGGCAGTTCTGTGGAGACATCAGCCTCCCCTCCCCACCCTAGAGCCCGCTTTGCCCTTCAGCAGTGGTCCGGGGCAGGCGGGGGAGGCAGCGTCAATAATGTATGACATCCGAGAGAGAGAGAGAGAGAGAGAGAGAGAGAGATAAAGCTCATCTGTAAAGGCTGCTGGCAGAAGCTTATCAGTGGTTCATGGGGGCTTTATGTTTCCCAGCTCAGATGCAGGTAGTTCCTGCCTTGCCTTGGGCTGCCATAAAGATGTGACCTGCAAAGGTTACAGTTCTCTCCACAGAGAGCCCCCAACCCCAGCTGATAGAGCTGGGATGGCCACAGTGACACGTAAGCAGCATCCCCACTATATCCCCCTTCCACGCGAGCTCAGTCAAGCCCCGGCTCAGTCTCATGTCAGTTTCCCATTCTGTGTCCTACCCCTCCCACTGGTTTAAAACTGTTGATAGATTTCAGCCCTTGGGATGAAGCCTCTGCGGCTCTGGATCTGGGGATCCTTGCAGAGTTAGGATTAGGGTCTCTGGACTTTCAGAATGAGTATCTTAACTCAGACCTATCTTTATTTATTAATTTATTCAGAATCCCATGGACAGAAGAGCCTGGAAGACTATAGTCCATGGGGTCGCAAGAGTCGGACACAACCTAGCAACTCAGCCACCACCATCCATTCATTTACCAAAAATGCACTGAGCATCTACTTGAACAGACCCTGCTGTAGGCACTGGCAATGAATGGTAACCAAGGCAAAGACCTTCTCCTAGAGATCATTTCCAGAGGTGAGGTGGTGCACAGCACAAGGGTCTTCATGATAATTTCCGAGAGGATTACCCAGTCCAAGCACGCTCTGCTCGCCACACGATAGGCCAGTAAGTCTGAGAGATGAGGTGTTGAGGCAAGGAATATGACTTTATTCCAAGAGCTGGCCGATTGAGAAAATGGCAGACTAATGTCTCAAAATAACCATCTTGTCCAGACCTGGATGCCGGGGTTCTTTTATGGATCAGAGATGGAGGTGGGAGTAGGGAGGAGGTGAGAAGTAAAAAGACCATTTAATTCTTGCAACTATCTCCTAGAATGGCAAGCCTCAGGCAGGGGGATGTGTTCATTTCTTTCTTCCAGCCATCTAGAAGTGAACAGGGTTATGAACAAAGGCGCTTTAGTTACAGACAGGCAGAAGCGGGCAGGGTTCCCTGAGGGAGGTCATTATGTATGCTTATAAGAACAAAAGCGGCCAAACAAGGTTTAAATGAGAGGAAGAGATTCAGCTTGGAGTCAAAAGTAACCCTTCCCAGTTACAAGAGCAGATACTTAAGAGCACAGTTGGGGATGCTCCCATCCAAGGTCACACCGGTTATAAATCACAGAGCTGGCCTCAAAACCAAGTTTTGCCCTCTAAACCCTTCATCTCTTAAAAATTACTGACTTGAAATCCCTGTAGTGGATGAGAGCCAAGGTTGGAGATCAGAAAATACCTGAAACACAAACCTACGGAGGGAATTGTATCCAAAGTTAGCACAGATCCTGGCACATAGTAGCTGCTCAAAAAAATGTTGACAGAAGGATGGGTAGAAGGATGGCAGGGAGGGAGGGAGGAAGGAGGAGACTTAATTTCAGAGCTGATCATGTTTCCCCACGGAAAGAGACAGTGAAGCTGACAGTTTTACTATTCGATTGTTTCATATGGATTTTGAATAAAAAATAAATTGGCTTCTTTTAAAGAGGACAATCCTGAAAGCCTGGGAGACCAGTGGTGAGTCATGCGTGACTGTCCTTGGCCGCCTTCTTCGCAGCAGGAACTCTGTTTGCAGCCAGGAGGGCTTAGAGCTCAGCAAGGGTGGGAATGACCTCCCCACTCCCAGGGTCCCAGGGGAGGAAAACTGCATGCAGAGGGACCTTCTCTACTCTGTCTCTCTCTCTCTCTCTGCTTCTGTGTCTCTCTGCTTACTGCTTGCAAATAACTGTCCTGAAGGCAGGACCTCGGGTGAGTTCATGGCCCTTCTGTCTGGGTGATCGGCTCCAGACCTGGTCCCCACTGCCTCCTACTCACTCTGGTATCTTGGGCAAGTGTCTTCCTCTCATCTGTAAAATGGGCATAAGGAAACCTCCCTCGCAGGACTGCTGTGAGAATTAGATGAGACACGGTGTGGGGAGCAGGAAGTACAGAGCCCGCCTCATAACAGATATGGTCGTTAATGTATGATGTCTGTCCATGGAATTCTCCAGGCAAGAATATCAGAATAGATAGCCGTTCCTTTCTCCAGGGAATTTTCCTGACCCAAGGATCACACCCATGTCTTCCCAAATTGCAGGCAGATTCATTACCATCTGAGCCACCAGGGATGCTGATATACAATGTCAGCAAAGGCGAGCTGGTTCTCAAAGGTACCATGACCACTATCTTCACCAAGGAGAGAGGAAGAAGGAATAAGCACAGGAAGAGAATTGTGAGCACTTGCTCAACTGAGAATGGATGAAGGGACACATTTCCCATAAAGGGTTATCTGTCAATTTTATTTTTTTGGAGTCCAGGATTTCAAAAGTAATCCCTGAGAGTGCAGAGCATAGCAGGAGAAACCCAGAAGTCAGCCAGGGTTCTTTCATTTATACTTGAAAAAAAAAAAATCAACTTAAAAAGGTTTAATCAACCAAGAGAGATGCATTGACTCAGGTAACTTTGACGTCTGGTTTCAGGCATGGCTGTATCAAGATACTAAAGGACAGTGCCAGGAACCTGTTCTCTTTCTGTGTGGCTGTCACCCAGGCAGCTTCTCCCCTCGAAATGTGCCTGGCAGCATCTCCATACTTCCATTCTCTTGGCTCAGCAACCTGATGGAAAGAGAACCTCTTTTCCAATAGGTCCTACACCAGTCCCAGCACTGGCTTCCCCAGGCCTGCCTCAGGTCACTTGCCCACCCCTGAACTGATCACATTAGCCAGCATGGGTAGCATGCACCAACTGCTTAAGTACGGGTCATTCACCAACTCCTGGGACAAGAAGGCAGCATCAGTCCCACCTGAACCAATAGGATTTAGAAAGAGAAAGGCGATTTAACAAGGAAAATCAGGATACCCTTTCAGAAGATGGAGAAACGGCTGCTAGGCAGGCTCCCAGGGCAGGGATGCACACACCTCAGGCTTTGCAGCCCCAGGCTGCACTGTGGAGGGCATGCTCGCCCCTGACGCAGGCACTGCTATCTGCTTTCCTTTCGTTCTCCAGCCCCATGTGTGTAACACCAGATCCTGACTGGGAGCATCTGAGCCCCAAGCCCCTTTCCCATCCATGTGGAAGAGATGCCCTTAGCTCTCCCATGCCATGCCTTGAAGACAAGGCGCTCATCACCCACCAGACAGCTGGTGGCCAAAATAAATTAATTCAGCTATCACTCAGTCCTTGTCAATTGCCTTGGACACTCTGGTTTCATCCTCCTTGGCTCTGGGGTTGTATTTCTCTGGAACTCTTTCTGCCTTTGTCCTCTTCTTTAGACTGAGGCTGGCTCCTTGGACTTGATAATGGTCCCTGACTTCTGAGTTCTGTAAATCTTGACCTGGACTCGCCCCTGTGGCACTTCCTGAAATCATTTCTCCCAAACATGCGCTGAGACACTTGCAGAGAAAAAAACCAATTCTGACTCCATTTTAGAAATGTTCCTTTGACTTGCTTTCTGCTGCTTTTATTATTACAATCATACATAATGGCCTGCCTCAGACACTGCCGCTCTGTCTGACTGTTAAACTAAAGTGCCTTTGTTCAGAACCCTGTCCACCAGTAGAAGGCGGGGAGGAAGAAATTAACATATCCCTGCCTGAGGCTTGCATTCTAGGAGATGTTTGCAAGAATAATGGCCTTTTAACTTTGCTTCCTCACCTCTCCCCATCTCTGATCTATAAAAGAACCTGGCATCTAGAACCCGATAAGATGGTTATTTTGAGGCCCTAGTCTGTCAGCTGGCTTTCCACATAAAGTCATTTTCTTTGCTAAACACCTCGTCTCTCAGATTCATTGGCAGACGGAGCTTGGACTCAGTAACAAAAATCCACATCTACCAGATGCGACAGGACACTCCCCTCAGTTCAGTCTCTCAGTCGTGTCCGACTCTTTGCGACCCCATGAACCGCAGCACGCCAGGCCTCCCTGTCCATCACCAACTCCCAGAGTTCACTCAGACTCACCTCCATCGAGTCAGTGATGCCATCCAGCCATCTCATCCTCAGTCGTCCCCTCTCCTCCTGCCCCCAATCCCTCCCAGCTCAGAGTCTTTTCCAATGGGTCAACTCTTCGCATGAGGTGGCCGAAGTACTCGAGTTTCAGCTTTAGCATCATTCTTTCCAAAGAAATCCCAGGGTTGATCTCCTTCAGAATGGACTGTTTGGATCTCCTTGCCATCCAAGGGACTCTCAAGAGTCTTCTCCAACACCACAGTTCAAAAGCATCAATTCTTCGGCGCTCAGCCTTCTTCACAGTCCAACTCTCACATCCATACATGACCACTGGAAAAACCATAGCCTTGACTAGACGGACCTTAGTCGGCAAAGTAATGTCTCTGCTTTTGAATATACTATCTAGGTTGGTCATAACTTTTCTTCCAAGGAGTAAGCATCTTTTAATTTCATGGCTGCAATCACCATCTGCAGTGATTATGGAGCCCCCCCCAAAAAAAATCTGACACTGTTTCCACTGTTTTCCCATCTATTTCCCATGGAGTGATGGGACCAGATGCCATGATCTTCATTTTCTGAATGTTGAGCTTTAAGCCAACTTTTTCACTCTCCTCTTTTACTTTCATCAAAAGGCTTTTTAGTTCCTCTTCACTTTCTGCCATAAGGGTGGTGTCATCTGCATATCTGAGGTTATTGATATTTCTCCCAGCAATCTTGATTCCAGCTTGTGTTTCTTCCAGTCCAGCATTTCTTATGATGTACTCTGCATATAAGTTAAATAAGCAGGGTGACAATATACAGCCTTAACGTACTCCTTTTCCTATTTGGAATCAGTCTGTTGTTCCATGTCCAGTTCTAACTGTTGCTTCCTGGCCTGCATACAGATTTCTCAAGAGGCAGGTCAGGTGGGCTGGTATTCCCATCTCTTTCAGAATTTTCCACAGTTTATGTGATCCACACAGCCAAAGGCTTTGATATAGTCAATAAAGTAGAAATAAATGTTTTTCTGGAACTCTCTTGCTTTTTCCATGATCCAGCAGATGTTGGCAATTTGATCTCTGGTTCCTCTGCCTTTTCTAAAACCAGCTTGAACATCAGGAAGTTCATAGTTCATGTATTGCTGAAGCCTGGCTTGGAGAATTTTGAGCATTACTTTACTAGCGTGTGAGATGAGTTCAACTGTGCGGTAGTCTGAGCATTCTTTGGCATTGGCTTTCTTTGGGATTGGAATGAAAACTGACCTTTTCCAATCCTGTGGCCACTGCTGAGTTTTCTAAATTTGTTGGCATATTCTGTGCAGCACTTTCACAGCATCATCTTTCAGGATTTGAAACAGCTCTACTGGAATTCCATCACTTCCACTAGCTTTGTTTGTGGTGATGCTTTCTAAGGCCCACTTGACTTCACATTCCAGGATGTCTGGCTCTAGATGAGTGATCACACCATCATGATTATCCGGGTCGTGAAGATCTTTTTTGTACAGTTCTTCTGTGTATTCTTGCCACCTCTTCTTAATATCTTCTGCTTCTGTTAGGTCCGTACCATTTCTGTCCTTTATTGAGCCCATCTTTGCATGAAATTTTCCCTTGATATCTCTAATTTTCTTGAAGAGATCTCTAGTCTTTCCCGTTCTGTTGTTTTCCTCTATTTCTTTGCATTGATCGCTGACGGAGGCTTTCTTATCTCTTCTTGCTATTCTTTGGAACTCTGCATTCAGATGCTTATATTTTTCCTTTTCTCCTTGGCTTTTCACTTCTCTTCTTTTCACAGCTATTTGTAAGGCTCCCCCAGACAGCCATTTTGCTTTTTTGCATTTCTTTTCCATGGGGATGGTCTTGATCCCTGTCTCCTGTACAATGTCACGAACCTCATTCCATAGTTCATCAGGCACTCTATCTATCCGATCTAGGCCCTTAAATCTATTTCTCACTTCCACTGTATAATCATAAGGGATTTGATTTAGGTCATACCTGAATGGTCTAGCGGTTTTCCCTAGTTTCTTCAATTTGAGTCTGAATTTGGTAATAAGGAGTTCATGACCTGAGCCACAGTCAGCTCCTGGTCTTGATTTTGTTGACTGTATAGAGCTTCTCCATCTTTGGCTGCAAAGAATATAATCAGTCTGGTTTCGATGTTGACCATCAGGTGATGTCCATGTGTAGAGTCTTCTCTTGTGTTGTTGGAAGAGGGTGTTTGCTATGACCAGTGCATTTTCTTGGCAAAACTCTATTAGTCTTTGTCCTGCTTCATTCCGCATTCCAAGGCCAAATTTGCCTGTTACTCCAGGTGTTTCTTGACTTCCTACTTTTGCATTCCAGTCCCCTATAATGAAAAGGACATATTTGGGGGGTGTTAGTTCTAAAAGGTCTTGTAGGTCTTCATAGAACTGTTCAACTTCAGCTTCTTCAGCATTACTGGTTGGGGCATAGACTTGGATTACTGTGATATTGAATGGTTTGCCTTGGAAATGAACAGAGATCATTCTGTCATTTTTGAGACTGCATCCAAGTACTGCATTTCAGACTCTTTTGTTGACCATGATGGCTACTCCATTTCTTCTGCAGGATTCCTGCCCGCAGTAGTAGAAATAATGGTCATCTGAGTTAAATTCACCCATTCCAGTCCATTTTAGTTCACTGATTCCTAGAATGTCAATGTTCACTCTTGCCATCTCCTGTTTGACCACTTCCAATTTGCCTTGATCCATGGACCTGACATTCCAGGTTCCTATGCAATATTGCTCTTTACAGCATCGGACCTTGCGTCTATCACCAGTCACATCCACAGCTGGGTATTGTTTTTGCTTTGGCTCCATCCCTTCATTCTTTCTGGAGTTATTTCTCCACTGACCTCCAGTAGTATATTGGGCACCTACTGACCTGGGGAGTTCCTCTTTCAGTATCCTACCATTTTGCCTTTTCATACTGTTCATGGGGTTCTCAAGGCAAGAATACTGAAGTGTTTTGCCACTCCCTTCTCCAGTGGACCACAGTCTGTCAGTCCCCTACCCACCCCAAAGGAGGAATGACCTGTGAGATATTAGGAGAAAAAAATAAATAAATTTTATATATATAGTGGTGCTCAGTTGTGTGACTCTTTGTGACCCCATGGACTGTAGACCCCCTGGCTCCTCTGTCCATGGGATTCTCCAGGCAAGAATACTGCAGTGGGTTGCCATGCTCTCCTCCAGGGATCCCCCTGACCCAGGGATCCTCCTGACCCAGGGATCCTCCTGACCCAGGGATTGACCCCAAGTCTCTTCGTCTCCTTCAATGGCAGGCAGGTTCTTTGCCTCTAGCACCACCTGGCAATATACATATATTGGTCTCTGTCCCCAGTTCCTGACACAGAGCTCCTAAAACCCTTGGAATTTCCTAAGTGAGAAAATCTTGTGAAGTGTCTTTTGTTATGTTAATGAGATGACTTCTAGACCTTTCCTGGGTGGGGGCTGGTTGCCAGGAGAAAGAATTGTGCTACTAGGGGGTTGGAATTTTTCCGCCCCACCCCCAGAAGTCCAGGGAGGGGAAAAAGCCTGCAAGTTGAATCAATCACTAATAACCAATGATTTAATTAATCATGACTGTGTAATGAAATCTCCATAAAAACTTAAAATGTTGAGGTTTGGAGAATTTCCAGGTTGATGGACATGGAACTTGAGTGGGAATGGCGCGATAAGAGAGCATGGAAGCACCACCCCCTTGCCCCCTGCCTTGCCCTGAGCGTCTATTCCATCTGGCTGTTCCTGAGTTATATCCTTTTATAGTAAACTCATCATCTTTCTAATGTGTAAAATGTTTCTCTAAATTCTATGAGCCACTATAGCAAGTTAATTGAACCAGCCTTGGACACTCAGAGGGAGAGCCTCCAGTTTATAGCCAGTGGGTCAGAAGTACAAGTGACAACATGGACTTGTGATTGGCCTCTGAAGTTCAAGGAGGTTCTGTTGTTGTTCTTCATTCATATCCAACTCTTTGTGACCCCATAGACTGCAACATGCCAGGCTTCCCTGTCCTTCACTGTCTCCCAAAGTTTGCTCAAACTCATGTCCTTTGAGTCCATGAGGCCATCCAACTATCTCATTCTCTGTCACGCTCTTCTCCTCCTGCCCTCAATCTTTCCCAGTATCAAGTTCTTTTCCAGTGAGTCAGTTCTTCACATCAGGTATTGGAATGTCCAATGTGTGAGATGGATGATAGCAGCCTGGGCTTGCACTAGCATCTGAAATGGCTGTGTCAGGGCAGGTGAAGGAAAGTGGGAGTGTTGTAGGATGGAACTCTTAACCTGTGGACTCTGATGCTACCTCCAGGTAGACAATATTAGGACTGGGTTGAATTATATGACACCCAGTTGGTGTCCCAAGATTGTTTGTTAGAGTTGTGGTGAAACCCCCTTCCCTGCATTGAAACTGAATGCTCAGAACCTATTTAGCCCCTGAGGACCAGAATTAGTTCTGAGGTCCCAGCAAACAGCCTTTCATAAAGCCAGCATCAAATCATTATTTTTTAACATTTGCCATTTAGGAAAGCTATGATAAACCTAGACAGCATATTAGAAAGCAGAGACATTACTTTGCCAACAAAGGTCTGTCTACTCAAAGCTATGGTTTTTCCAGTAGTCATGGAAAACATGAGAATTGAGAGTAGGATCCCAAAGAACGCTGAGCCCCAAAGAATTGATGCTTTAGAATTGTGATGCTGCTGAAGACTCTTGAGAGTCCCTTGGACATCAAGGAGGTCAAGCCAGTCAATCCTAAAGGAAATCAACCCTGAATATTTACTGGAAGGATTGATGCTAAAGCTGAAGCTCTGACACTTCGGCCACCTGATGCGAAGAGCTGACTCATTGGGAAAGACCCTGATGCAGGGAAAGATTGAGGGTAGGAGGAGCAGGTGAGGATGAGGTGGTTAGATAGCATCATGGACTCAATGATCATGAATCTGAGCAAACTCTGGGAGAAAGTGAAGGACAAGGAAGCCTGGCATGCTGCTGCTGTCCATGCAGTTGCAAAGAATCAGACACAACTTAGCAACTGAACAATTTGCCACTTGAAACATCAAGGCTCAATTTCAGAAATTTTTCCAACAAGCTTATGTATTTGTTAGAGTAGTACTAGCTGATGTAACAATTAACCCCCCACACTTCAGCAGCATAGGCTAACAGAATCAACAGCCTGAGGAGTGTGTTCCGAGACATTGGTAACACTGCATTCAGGGAATCAGCAACCCAGGCTCTTCCACTGTATGACTCCACAGTCTCCTGAGTCCTGGGAGTCTTCCACATTCCACCAGACTTGGAGAAAGGTAAAATAGAAGACTCAACCTACATCTTAAGGTCCCAGCCCAAAAGGGACCATTACTGGGTCTGCTTAAATTCCATCGGTGAATCCAATCATGCGACCATGCCTGGAAGCAAGAGAGTCAGGAAAATGAAGAAGCTGCTTCCCAGGGACAATCCCACACGATGCAAATGGGAACAGAGCACATATTTCTCCAGGGTAACAGGCTATCCGTGCCACAGCATCATCTTATCATTTTGTCATTATTCACTAACCATAGGTGAATTGCTTTTTAAATGGATTTATGTTGTGCAGAGCCTCAATGTATTAACATCCACCTTTCAGTCCCCCAGTTAGGATCACTGTGTTAACCAACATCGTGTAGCCTGCAGCGAATCAAGCCATTGCCAAGTTCCAATTGGTTGAATCCCCTGGGGTTCTGAGTAGTTGAATTCAGAGGCACATCCACAGGAAAGGATTCTTGCTGTGAAGCTGGGTCTCAAGGGGTTTCGATTTTCCACAGCACACTAAGGCTTCATTTGACATAAGTCAATAGCCCCAAATACATCCCTTTCAGATAGAGATTCAAACTCTCAAGCCCATCTTTCCCCTAGAAAGTCTAGTAAAAAGGTTGAATTTTGAGTGTGTCATTTATATGGACTCACAGGGATGGAACAAGAGCTTATCCATATGAATTATCTCACAGAGCCAACTGTGTCACAGGCTTTTTGGAAATATGTCACATAAGGGAGATAGAGATCTTTTTGGTCTGGCCAGGCATTGGATGGTCACCTAGGACAGCAGCGGGAGGACATGGGGTTCAGAAAGCCAAGCTCTGAGTTCCTAGATTACCTCTTATTCAATCTGTGACCTCAACTACATCACTCAGCCAGACTGGAAAATGGGAACAACAGTATGGTGTGATGTGCTCAGTGGTGTCCTGTTCTTTGCAGTCCCATGGACTGTGGCCTGCCAGGCTCTTCTGTCCATGGGATTTTCCAGGCGAGAATTCTGGTGTTGCTTGCCATTTTCTCCTCCAGGTTATCTTCCTGACCCAGGGATCAAATTCACGTCTCTTGCACCTCCTGCACTAAGAGGCAGGTTCTCTACTACTGAGCCCCTGTACGATCTACCTCCTAAAACTGCTATGATTAGCCAATGTCTGTAAAGTGCTTAGCACAGTACCTTAGCACAGCAGGCATTCCATAAATATTAGCTGTTATTGTTATTAAGAATCCACTTTATGAAAGTCATATGTCTACCAACTTACATTCATCTGACTCAGAACATGTTCGTTCAGCATCTGCCAAAGCAGTGATCCCCAACATTTTTGGCATCAGGAACCAATTTCATAGAAGACAGTTTTTCCGCGGACCAGGGCAGGGGTGGGGCATGGTTTCAGGATGCTTCAAGTGCATTACATTTACTGTGCACTTTATTTCTATTATTATTACATCAGCTCCACCTCAGAGAATCAGGCATTAGGTCCCAGAGGTTGGGGGCCCCTGAGTTAAAGGATACAGCTTTGGGGAGCACTGGGAGACTCGCTTTAGAGGTCCTGGAGTGAGAAAGGCCAAGCAGCAGAGGGGGCTGCCTGAACCCTGTCCCAAGGAGTCCAAGCACCTGGCCGTGGGGACTGGCAGTCCTGATTGCAATGAAGTCAGAAGCAGCCTTTGTGAGAGGAGGGCAGAGACAATGCCCTTTAGGACCCCAAACTAAATGCTGAGCCAGTAGGCCACACAGGAGAAGAATCAAGGGTAAATTACACACCTGCCCCGGATTCTTCTGAACACATACACCACACACACATACACACACTCGCTGCAAGCACCGCTACAGCAGTTCCACTTCTGGGAATTTTTCCACAGGAAACCACTGGATTGGCGCACAAATACAGATGAACAGGGATATTTACAGAACCGGACGCAGCCTAGACATTCAACAACAGGGGATCCATTCAATAATAATGGATGGCTTATCGCATCATGCAGCCATTAAAAACGATGATGCTGATCTCTGTTTCTTGACACAGAAAAACATTCCTGATCCAGCGTTCAGAGGGATACCAGACTTTATAAGCTTCATGATTCCAAGAGCATTTAGATAAGCATTTACCACATACCAAGAACTATACCAAGGACTTTACATATATTAATACAGTGCTCACACCCACCCTGTGACTCAGAACCTGCACGATGAAAAAGCTGACAAGTGAAAAGCAAACTCTAGGTCCCTGATGGCATCTGTGAGCCGTGCACTCACCTGGGAACAGCTGTACCAAAGCATGGTTGATGTGTAATGTTGTGTTGATTTCTGCTGTACATTCTTTCTCATTTTCTTTTCCGTTATGGTTTATCACAGGATGCTGAATATAGTTCCCCGTGTTATCAGTAGGCCCTTGTTGTTTATTCATTCTAATATAATAGTTCACATCAGCTAACCCCAAATTCTCAGTCCTTTCCCTACCTCCACCCAAGACTGTTTTCTATCTGTGAGTCTGTTCCGTAAATAAATTCATTTGTGCCATATTTCAGATTCCACATATAAGTGAAATCATGTGATATTTGTCTTTCTCTTTCTGACTTAACTTCACTTGGGGTGATAATCTCTAGGTCCATCCATGTTGCTGCAAATGCTCTTATTTTATCCCTTTTTCTGGCTGAGTGGCATTCCACTGTATATATGTACCACTTTCTTTATCCATTCATCCTTCAGTGGACATTGAAGTGGTTTCCATGCCTTGACTATTGTGAATAAGGCTGCTATGAACATAGGAGCACATGTGTCTTTTTGAGTTAAAGAGTTTTATCTGCAAACATTCCCAGGAGAGGAATTGCTGGTGTCTGCGTGCATGCTAGGTCAGTTCAGTTCTGTCCGACCCCATGGACCGTGGCCCACCAGCCTTCTCTGTCCACAGGATTACTGAGGCTGGAATGCTGGAGTAGGCTGCCATGCCCTTTTCTAGGGGAATCTTCCAGACCCAGGAACTGAACCCACGTCTCCTGCATTGCAGGTGGATTCTTTACCGCTGAGCCCCCGGGGAGTCCCTGGGATTGCTGGATCTTATGGTAACTCTTCTTAGTTTTCTGAGGAAGCTCCATACTGTTTTCCATTGTGGCTGTACCAGTTTCCATCCCCACCAACATCGTAGGAGGGTCCCCCTTTCTCCACACCCTCTCCAGCATTTGTTATTTGTAGATTTTTTTAATTAATGATGGCCTTTCTGACCAGTGTGATTCTATACATATTTTCTTGTTACAAATAAACAAACCTCAGTTTCTTTAAGCGCGTGTGTGCATGCTCAGTCATGGCTGACTCTGGAACTACGTTGGAAAAGACTCTGATGCTGAGAATGATTGAAAGCAAACGGAGAAGTGGGCAGCAGGGGATGAGATGGTTAGAAAGCATCACCAACTCAATGGACATGAATTTGAGCAAACTCAGGGAAATGGTGGAAGACAGGGAAGTCATGCATGCTGCAGTCCATGGGGTCCCAAAGAGTCAGACATGATTTAGCGACTGAACAACAGTGTTAGTTTCTTGTTCATTGAAGCCAGATGCTCTCCTAATTCATATATTTGTAAATAGCAAAGATGATACGTAACCACTCCTGCAAAAGTGGCAGTGCAGAGCCAAAACACAGGAGATGTGGGAAAATCAGACTTTCTCTGGATTGCACTGGTCCAGGACAGTCTTCCGCAAGGATGCAAACCCGGTCCTCCTCCCAGCCCAGCGCAAGCACCTGTCACTGCCAGTCTCTTGTTCCAGCTGTGCCAGCTGGCCTGCCCCCAGGATTAGACCCAGGAGTCTGGGGAAGTCAGGACACTCCCCGGGGTCATTCCTCACTGAGCTCATGGCTCTGTCAGGTTCATCGCCAGAAAGACACTTTGCATCACTTCAGCTCATTGCAATTCAGTCACGTCGGAGCAGCCCACAGGATCCGAATGCAATTTTCTCATTGAATTATGCTAAATCCTTCAGGGAAGGAGGCGAAATTATTTAAAACCTATAAAAACTAAAGCAACATTCTGGCTCTATATTTTAACTTTCTGATCATTATTTAGAGTTAACCTTTTCTGCCGCTAAGTTACAGTCCCATTTTGCTGTATATCAGGCAGCACGGGCCATAAGGCATGGGGAAAGAGAAAACCAGCCAGGCAAGGTGCAGACCTGGGGATTGCTCCTCGAGCTCAGACAGATAATAGAAAGTGAGGTGGCATTTTGCTCTTAGAAATCAAAAGTATCAGGAGGTGACTCATTGAAGCAGTAGAAAAATGAATTGTAGCTGTGTTGTTATAAATATTAAAGCAATAGATTAGGGGTGAGGTGTGTTTCTCTAGAATAATGCAGAGTGGGGCTGAAAATTCATGCATCAGGCAGACGAGGGATTGAATCTTGTGCCTGGGATCTCAGGAAATTATTTCTTCCCTCCATATATCAAATGAAAATAATACTAATAACTCATTCAATTAGAAGGTGGGTACTATTATTTGTCGTTATTTTTTTAAGTGGAGAAAACAAAGCAGAGACGTCTTGGCCTCTGTGGTCAGATATGGCAAAGTCAAAGTGTTAGTCGCTCAGTTGTGTCTGACTCTTGGGCACTCTCTGAACTATAGCCTGCCAGGCTCCTCTGTCCATGGGATTCTCCAGGCAAGAATACTGGAGTGGGTTGCCATGCCCTCCTCCAGGGGATCTTCCCAACCCAGGTACTGAAGCTGGGTCTCCCACATTGCAAGCAAATTCTTTACCATCTGAGCCACCAGGGAAGTTATTATTCAGATGTGGCAAAGCTAAGGTCAATTTCAGGCCAGTGGTTTCAGAGACAGGTTGGGTCTGCACTGTATATAAAATATTCATTATCTTCTACATTGCTTAGGACAGTGCTTGGCATATAGTAGGTGCTCAATAAAGGCTGATGAATAATTTGTATAAAATCGCATTTATAATCAAATACAATTTGTGACCCCATGAACTAGAGCCCGCCAGGCCCCTCTGTCCGTGGGATTTTCCAAGCAAGAATACTGGAGTGGCTTGCCATTCCCTCCTCCAGGAGATCTTCCCGACCCAGAGATCGAACCCAAGTCTCCTACGTCTACCTGCATTGGCAGATGGATTCTTTACCACTGTGCCGCCTGGGAAACCCACACATACTGTGTATAAATAAGTTGTATCAATAATCTTATCAACACAGCAGCCGATTCCTATTTATCATTTTTCCAGAGCAGCCTATCCTGAAACTCCAAAATTGGCTGGATGCCCCTTAGTTGACGCTGTTAGAGTGGCACCCTGTTATTTTTACTTCATCGCGTCTCAGTGCAATGAATTATCCGTGTGATTAGCTGGTTCATATGCAACTTCCTCTCCTCCCCATGGGTTTTGCAGTTGCAGGGACGGGGTCTCTCTCACTCACATCCCCAGCATCTAGCCCAGTGCCTAACCGGAAGTGTGCAGCCATGCAGCAATGCAGATTGGGTGTTTTATGTACCTGGCAGTGTCCCAGGCACTGTAAACAAAGTCCCTCTGGCCTTCCTGGTAGTCCAGTGGCTACGACTACACACTCCCAATGCAGGGGACCCAGGCTCGATTCCTGGTCGGGGAACTAGATGCTGAGTACTGTAGCTAAGACCCAGTCCAGCAAAATAAATAAATATTTTAGAAAACAACAACAACAAAGTCTCAGTCCTCTTGATTCCTCTGAGGGCATACAGACAGCAAGTAAGCAAATCAGCACTTGGTATATCAAACGATGTCTTACTCCATTCAGGCTGCTATAAGAAAATGCTATAGATAGAGTGACTTAAATGACAGACATTAATTTCTCAATTTTGGAAGCTGGGAAGTCTAAAATCAAGGTACAGGCAGATCCAGTGTCTGGTGGGAAGCCTCTGCCTGGTGGGCAAATGATTTTCTCATTGTGTCCTCATGTAGCAGACGGCAGAGAGAGTTCTCCTCCTCTTTAAATGGGCACTAGTCTCATGATGAGGACCCCACCTGCATCACTCATCTAAACCTAATCACTTCCCAAAGGCCCTATCTCCTAACTACATTGAGTGAGTGAAGTCACTCAGTCGTGTCTGACTCTTTGCGACCCCATGGACCATAGCCTACCAGGCTGTTCCCTCCATGGGATTCTCTAGGCAAGAGTACTGGAGTGGGGTGCCATTTCCTTCTCCAGGGGATCTTCCCAACCCAGGGATCAAACCGGGTCTCCCGCATTCCAGGCAGACGCTTTAACCTCTGGGCCACCAGGGAAGCCCCCTAATCACATTAGAGATTAGCATTTCACCATTTAAACTGTAAGTGGGGAGCGCCCAACATGAAGCTCATAGGCTGTTTGCTGTTGTTGAGTCACTCAGTTGTGTCTGACTCTTTGCAACCTCATGGACTTCAGCACACCAGGCTTCCCTGTTCTTCACTGTCTCCCTGAGTTTGCTCAGACTCAGGTCCATTGAGTCAGTGATGCCATCCAACCATCTCATCCTCTGTCATCCCCTTCACCTCCTGCCCTCAAACTTTCCGAGCATCAGGGTCTTTTCTAATGACTCAGTTCTTTGCATCAGGTGGCCAAAGTATTGGAGTTTTAGCTTCAGCGTCAGTCCTTCCAATGAATATTCAGGACTGGTTTCCTTTAGGATTGACTAGTTTGGTCTTCTTGCTGTCCAAGGGACTCTCAAGAGTATTCTCCAGTACCACCGTTCAAAAACATCAATTCTTTGGCGCTCAGCCTTCTTTATGGTCCAACTCTTATATCCATACACGACTGCTGGAAAAGCCAAAGCTTTAACTGATACAGCAAGATCTGTACTAGGCTACTCCAAGAAAAGAAAGTCAGTCTGAGGGTAGAAGAAGGTTTTCTTTCTGATTTCAAGCAGAAATCAGCCATGGAAAGTCTGAATCCAAAAGACATCATTCGGTAGTTGGATCAAGCCATACCTGAAGCTACGCCTGGTCTCTTCTGTTATGGAGCCAACAAGCCCCCTCTATATTTAAGCAACTTTGGTGTCTTTTCTGTCCCTGGCAATCAAAAAAGTCCTAAATGACAGAAACAGCTATGGGGTGAGTTTCTCTCTCACCACTGGTGGGCAACCAGGGGTGGAATGGCCCCCTGTGAAACAGGCGATAGCAGTAGCCCACCATTAACAGGAAGTGGGACAACGGAGTCCCCCACCCGGTGTTTCCTTGTTCTTAGGGATAATCTTCCATGACATTCTTGGTGAGGTTTAAGGACCATTGCCTCTGTCTCTAGGATGAAGTATGGAATTTCCCAGAAGGATAAATCAGCCCAACAATCACTGGTTTAACTAGGTAGGTGAGGTCTGGTAAGGTGAGGTCCCTCCTGGTGGATCCTTACTGTGGACAACAATGTCCTATGATCTGACCACTGCTCACTTCTGCTGCACACTCCCTCTTCTGTTCATTTCTTAAGTAAAGCAAGCATGGTCCAACCTCAGGGCCTTTGCACTTACCGTTCCCTCTGCCTGGAACACTCCTTGCTCCAGACTTTTCCATGGCTGTTTCCTTCACACCTCAGCTCGGAGGTCACCTGTTTAGAGAGGCTAGGTTGGCTCCGATCGCCAAATCTGAATTGCAACACCCAGACCCCTATAGTCTGCTGCTGCTGCTGCTGCTGCTGCTGCGTCACTTCAGTCGTGTCCGGCTCTGTGCAACCCCATAAAAGGCAGCCCACCAAGCTCCCCCGTCCCTGGGATTCTCCAGGCAAGAACACTGGAGTGGGTTGCCATTTCCTCCTCCAATGCATGAAAGTGAAAAGTGAAAGTGAAGTCACTCAGTCGTGTCCGACTCTTAGCAATCCCATGGACTGCAGCCTACCAGGCTCCTCCGTCCATGGGATTTTCCAGACAAGAGTACTGGAGTGGGGTGCCATACCATATCTTATTTTCATCAGCACTTTTACAGTCTGAAATGACCTTAAATGAATCTCCATGAGGGCCAGGACCTCCTCTATTCTGTCGAGTGCCGTATCCTTGGAGTGCGGAACAGTGCCTGCTAGAAGAAAGATGAAAGTAAAGAAAAAACAAAGGGAGAAAGAAAGGAAGCAAGGGACAGAGACTGAAAGCTAGGATCAGAAACTGCTGTCCACCGGGGCCTTTCTACCCCCACTGGGGACCCTCTAAGCAACCAGCCTCCAGTGGTTCAACCAGCCTTCAGGGGTGCTAAGCCTCAGGTGGCCACCTTGGAAACCAGCTCATTAAAGCATACTTCACTGTTGTTTCTCCGGTCCGTCCTCACTCAGTTGTGCTTCCTGGAACTGCCTCCTAAAAGAAGTAACTGTGCCCAGATCTTTGTCTTGGGTGCTGCTTTCAGAAGAACCTAAATTAAGACAGACTCTTACCCAGATCCGCACAAAGACACATGTGGAAATGTTCATCACTGCCTTGCTCATGGTAACATGAGATGGGGGCTCACTTAGGTGCCCAACACTAGGGGAACAGATACCAAGAAGAAGTCAGATGGAGTAAAAGAAATGAGTAAAAAGCAACAGGGAAAGATTTCTGAGACTTAGTGTTGAGGGGAAATACAGCATGATGCTGCTTTTGTAATTAAAAAACACCCACACTTAAAAATCAACATATATTTCTCCCAAGTATATACTGATGTAAGAACGCATTTAAAATATATTGGAGAGGCTGCCTCTGGGGAGCAATGAAACAGGAGGAAAGATGGAGGCAAAAAGAACATACATAGGATAAATTAATTGCCTGGACGCTTGACATGCCACAAACTAAGTGTGGTTAATTCACCTCTGTAAAAGTAAAAAATAATGATAACTCGAATCCATCTTCTCTGCTCCTAAATAACTCCCACGTATCCTTCATATCTCCATGCAGACTTTCCTGCTCAGACAGAATCCCCCGTAGGTGCTCCTCCGGTGCCCAGCGCCTCCACTTCATCACGCCATTCCAAGTGAAATCTCACATTTGGTCCTGCCGCTTCTGGGTCTCTGTCTGTCTTTGCACTCTACTCTGGCTCTAGGTAGGAGAGCAGTAAATACATTCTCCCTGTTTCGCCCTTCTCCCTACCCTCCCCCCGCCCCTCACCAAACCCTGACCCCTGATGCAGCTTCTGGTGTTCTGCAGATTGCCTAGACTGCCGACTGCATGGATGAGGGAAGACATCGTGAGAAATCCAGTCATCAGAGCCACATACACTCACACAAGGGAGCCAGCCGCGCAGGTTCATATCATGCCAATCACACGGAACCACACACTCAGAAAATGCATCATGGAGCCACGCCCACAACATACACAAAAGACATGAAATACACATGAGATATGCCCAGATGTACACACACTCAGAGCTCTGCACCCCACCAGGCACCAGCTTCTATTACTGTCAGCTAACCCCAGCCTCACACCCCACCCCATCTGCTGGACCTTCCCCAGGGGCACCAGCCTGCCCCCACCCCCACCCCATCACAGATGTCTCCCAGCTTCCAAAGGCAACTTCATGTTTTCATCCTTTCCTTCCCCCTTTGAAGCATCCTTTTCCAACTCAGGCTCCTACCAGGTTTCTTCTGGAAGCCCCATCCTTCCCTCCTGAGGACTTGCTCCCCAAACTTTCAGCTAGGCTGGAAAAATGAATCATGCTGCCTCTGGCTTGCCCACTTTGCCTACAAAGTCCAGCCTCCTCACATCTATATGGGCTTTTGGCAGGATAAACAGATAAAAGGCAGACTGCTTTGTCATCTCAGAAAATGAAAACAAAGGAAGCAAGGAAGGAAGGGAAAGCAGATATAACTGGAGGTGGTTAGAGAAAGATTCTCCTGCAAGCCGTGGTCTAGAGAGCTGGAACCTTCCCTCTCCCACCCTCAGGAAGACTTCTTGTGCACAGTTATCCAGAGGCTGCAACCCCGGGGTTAATTAGAGCTCACACCCTAAATAGTAGGCACCAATGAGGCAGGATCTTATTTGCCCTGTGCCCAGTGCCTTGCAGACCACCCGAGAACACCAAAGGTGCTCAATAAATATTTGTGTTTTGAGAAACCGGATTCAACCAGGAAGAAGCCTGTGGACAGACGCACCTTGTTGTCAGCATGAAGAAAACGCCCACTGTGGCAAGGCGGGGCTTCCATGCCTGTTCTCTCTTTTAATCTTCCCCATTCTGTGGTGAAGGATCAGAGAGGTTAGTTCACTTGCCAGAGATCACACAGCTAGCAGGAAGCAGGTGCAGGACTGGAGAGAGATCTTCTGTTTACTCATTAGCTCTTTCATTCTTCTGGTCCTCACTGAGCACCTACTATGTGTAAGGCTCTATTTTGGGCTCAGAGAACAAAATACAGAGCCAAAAGAGCATTTCCCAGTGATCTGAATGAGGGTGGTGTTTGAGGAATTGGAAACACGTGCAATGAGTTATTAAAATTCAGTAGGTAGACTTGCGGGCACAGCGGGGGAAGCAGAGGGTGGGACGAAAGGAGAGAGTTGCATGGAAACATATACACTACCATATGTGAAATAGACAGCCAGTAGGAATTTGCTGTATGACTCAGGGAGCTCAAACTGGTGCTCTGTGACAACCTAGAGTGATGGGATTGGGTGGGAGGGGAGAGGGAGGGCCACGAGGGAGGGGACATATGTATACCTATGGCTGATTCCCATTAATGTATGGTAGAAACCAACACAATATTGTCAAGCAATTATCCTTCAATTAAAAATAAATAAATTTTAAAAAATTCAATGGGTTAACATGATGGGGTTTGGGGACTGGCTACATACATAAGGGGACATGTATGTAGTGAAAATGGATGGAGGGAGTTTGAACTGTCATCATCGTCATTATTATTCTGTATGCATTTGCTAATACGAGAAGGTGCCATTCTCTATTTATGCATTTTTTGGTTAATTCACTCACAACAAGCCTGGGAGCCACGTACCACTGCTGTGCTAACATACAGATGAGAAAAGTAAGGTGGGACAAGGCGGGGTGACTTGTCCCAGGACACACAGCTGGTGGCATCTGTGGCTGCAGCACCCACGTGACAGGGCAAAGGTGAAGGAACAAGGGGTGATGGGGCAGTTCGAGGACTATCATTCTTATCTTTTGATTCTTTATGGATATTTTTAAGATGGAGAGACTTGAATGCGTCCCGGAGTATACTGGACAACCTCTGCGAAGACCAATGGGGCTCCATCCAGCAACATCAGAAGCGCACGTGTCCATGCTCATCAGTCTTGCTTAGGCCAATAGGATTGCCGCAAACTAGCAAGCTGAGGCTGCTGAAGCGCTTGCACGTTTCTATTCCCTTTCCTGATGTTCTGCTTCTGTCATGAGAGCACGTCCAGGCTACCAGCTGAGGCCATCCCAGATCAGCCAGCTCCCTGCTGATCCGCCAGCTGACTGCAGATGCTTGAGCAGTAGAGCCAGCCCAGAACAGCCAAACCACACAACTGACCTGCAGACTGATGAGAAATCATAACGGGTTGTGTTTATAAGTCACCGGATTTGGGGTTGGATGTTGGGACAGCATTATAATGACAAGAGATATCTGATCTAGGAACATAAGGCCAAGGACATGAAGTAACTGAGGCTGTCGGCAAGTGAGTGGATGACTGCCAATAATTCTCTTCTACCATATTACTCAGAAAGTGTTAGTCCCTCAGTCCTGTCTGACTCTCTGTGACCTCATGGACTGTAGCCTACCAGGCCCCTCTGTTCATGGGGTTCTCCAGGCAAGAATACTAGAGTGGGTTACCATTCCCTTCTCCAGAGGATCTTCCCACCCAGGGACTGAACCCAGGTCTCGTGCATTGCAGGCAGATTCTTTACCATCTGAGCCACCAGGGTAGCCCAAGGTCCCCACAAAAGTTAAGAAAGGTTAGCCCCAGGTGTTCTAGGCTGGTGGAAAGCCCTAAAAGTATTGAGCTTAGTTCTGGCAGCTTCCTCCAATCTTTATCTCCAAACCACCAGATGGTCAGCTGGTAGAGAGACCAGATAATAAGGGCTCTGGGGTACATGATTCATGAGGAGAGTTTGGACATTATCCCATCTAATCCTGGCAGCAACCCCAGGTGGCAGAAGTTTTGTCCCCATTGTGCAGATGGACAGACTGAGGCTCACAGACTGTAGTCCTTGCTTGAAGTCACACAGCTGCTAACTAGGAAGGCAGGCATTGGTCAGTCCAGGTCAGTCTGATGGCAAAGTCCAAGCTGCTTCCATTACACAGACACCCGCTTCTGAGAGTCTGCCAACCCAAGCCCTGTGACCTCTCCCCACCACCTCTTGGCACCTAGCCCCACTCCTCCTGCCCCTAATTGGCCAACTCAGTGTTCAGCCCCGTAAGACCATCCCCCTTTATTTAAAAGCTCTTCAGTAGATGGAAGGCAACTTGGCAGTAACCTCTGCACAGAGCTTTAAGTACACACACTGGCCAATCTTTACAGATTTAATTGTCTATAAAATTACTCTGTGTGCAATTCCCATATGGATCCTCAGTGCCCCGTTTGCTTCTTGGCTGGAACTATCTCCCAGGCTGGGATACATCTGGTTCAACACAAAACAAGTCTACCAGTCAGATGTGTGACTTTAGCAACTGATAGGCCACCCAGGGCCTCATTTTCCTCACCTGTCAATGGGGACAATCCCAGAAACTTGCCACAAGGTTTGGAAAATTAAATGGAATGATGAAGGGAAAGCTTTCAGTCCTGTGCCTGGCACACACATAATGCGGTAGCTAATATTTCTGAGATTTCAACCCAGGTTCTCTCCGTCCTTGATTTCCTGGAAACCTTTCTCTCCCCATTCCCCACTGCCCCCCCATATTTGGTCATATACTTCTCATCTCAGGGTACAGGTGATTTAGAGGATGATATGAGATGCAAAAAAAGAGGCTTTAAAGCTTCAGAACACCGAGCCTGGATGAATTCAAGATTTCAGTTTCCATCATAAGGAATATTCTGGAGAAGGAATAGAGGGCGAGCCAGCACATGAGCTTGGAGCCATCCTCCTGCAAGTAACAGACCGCCCCACCCAAACTGGCTAAGAAATAAGTCAATGAGAGGACTGACAGGGCCAGAGGGGGGCAACTCCACGGGTAGTTGACCAAGCACTCAACAACATCACTCAAGTCAGCCCAAATATCCTCCCTGCCTTCAGTGGAAACTGCTCCCAGCCAAGGCTGGATCCCCCGGTGGAGACAAGCCGGCTGCCAGGTGCTTCCGGGGCTTCCTCACACAAGGGTGGGTGAGGGATGGGAGTCCGCGTCTCCAGATAGCCCCGCCCAGGAAGCCCCAGCCGAGATCACCTCTCACCTCATTGGCCCCAAATGGGCCACGTTCCCGCCTCTGAACCAACCACTGCAGGAGTGAGTTGTGCGGATTGGGTAAATCCATCGCCCATGGGGTTCCAGGTCTCTCCCCTCCAAACCCTGAGTAGCTATTGTAGTAAGAGGGACATCCTTTAGTGAGGGCTTCAAGGCATAAAGCTTATGTCACAATGAATAGACTGGACAGAGACTACTCATTGTCGGAACAGTATTTGTGGAATACGCCTCAACATTTACTTATTGGGAAGTTTCTGTGGGACTTTCTCAGCCAAGATAGTTGTCATTGTGTCTTTGACAGTGTGACACCCAGAGGTGACACCACCCTCCAGGGAGGTCTGACCAGCACAGAGCACCAGAGGACTGTCACTACCAGTGGTGATAATGATAATAAATAGCTCACATTTGTGGAGAAGCTACTATCTTCTGAGAACTGGGCTGAGCATATAACTATAAATATAATTCTCTTAATCCTTCTGAAATGATAAAAAAAAAAATCCTTGTATGAAAGTAGGTCCTCTTATTATCCCTGCTTTCCAGATGATGAATCAGAGGCTCAGGGAGCAGAATTAGCCTGCCCGAGATCACACAGTCAGTCAGAAAAAGACTGGGATTTGCATCCAAGCAGGGTTGCTCAAGCTTGGATGTTATAATGCCTTTCCATCTATGGTGGTGCAGAAGTTCACACGAGAATTTTGACAGGGGTCACTCATTCACTTGGCAAACGTTTATTGGCTGTGATAGGCCAACCTATAAGGCATTTAATATTCATTCAATTTCTTCAAGATTTTTTTGAATGCTTATTTTCTGGGAATCACTTTATTTAGTGCTGGGGGACACCATGGTAAGTAACCTTGACCTAGCCCTGGGCCTCCACAAAGTGCACAATCTGCATTTCCTCGCCAGCAGTGCTCAGTCCAGAGTCATCTAAAAGCTCAGGGCTGCTCAGACAAGGTGTGCAGTATGGACATGCCCAATGGCACCCAACAGATTGAGGAGAATGAGGGCTGAATTCCACCTCTCACTCCCTCATCAAATCCTGTGCTGTGGGTCAGAGCTGAATATGTCCAAAAAGACATCTCTTTAAGAAAGTTGCCTCTGATGCACCATCACGAGTTACAGTGTTGCCTCCACCAAGAAGGAGTCGCTTGCTCCAATTTACACAAAGGCACCATATAGAATGGGGCTTCCCCGGTGGCTCAGTGGGAAAGAATCTGCCTGCAATGCAGGAGACCCTGGAGACATGGGTTCAATCCCTGGGTCAGGAAGATCCCCTGGAGGAGGAAATGGCAACCCACTCCAGTTTTCTTGCCTGGAAAATCCCATGGACAGAGAAGCCTGGCAGGCTACTGTCTATGGGATCACCAAGAGTCAGACACTGGCTGAGCAACTGAGCACTCACACATTGTGCAGAACAGCTGGACCCTGTAAGAGCTGCTCCTACTCCTACTCACGTGTTACAAGTCACGGTTTGGGTTTGGTTGGTTGGTTGGTTTCTGGACGAGCTGCTGGCAACCTATACCTCTTGGGTCTGTTGTCTCTCCAGTCGAATGTTTCCAACTTGACCTCAAGATTCATGCCGGTTTCATTTCATCTCCAAAGAGCTGATCTTCTTGCAGGTGCTGGCTGGGGAACTCTTCCTCAAGGTTTGTGTCTCACAAAGTTCACTGCTCACCCAGAAGCCTTAGGGGGAACCAGGAATCTTTGGAGGTTAAGCCATTCCTTCCCATTGACCTTAGAGTTAAGGTGCATCAACCCAGGAAATCCTAGCTCTGTCTACCTCATCCCCAACCCTAAGTAGAGCTGAAGCAGCAGATACCTGGTGTTGATACTGAACACAAGGATTGCGTAGGACCCATGGCAAGTGCTGTCAACCCTCCACATCCACCCCTTTGTTCCCCTCTGCCATCCTCACACATACTGCTCCCAGCATGCCTCTGTCCTGACCGCCAGCACCCATGCATCTTTGCTGGAGGACGGTTTTCAGGCTGTTGGAACCCACTCCACCTGTGTGCACAAAGAGCCAGACATGGCTGGGGATTTGTTTTCCCCCTGCTTTGTGGACGCCCTTAACTTCTGGCGGCCTTTCCCCAGGCCTGGTCCAGTGAGGAGGTCACCTACACTACCTCCAGTTCTGCCCCGTGGAACTACGCCCAAGATTCACTCCACGGGACCTTGTCTGAAGCCAGCCCTGCCTTCCTTCTTCCCTTCCATCTCACTCCATCGCTCCCCTACTGATTTTCCCCGGGGAACGCTTCCTAATAAAAATCTTACACATGAAACTTCATCTAAAGGAGTGATTCAGAGAGAGCAAACTTAGAATGGGAATCAAAGGAAGTTAGCCAGGCCGTGCCCACTCGGCTCCCCTTGCCCATGCCCCTTTCTAAGCCTCCTCTGTACTTTCAGGAGACATATGCCAAGAGCCACTTGGGGCCAGACCTCAGCCACGTAACTCAATCTATTGGCTCTCTATGGAACTGATCTCTCACATTTCTTTTCCAGATCTCCATGAAAAATTATTTGCAAAGTGCTTTCTCTCCCTTCCTCTCCCTCCCGCCCTTTCTCTTTCTCTCTCTCTCTCTCTCTAGTTAAACTTGGTGTTCAAGGACTCCCCGAGATGTTTCTCTAACTGACAGCTTTATGGGGCAATAGCTGCTGATGTTATATGTGTCCTCAGATAGGCAGGTCTTTTTATACTGTGTGTGTCCCCATAAAAATGATTGGTTTTGAGTTGTTATTCTAATATTGCTGTGATTGTAACATTGAAGCCGACAGTCTCCAAAGGAGATGAGTATCAAAGCCTGATGAATAGAAACAGGAGGTCCCATTGGTCTACATGGCAGGAAGACAGGGCTGGTGGGCCCTGTCTGCCAGTGGGTTAGCAGCTCAAAGCCTGTTGTTTTTATGTGATTATAAAGATAATGATTAATGAGTGATAGCCCTGTAAATAATCAAAACTGCTCCCCCCTCAACTGGATAAAACCAGAGGCAGTTCACTGTGGCCTGAGAAGAAAGGAGATGGGCGGAGTCCAGAAGGGTATGGACTGAAACACACAGACGCATACGGAGGGACAGACAGGGGTGGGGGGATCTAGACAGAAGGGGGAAATGAAGCAGCGGGTTCAGAAAGAGACAGGAAGACAAAGATATGTGGCAGGCAAAAGAGTACTGGGCATAAGGGGACAGGGATGGGGACCCACGGACAAAATCCAAGGCTCACAGAGACAGACACGCAGACTCAGATACGTGGGCCATCACGGAAACAAAGGACAGATGAGGGTGTGACCAGGACAGCAAGACAGATGGAAAGAGAAGGAGTAGAAGCAGCCCAAAAGGGTGACTTGGAGAGGAAGGCACACACAGGACAGGGTGACAGACAGGAGGCCAACATCACGGGAAAAGAGAACACACTGAGGAAGACAGGCTGAAAGGCAGACGATTAAGAGGAGGCTGCAGAGGAAGAGAGGAAAGAGAGTGAAACCAAACCAGGCCGACAGGCAGGGGAGCTCCCCAGGGGGGCAGAGCCGGGAGGGCCTGGGGGCTCAGAGAGAGGGCTCAGGAGCCAGGCGCCCGGTCCCAAGCCTGGCCAGTGTGCACGCCAGGAGCTGAGTGAACACAGGGAACATCACTTAGCCCTTCTGTGCCTCCGTCTCCCCAAATATAACATGGGGCAGATAGACACAGCACCCGTTCAGCCCCTCACTTGTGGTCCCGGGCATCTTGGCACACCTCTGGTGATTAAAAAGTCCCTGGGATGGTTCCCAATGGCCCCTACCACCTGGTGTTCATGCCCTCATGGACCTAATGACCAGTTTCAACAAATAGGATACAGCAAAGGTGGGGGGGGGGGTCACTTCTGAGACCAGGTCACCAAGATCTGTAACTTCTATCTCTGGAGCCCTAGCCCTGGGGAGAGGATGTTGCCATGTAGTGGGTTGTCCCATGGAGAGGGCACATGGTAAGGGGCTGAGACCTCCAGCCAACAGCCAGTGAAGACCTGAGGCTGTCAACAGCCGCAGGAGTGGGCTCAGAAGGGGCTCCTTAAGGTGCAACCTCAGGAGAGACCCTCAGCTAGAGGACCCAGCTAAGCCAGACCCGGATTCCTGCCCCACAAACTAAGATTATGTTGGTTATTTTAAGCCTCCATGTTGGGGGGGGGCGGGGGATGGCGGTTATTACGTAGGAATTAATACCTGATACAGATTTTGGTGCCTGGAAGATAAGTCAGAGACACAGAACTACCATATGATCTCATTTATATATGGAATCTAAAACAAGACAACAACACAAAAATAGAGCTCACAGATGCAGAGAACAGGTTGGTCACTATCAGAGGCAAGGGACGGGTCGGGGGCTGGGGGCAGGCAGGGAGGGAGGCGAAATGGGTGAAGGGAGGCAAAAGGTACCAAGAAATAAAGAAGTCCTGAGGGTGTAATGTGACGAGTTGTGATGGCAGATAATAATACTGCACTGCATATCTGAAAATTGCTAAGAGAACAGATCTTAAAAGTTCTCATCACAAGAGAGAAAAAAAGGTTTATAACTATGTGTGGTGACAGATATTGATCGGACGTACTAACGTGATCTTTTCACAATCTATGCAAATACTGAATCAGTGTGTGGTACAGCTGAAACTCACATAAAGTCATATGTCAATTACACCTCAATACAAGAAAGAGGAAAACGTGGCAGAGGCTTTGCTGCTGTTGTTTGTCACTAAGTCATGTCCCACTTTTTTGAGACCCCATGGACTGTAGCCTGCCAGCCTCCTCTGACCATGGGGGAGGAGATTTCCTAGGCAGGAATACTGGGGTGGGTTGCCATTTCCTTCTCCAGTGCATCTTTCCTACCCGGGGATCGAACCCGCGTCTCCTGCATTGGCAGGCAGATGCTTTACTGCTGAGCTACCAGGGAAGCCCAGGAGAGGCTTTGGAATGAAGCAAAAGGCAGAGGCTGAATGAAATGCTAAGACTAAATGGCTCTGGACAGACTGTTATTGAAGACTGGACTGTGAAGACCCCAAGGGGGTGGGGATCAAAGGGAAACAGGAGCACGTTTTGAGAAGGGGATCTTGTTTTACTGTGACAGGAAGCTTGGCAACATTCTTGCCTCCAGTAACATGGAAAGTAGGAAGTGTGCCCCTGAACCTGGCAGTGATGGTGTTGGAAACCGTCTCCTGGCCTCCTCTTGCTCCTTCTAGGAAAATGCCAGTGGACCCTTGAGCGCCCTTTTGTGTGCTGCCTGGCACAACAAGCCAGCCACTCATGTTAGTGTCCTGTGGCTGCCGGGACAATTTACCATGAACTGAGTGGCTTAAAACAATGCAAATGTATTATCTTTGGTTCTGGAAGTCAGACGTTCTGGGGGTCAGACATCTGTCATGGGTCTCTGTGGACTAATATTAAGGTACCAGCAGCCCTGCGCTTTTCCAGGGACTCCATGGGGAGAATGTTTTTTCCAATGCCTTGCCTTTTTCAGCTCCTAAAAGTCGCCTGCCTTCGCTGGCTCGTGGCCCAGTTTTCCATCTTCAAAGACAGCTGTGTAGCAGCCTCTGGGATGCCTCTCACCCCTCCTTCAATTGCCACGTCTCCTCCCCTAACTCTGACTTGGACCCTCCTGCCTCCCCCAATAAGGACCCTTGTGATGATACTGGGCCCATCTGGGTAATCCAGGATCATCTCCCATCTCAAGATCCTTAGCTGAATCACATCTCCATCCTGCCGTGGAAGGTAACACTTCCGCAGGTTCCAGGGTTATAACGTGGACTTGGGTGGGGACTGTTACTCTGGCCACCACGCCGCTCTTGTCAGCATTGATTCTACTGTACTTTACGTATTGAATTATCTCTGTTCCTGACCAGGCTGTGAGCTCCATCAGAGGCCACTTAACTTAGTGGTTTAGATCTTGCCCAGAGTCTAGTTTTAGAGAGATCTGCACACAAGGCTTGATGCGGCCCCTTACCAGGGACATGTCACTCAACTTTTCCAAACCTCAGCTTCCTCATCCAGAAGCTGCAAGATCAGCCTCCACACATTTTGTGTGTTACATTCACGACTCCAACGCCAGCCTTTACGAGAGTCTGGAATCATACCAGGTGCCTAATAAAGATTTACTGAATGAATAAAAAACGGCACCTACTTCATAAAGCTGTTACGAGGACTTAAAGAATAAACGACATGGAGCGCACGGTGCAGAGCCGGCGTGGGGTGGGCCCTCCACCCATCAGTTTTGGTGATTATTAGATGGAGATGGAGCAAGCGAGAGCCTTGCTGACCACAGCGGCAGGGACCACACAAGGGCAGTGACAGGAAGAGCAGAACAGGAAGAGAAGCACGAGGGACAAGGCGAGGAAACAGCTCTCCTTGGTCTCCCAGATCCACTCATCTCCATTATCTGTGGGAGCAACAAGGATGCCTGCCTGGAGGCGGAGGCAGGAAGGGAAATCATTTCTGCAAGACCGTATTCTAGAACCAGGAAGGGGTGAGGAGAGATAAACAGACCCCCAGCAAGGCTCGAGACAAGAAGAGAGATGCTGAAAGCATCCTAGAAAACAAAAAGAGAGAGGCTTTCTGGGTCCCAGATTGTCACATATGAATGATCATGTGATTTGTGATCACTTTGAAAAGCAGAGACATTACTTTGCTAACAAAGGTCCGTCTAGTCAAGGCTATGGTTTTTCCAGTGGTCATGTATAGATGTGAGAGTTGGACTGTGAAGAAGGCTGAGCGCCAAAGAATTGATGCTTTTGAACTGTGGTGTTGGAGAAGACTCTTGAGAGTCCTTTGGACTGCAAGGAGATCCAACCAGTCCATTCTGAAGGAGATCAGCCCTGGGGTTTCTTTGGAAGGAATGATGCTAAAGCTGAATCTCCAGTACTTTGGCCACCTCATGTGAAGAGTTGACTCATTGGAAAAGACTCTGATGCTGGGAGGGATTGGGGGCAGACGGAGAAGGGGACGACCCAGGATGAGATGGCTGGATGGCATCACTGACTCGATGGACGTGAGTCTGAGTGAACTCTGGGAGTTGGTGATGGACAGGGAGGCCTGGCGTGCTGCGATTCATGGGGTTGCAAAGAGTCGGACCCGACTGAGCGACTGAACTGAACTGAACTGAACTGAGTATGTAGTAGGAGTCGTGCTATGTGCCGTGTGCATGTAAATTTCCTTTATCCCTCTCAGCACTCCTATAGGTTTGGTGGCATTCTCATCACTGCCCTCTCACAGCTGAGGAGATGGAGGCACAGAGATGTTAAGTAACCTGGTCAAGGTCACACAGCTAGCAAGTGGTGGGGAGAAATTAAATATCATGCAGATTGGCTCCAAATACTGTGCTCAGTTAGAGTCACAGTGCTGTTCTTCACGTAAGCCAGAAGTTCTGGACCCACAGTCCATAAAAAAAGCTTCTAGGAGGCCCCCAACCTCCTCAAATTATATAAAGTTGTAGTGACCCATAGACGCACGCATGCACATATGCCTGTGTCTGGGGCAACAGTTTATACCTCAAAGCAGACTCTCTTGAGGGTTTATTGCTCACTGATCTGGAATAGCTCACTCCACCTTGTACCCATTTTGCAGAAGAAACCGAGCTTCCAAAGAGCTGTGGCTAGCCGAAGATTATTCAGCAAATGAGTCTTAGAACTTCTGGGCCCTGTCTAGGACTCTGCCTCCTGGGTAAGAATGTGCCCCTCACCCTCTGTAGCAGAGCCCCCAGGTGAGCTGGCACCCTGGGCCCAGCTCGTTTTGCTGTGCCAGTGGGTGCAGAGGAGCACCATCCAGCCCTGAATCCCTATGCTGCCCATCACCACCAGGACAGAGGGCCCACTGGGCTCCCCCTCCTGGACAACACCCAGGCCAAGGGAGGAAGGGGCAGGATTTAAGAGATGCCAGATTCCTGAGACAAGAGGGGTCGAGGATTCCTGAGTACATCCCTCCCACAGCAAGATGTGAAGAAACCAGTTTGGGAATGGAAGATGAATTGATCACAAACTGACAGCTTTACCCTCACTAAGTGACTGGTTGATCTCACTCTGAGAAATCCCACCATGACCTTCCCCCTCCTGGGTCCACCTCCTCCTCAGGTCAACCACTATTTTTAAGCAGGAGTATGGGGGAAGAGCAAAAGAATATGAAGTCTTGGAGGGAGTCAAGGGCTAGATCACGTAGGGCCCTGTAAACCATGGTAAGGAGTTGGATTTTATTCTAAAATAAGGAATATTATTTAGAATAATAAATAACATTATTTATTATTAAGTTTGGAGAGGCTGGAATTCATCTAGAATAATCCAGGGAGCATCAGAGCTGGGATTGAACCCTGAGAACCCAACTCTAGGGTCTAGGATCTGAACTGGCTGTACTCTTTTGCCTCAGCAGACCTAATGGACAGCTTAGGGACAGAATTTACTTCTAAGGACTGAGAGTCTACATACTCTGAAGTGAGAATACACAAAACAGTGTATATAGGTTTCAGCTGAATGAGTCCCAGCCTTATACCTCAGTTTCCCCATCTGTGAAATGGGGATGCTAACACGTTCCTTACGCAAATGATGTGAAGGTTAAAGATGATGCTTGGTGCACACCAGGCACATGATAAGCTCTCAACAGTGAGTAGCCAGCCTCTCTAAAGACAGACCTAGGAGACAGCGAGCCATGGGGAGCGTGGCCCAGGAGGCAAAGGTCCTCCTCCAGGACTCTCGTCATGTTTGTCAACTCCACACCCTGCTCTCCACCCGACACCTCTCAAAAAAAAAAAAAGTCATAGTTGATCCACAGCCAGAGATGATTGTGTCAACAGTCAACAGTGTTCATTTTCTGAGTACTGTCATCTGTTATGTTGACAGAGAAACAGCCTGTTTCAAGCCCATTTGGCAAATGCAATTAATTTCTTCAGCGTTAAATTGTCTTTTCCTAATTGTCCATACGGACACCCAGGCAGAAGGAAGAAGGGGCAGAATGAGAAGGCAGTTAATGGCGCTTCTTTGCCAGTGACAGGGTGCTCCGAGGGAGGACTCGAAGCTTTTCAGTCACTGCCATGGGCAACGAGGCCCAGGCTCACCCACATGCCCCCCAGGTTGAGGAAATCCCCAGGGCCCCTCCCATGCATGGCTGTGGCCAAGGTGGTGCAGTGGGGGCAGGCTGCCGCAGCTCACCTGCCCAGTGTCCTCTGGGCCTCTCGCTGCAGCCCCAGGAGGTGCCAGGTTCTAGGGCAGTGACACCTCTCCAAGCCCCAGGTCTTCAAGCTGCAGGCGCGTTTCTGATCGAGGCTCTGAGCCTTGACTGAGTGCATTGGTTGGCAGTGTCATCTCACCAGTGGACAGAGCTAGAATAAGTCTGGCTACCCTGAGCTGAGTGACACTTGTGCCTGGAAGTCTCTTGGTGGCTTATAACCACAGGGCCCCAGCCTCTCCAAACCCTTGGCCCGATCCCCCCAGCCATGCTTCTCTCTAAGTAGCTGCCCAGGTCACCCAAACCAGCAAGCCTGGCCCAGGTGACAGACCTCCACCCTGAAAACTGCCCATCCCCCAATAGCCATCCACAAAACTCCGCACGACCCTGCTGTGTCCAGCCATGAGCCAACTAAAGCAGGACTTCTCTCTGCACTCGTGTGGACTCCTGGTTGCAGAAGCTAGACCTCCAACACAGTCTGGCTGAGGCAAAATGGCAGCATGTTAGCTTATGTAAACAAAAACCCTAAGAGCTACGAGCCCCAAGCTGAGTTGGATCCAGATGCTCAAAAAACTGTTACTGAGACTCAGTCTTGACTCTGCTTCCATCTGTGCCTCGTGCCATTGCATAGACAACTCAGGTCACGTTCCGCCTGATTCATGGACTCCACAGTCACCAGCATTCTGCTCCTGCTGCCCTCCTTCCACCCGACTGGAGCTCCTGGAACCAAAGATTGTCAGAACACACCAGACGCATGCGTTGTACACCTCTGGTGTATTGGGGGTGATATCAGAAGGCTTTGGCGCAAAGAGCACACAGTCTTTGAAGTCAAATCGGGGGCCATAAGCAGGTCACGTAACCTGCCACATCTTAGCTCCCTCATTTGTGAAAAGGAAGGAGCGATGCCTGTCTTATAGGAATATGTGAGGGATAAGTGACAGACGAGCACCTCGGACAGTGCCTGGCCCAGGGTGGACCCTGAATATGTTGCATGCAAGGAAGGAAGGGAGGGAGAAGAGGAGGCAGGAAATGAGGGCGGCAGGGGCAGGGAAGGAGGAGGGGCGAGAGAAGCACCCAGCCTAATATGCAGCATATGACGGACGCTCATCCCTGACTCACTCCTTCCCTGCTACCTCGTCTCCCATCCTGCCAACTCAGCCACTTTCTGCAGCTTTCCCAGGTTTTGTTCGGTCAGGTCCTGACTCCACCCACCTCGTCCTGAGCCCTATTACCCTGCAGTCACACACACCCAGGCCGCCTCCCTGAGAAGAAGTGCCCAACCCAGTGGTTCCAAGCTACGGGAATCCCAGAGATCACCTTTCCAGGGCAGTTTACCCTTCATCCCTGGCAATCTGGGGCAAATCAATAGCATGGGCTTCCCTACACATCCCTCCAGCCTGCCCACTTGAGACATCAGGCAGGAGGAACAGATGCTTCTGTTTAAGGAACGCCTGTTATACCAGGCTGCAAACCGGTGTACATTGAGTCCAGCCCACAGGTGTGTTTTGTTTCGCCTGAAAAGTGTTTACATATTTGAATAGCTTACCAACATTTACATTTGTTAACAATCTGAAGATGGGGGCTTACAGAGCCAGTGACAGCAGCCCCCTGTGATGGACATGGGCCCCCTTTCACCACAGCCTGGCCCCTTTAGGCATTTGAATGTAGGGCTTCCAAGGTAACAATAATACATTCAGATTAGAAAGGAAGAAACAGGGAGTTCCCTGGTGGTCCAGTGGTTTAGAATCTACCTTGCCATGTAGGGGACACAGGTTCGGTCCCTGGTCCGGAAACCAAGAGCTCACATGCTGCGGGGTGATGGAGCCTGGGTGCTGCAACTAAAGAAACCTACATACCGCAGTGAAGACCCAGCACAGCCAAAAAAAAAAAATTAGACAGGAAGAGATAAAACTGTCACCGTTTGCAGATGGCATGACTATCTGTGTGGAAAATTCCAAGAAATCTACATGCATGCACACACACATACACACACACTCCTGGGAGTGGGTTCCACAAGGTCACAGGAAGCAAGACCAACACACAAAACTCAATTTCTACATACTAGCAATGAACGAATAGTAAAATTAAATCCCAGTTATGATTGCTCAGAAAAATGAAATGCTTAGAAATAAATCCATCAACATATTTTGGGGATGGTATGCTGAAAACTATAAAACATTGATGAAAGAGCTCAAAGATCTAAATAAATGGCGAAATGTACCATGTTCATGGATTGGAAGACTGAACATAGTAAAGATGTCAGTTCTTCCCCAATTAATAGGCAGGTTTAGCACATTTCCCGTCAGAATCGCAGCAAGATTTTTTTTTTTAAGATATAGGCAAGCCTATTTTTAAATTTATGTGAAAACACACAGCAACTAGAAGTTGAAAATAGTTGGAAAAAAATAAACTGGGAGGAATCACATCACCTATTTTTAAGACTTACTGTAAAGGTACAGTAATCAAGACAGTGTGTTACTGGCAGAGGGGCTGATAGATAGATCAAGGAAACAGATTAGAGAACCCAGAAAACGCCACACACAAGCAGGACCAACTGATTTTTGACGAAGGTGCCAAAACAACTCAGAGGAGGAACAATAATGTTTCAACAAATGGTGGTAGAGCATTTGGACATACATAGGAATAATGATAATAAATGCTATAGTGAAGGGATGTCACCCCATTTGTTCACTGGTCTACCCTAGACACATAAGATAGTGATTGGCACAAAATAAAGAAGTCTAGGGCTTCCCCAGTGTGTGGCTCAGCAGTGAAGAATCTGTCTGCAGTGCAGGAGTCGCAGGAAATGCGAGTTCCATCCCTCGGTCAGGAAGAGCCCCTGGAGGAGGTCATGCCAACCCACTCCAGCATTCTTGCCTGGAGAATCCCATGGACAGAGGACCTGGTGGGCTATAGTCTATGGAGTGGCAAAGAATCGGATACGACTGAAGCAACTTAGCATGCACACATGCACAGAGAAGGCTGAATGCTGAAGAATTGAAACTTTCAAATAGTGGTGCTGGAGAAGACTCACGAGAGTCCCTCAGACTGCAAGGAGATCAAACCAGTCAGTCCTAAAGGAAGTCAATGCTGAGTATTCATTGGAAGGACTGATGCTGAAGCTCCGACCCTTTGGTCACCTGATGTGAAGAGCCGGCTCATTGGGAAAGACCCTGATGCTAGGAAAGATTGAGGACAAAAGAAGAAGAGGGCAGCAGAGGATGAGATGGTTAAATAGCATTACCAACTCAGTGGACATGAATTTGAGCAGACTCTGGGAGAAACAGTGGAGGACAGAGGAGCCTGGAGTGCTGCAGCCCATGGGACCACAAAGTGTTGGACATGACTTAGGGACTGAACAATACAAGTGTTTAATCAATGTTTGTGGCATGTACAGTAGTTTAAAAGGCTACCATTTTTTAGCACTGTGTCCCAGAGACAAGTGTCATTATTTCTGTGTGATAGAAGGAAAATCTGAAGCACAGAGAGATCAGAAAACATGTGCGATATCTCACAGCATCCCAGGGAGACAGAATATCAGACATAACTGGTCTAAATGAGTCTTCCCATCCATCGCTTTCTGCCCACTTTCTCCCACTTTTGAGTAGAGAAACTCAAGTTCAAAAAGATTGCATGAATTTTCAAGGTCCCACAGCTAGCAGGAGGCAAAGCCAAAATTCAGTCTAGAATCTGCCGGACCCCAGCACACCCGCCACTTGTCCCAAAGCCTTTCCGGGGGCGGGGTCCTCGCATTGGCAGACCTAGCCACACCCCTGCTTTTCAGCAAACCCTCGCCTCTCTCTCGGATTTGCTCAGAGCCTCCTGGCATGTGTGGCTTAAGCACCAGGGCTCCCGCTGGGGCGCAGTTCACCGAACCGGCTCATTTATTCATTAATTTGCTTTCCATATTTTCAAACAGAAAGCCGCCGTTTCAGGCAAGGCAAATCAATACCGTGCTCCGCGATTCATCTTCATTCCCGCCACATCCCCGCGCCATCCGCGGTGCTTTTCACCCAGCCCCCTCCTAATGGGTTCCTGAATGCAGACGAATAGGATGCTCGGAGGCAACCACGCCACGTTGGCAGATTAAATCATTAATATCTGCATCAGTCATTTTTACGAGCCTCCCTTGCCCCCAAACTCGTCACCACCCTCGTGTTGAGCTCACTGTTAGTGATTCAGGCGGACACAGTCAAGATGAAATTGCCACTTCTGAGATTTTATTGGCTGCAAGCTTGGAGTTATTGATTTTCTCTTCTGTGTTTCTGAAATCAGGTATCCTGCCCAGAGTTGTGGAAATTATTAACGGGGGGCTGAATGTGGACTTGCTGATTTCCCTGGCTCCATTTGCCAAAGGGTTTTCTTATTTTCCTTGAAGGGAGAGAGTGGTGGTTTCCTCACATTCATTTTGTAGTCTCAGTTTAATACAGGATGCTTACTATTTGTCAGCTACTGCTAAGCACTGCACAGGTGATGTTCATGATAGCCTTCCAGCAACCCAAAAAGGTGGGAAGTACTGTTAGCTCTTCAACTGAGACCTGATGTTCTGAGATCCTCTCCCAAGATTACAGGGAACTTGAACTCAGGTATGGCTGACTCCAGAGAGTTCTTGCCCATCATCTACACTGCCCAGCCACCCCCTGTTAGCTCCAAGCGGAGCACAGGTAGAAAGATAAGAGATGTTAGGTGTTACAGACTGGGTACAGTATTCCTCCAAAGTTCATATGTCGAAGCCCTAATCCCTAATGTGATGATATTGGGAAGCGGGCCCTTTGGGAGGTAATTAGGTTTCAATGAGGTCATGAAGGTGGGGCCTCCATGATGAGAGTGTCCCTAAATGAAGAGGAGGGGACCAGAGTGTCCATGCGCTCTCTTTCTCCACCATGGACACTATGAGAAGGTGGCCGTCTGCAAGCCAGGAAGGGAGCCCTCACCGGGAACCCAATCATGCTGGTGCTTTTGGTCTTGGAGTTTTCAGCTTCCAAAATTGTTTAAACCACCCAGTCCATGGTATTTAGTTATAGCAGCCAGAGCAGGGTGAGATATCAGAAGTATTACTATATCCTGCAGCCGAGTTGGAGGTCAGCCCAGGGAAGCAGGGCTGGGGGGACAAGACACTGGAAATCAGGGCACAGTGTGGATTTGCCTGCTTTATGCCTCCTGTGCCCACAGGTAAATCCACAAACCTAGAATTCCCCACCCTTCAAAGCAGGAGGGAGTTGAAAGTATCTCCTCTTAAGTTCCAGGAGGTTTAACTTTATCTTTCAAGGATCAGATAATAAATACCTGAGGCTTTGTGGGCCACACAGTCTCTGTCACAACCACTCAATTTTGCCATTGTAGCATAAAAGTGGCCACAGACAGTAGGTAGATGAATAGGCATCACTGTAGCCCAATAAAAGTTTATTTGCAAAAAACAGTCAGTGGACCAAACTTGGAGGATCATAACCTCGGGGGGCTTTAGGAGCAAGCATTTGTGATTTCAGGACCAGTGATGCTGACTTGCCTTGCACCATTCAATGGGACCAGAATGTAGGAAACATCAGCATAGGGAGGGGAGAAGCTAAGTCCACATCAACATGGACAGACGAAATGCAAAAACACCTCCATGGAGTGGAAGCCAAGGGTAACACAGCAGAAATTAAGTCTAATAATAATAAAAATATAGGCAAAAAATCCTTACCATGATCTACAAGACGTTCGTGGTACTCTTCCCCACCTCCCACCCACTCTACCTCTCTGATCTCATCTTCCACTGCCCTCCCCTTGCTCTCTTGCTCAGCCGCACTGGCCTCCTTACTCTTCTTCAAACATCCAAGCTTGTTCTCACCTGAGGGCCTTTGCATCCTCTGCCTGGACCTTAGCACTGGGCTAGCCTGCTAGAGGATGACACCATGGGGAGCACAGACAGGCTATCCCCACTTCTAGACCAGCCAGCCCCTCACCAGTCTACCAGCTAACCATGAACAAGTCCAGTCAAGATCAGCCAAGCCTGGTCCAGCTCAGCAGAACAACACAACCAAGCTCTAGACTCAAGAAGTAATAAGTTTTGTGGTTTTGAGTCACTTCCTCTTGGAGCTCTTTCTTACACAGCATGAGCTAACTGACACAGAAGACTGTGCCACCAACTGGCTATCTGACTAAGACATTTGCTGTGTCTGATTCCTGAATCCCTCATCAGAAAAATAAGAGAATCATAAAAATTTTATTCCTTCCTTTGCCTCATATTTCAGCAATATTCAGCATTATATCTCACTCCTTTTTTCTCTCTTTATTGAAGGATAGTTGACTTACAATATTTCAGGGGTTAATTTCAGGGGTGCTGCAAAGTGATTCAGATATATATACATATATACACATATATATTCTTGGTTTATTTTTTCTATCGTAGTTTATTACAAGATATTGAATAGAGTTCCTTGTGCTATACAGTAAATCTTTATTGTTTATCTATTTTTTACATGATAGTACGCATCTGCTAATCCTCTGTTCTCAATTCATCCCTCCCCTCTCTTCCTCTTTGGTAACTATACATTTGTTTTCTGTGTCTATCAGTCTATTTCTGTTTTGTAAATAAATCCATTTTATCAATTTTTTTTTAGATTTCACATATAAGTGATGTCATATGATATTTGTCTTTCTCTGACTTACTTCACTTAGTATGATAATTTCTAGATCCTTCCATGCTGCTGCAAATGGCATTATTTCATTCTTTCTATGGCTCAGTGCTACTCCATTGTGTATATGTACCGAATCGTCTTTATCCATTCATCTGTCGATGGACACTTAGGTTGCTTTTACATCTTGGCTATTGTAAACAAGCTCACTCCCTTTTTCTGAAACTCTTTCTTCCCTTGGCTTTTACAGCATCACAGTCACACTGTTCTCCAATTTCTTCTCCCCATACCTTCTATAGCCTGGTACTTGGCTCTGAAATATTGAAGCTATTCAAGTCCTGCCAGTAGGCTTAAGCTAAACATGGTCCATGATCTGGACTTGGGCAAGAAACCCGTAGTGAGCACATTGATCCTCCAAATATGGGGTCATGACATTGGCAAAAAGGAGAATGTCTCTTAGGCTGGATCAACTGAAACTGCCACAGTCAGAAATGAGGATGCCATCCTTAACCTCTCTCCCCATAAATAATTCAGTCAGTAAGTTCAGTTCAGTTCAGTCGCTCCGTCGTGTCCGACTCTTTGTGACCCCATGAATCGCAGCACGCCAAGCCTCCCTGTCCATCACCAACTCCATTCCTTACCCCCACCTAATCCATGATCAAGTCTGGGGTATTTTACCTCCTCAGCATCCCTCAACTCCATCCCCTTGTCTTTTTCTCCATCTTTAGCAACCTGTTGTTGCTCACTGTTCAGTTATTCAGTTGCGTCAGACTACTTGTGACCTCATGGACTGCAGCACACCAGGCTTCCCTGTCCTTCACCATCTCCCAGAGTTTGCTCAAACTCATGTCCATTGAGTCAATGATGCCATCCAACCATTTCATCCTCTGTCACCTCTTCTTCTTCTGCCTTCAATCTTTCCCAGCATCAGGGTCTTTTCCAAAGAGTCAGCTCTTTGCATCAGGTGGCCAAAGTATTGGAGCTTCCACTTCAGCATCAGTCCTCCCAATGAATATTCAGGGTTGATAAATATTCGTTGGAAGGACTGATGCTAGGCCAATTTTATCCCTTTCCTGGATGAACGCAGCAACCTCACAGCCTCCCCACCACCTTGACCTGTTCTACCTCCTCCCACAGTCCCCCCACCTTTATCCAGCGATCACACCAGGTGTCCTCCTGCCCAAACTCTGGCTGCTCATTGCTTTTATAATAAAGACAGGCCCTGCGTGGGTGCCTCCTTCTGGCCCTCCTCTGGGTTCCCCCTCACTCTCTCTAGTTACTAAAATGTCCACCCTTCCTCCCACCACAGGGCCTTTGCACACTCTGTCTCTTCCTTCTAGAATGTTCCCATCTCCACTTTTACCCACCCCCCAACTCCTTTTCATTCCACAGATCTTAGCACAACATCACCTCCTCAGGGGAGCCTTCCTTGATCTCCTAACTAGGTCAGGAACCCCTCTAACACATTTATAGCCCTGTGTAACTTTCCTTCATGAGCATTGTTATTATTGTCATCTCAGAGTAGCAGATATGATTCCTTGAACAAGAAGAACAGCGAGGTGACACTCTTCAACACTTAACTCTTCCTTAAAACAGTCTCAGAATATGGGTCCAACTGTCCTCAGAGGCGAAAAAACTTGTTCAAGACTCACAGCTAGAAAAGACTGAGCGGATACCTGAACCCAGATCGGTGTGACCTCAGAGTTCAGCCCACTTCCTCTCATTCATGGTTGTCTAAGTGGATCCCATGGAGCCCTGGGGTTCAGCAGTTATGAAGCCTCGGGGACCGAGGGAAAGCTAACAGAGGCAGTGCCCTGTGCTTTCTGTCCATCTCTTTACCAGCCTGAATCCCTCCAAGAAGCCCAAACTCTTATTTCCTGTCCTTATCCACAGCCTTCATCCTGGGGCATCCACTCTGGTTAATCTTGAACTTGGCTTCCCAACCTGTTCTTGACTTCCCTGGTTCTTGGCTTCTGTCTCCAATCCAAGGCCTCCTGATTACCCCTTGGGTTGCATACTTATTGGTACCGCCTTCTCAGCTCTGTCCACTTTCCTCCAAAACTTCCAGTCAGACTCACCAATGAGATGACGACTCTTCAGACTCATTTGTTCTTCTGGCTGACGTGGCTCCTTCCTGGCCCACGATCTAATGGTCAACACACTCCCTTGGTTCACCCTACTCTGTGTGTTGGACTGGGGTACCTGGTGACTTTTAACAGTCAGATTGCACTCATTTCACACGCTAGTAAAGTAATGCTCAAAATTCTCCAAGCCAGGCTTTAGCAATATGTGAACTGTGAACTTCCAGATGTTCAAAGCTGGACTTAGAAAAGGCAGAGGAACCAGAGACCAAATTGCCAACATCCGCTGGATCATCAAAAAAACGAGAGTTCCAGAAAAACATTTATTTCTGCTTTACTGACTATGCCAAAGCCTTTGACTGTGTGAATCACATAAACTGTGGAAAATTCTGAAAGAGATGGGAATACCAGACCACCTGACCTGCCTCTTGAGAAACCTATATGCAGGTCAGGAAGCAACAGTTAGAACTGGACATGGACAACAGGCTGGTTCCAAATAGGAAAAGGAGTACCTCAAGGCTGTATATTGTCACCCTGCTTATTTAACTTATATGCAGAGTACATCATGAGAAACGCTGGGCTGGAAGAAACACAAGCTGGAATCAAGATGGCCAGGAGAAATGTCAATAACCTCAGATATGCAGATGACACCACCCTTATGGCAGAAAGTGAAGAGGAACTAAAAAGCCTCTTGATGAAAGTGAAAGAGGAGAGTGAAAAAGTTGGCTTAAAGCTCAACATTCAGAAAACGAAGATCATGGCATCTGCTCCCATCACTTCATGGGAAATAGATGGGGAAACAGTGGAAACAGTGTCAGACTTTATTTTGGGGGGCTCCAAAATCACTGCAGATGGTGACTGCAGCCATGAAATTAAAAGACGCTTACTCCTTGGAAGAAAAGTTATGACCAACCTAGATAGCATATTCAAAAGCAGAGACATTGCCAACAAACATCTGGCTAGTCAAGGCTATGGTTTTTCCTGTGGTCATGTATGGATGTGAGAGTTGGACTGTGAAGAAGGCTGAGCGCCAAAGAATTGATGCTTTTGAACTGTGGTGTTGGAGAAGACTCTTGAGAGTCCCTTGGACTACAAGGAGATCCAACCAGTCCATTCTGAAGGAGATCAGTCCTGGGATTTCTTTGGAAGGAATGATGCTAAAGCTGAAACTCCAGTACTTTGGCCACCTCATGCGAAGAGTTGACTCATTGAAAAAGACTCTGATGCTGGGAGGGATTGGGGGCAGGAGGAGAAGGGGACGACAGAGGATGAGATGGCTGGATGGCATCACTGACTCGATGGACGTGAGTCTGAGTGAACTCCGGGAGTTGGTGATGGACAGAGAGGCCTGGCATGCTGCGAATCATGGGGTCGCAAAGAGTCGGACACGACTGAGTGACTGAACTGAACTGAACTGAACTGAATCTCTCTGGCAGCTGATTCAGTGCATCTGTCCACCCCGAAGTTCTTGGTGACTTTGATGTCCAGTGTGAAACCTTCCCATCTCCAGTGGATTTCACTTTCCTTCCACTTTGACCACTCACACCCATGATCATGACATGTCAGCATCTGCTTGAACTTGAATCCCAGCCTCCTGTTTACCAATCACCACCTCCTATCCTTGCAACCAAGCCCTCCACTTCCATCCCTCACTACCGTTTCCATCTCTTCTTGGACCACTCTCCATCACTTATCCCCTCTTCCTTGTTTTCTCAACCCCTCCTTCTCATTCATCCTCACCAGTCATGACAAACTCTTTTCAGTTTGGAAAAATCTAAATCCTTCCCTTAGCTGATGCTCTGGTGCCTGATCTTATCCCCTCATCCTTTACCAGTAGCATCACTCCAAACTAATTTTGCCACCAGCTTTGTCTCGTTGCCTGAGGACTGTATCTGGCTGCCAGTGCCCACTCTTCCCACGCACATGGCAGCCAAAAGTGCCTGGGAATTAATGCTCCCTCGACCAATGAGGGATAGTCCTCGACCAGTGACTGGGAATTGGTGGGTCGATACCCCAGTTCCCTTGGCTCTTGTGGACAATAACTCAGGTGCCTGCTCCATACAGTCTTCTCTAGTTATGCAGTGAGATTAAGTTCCAGTTTCCTTCAGTGATTACTTGTTTGCTGGCACACCCTTTACTGATTTCCTTACCTTTATGTCTTACTTCTTCATTCCCCTACTGCTCTTTCCTGGGATCGCCTCCAGAATAAACTATTTGCATTTAATCCTGTCTCGTGTCTGCTCAATGCAACGTTTCCTCTGGGGACTGCCCGTCTCACTTCTCTTTCTTGGACAAGCGTGTAGACCTCTACTCATCTCTCTTCCATTCCCTCTGCAACCCCTGCAGCCTGGTTACGACCCTCAAAGCCCCATCAATACTGGTTTTCTTAAATGTATAGAATGGCCTCCCACTTTATTTTCTCCTCTGTACAACCTGCAACATGTTGCCATTCTCCTTTCAGAACTCTCTCCTTCCTTAGCTTCACAACATCACTCTCTGCTTTCCCTCCTGCCTCTCTGCCATCCCTCATCCGGTTCTTTCTTGACTCCTCCAAACTCCAACTGCCCTTCAAATGCTGAGATTCCTAAAGGCTCTGCCACCCTTGGCCTCCTCTTACTCTGAGGCTACACACTCTCTTTGGGTGATATCAGTAGCTTCCAATTAGGGGTTCCAGTTGACTTCCCAATTGCTCTACCCACCGAAGCACAATCCCAAGTGTCAGACCTTGACTCCAGCTGCCAATCAAATCTCTCCAGCATGTCCTAAACCCAAATCATTCTTTCCTTTCCTGACTAACGTCATACCCATCCACCTAGTCACCCAGCACACATGGAGTCATCTTAAACTGCTTCCCCTACTTCGCCCAGGCTGCACGATTCACCACCCAATCGTGTCAGTCTGGTCTCCCGAATTTCTCTCTTCTCCATCCCCACGATCATGACGGTGGGCCCAGAACACCACCACTTCTCTCCCAGGTTTCTGTAATAGCCTCCTTTCCAGTTTCTCTGGCTCCAGGTACCCCAACCCTGACTATCCTCTACACCCCTAGCAGAGGAGTTCTTTCTGCAGCTCAAATAGGAGCTCCTCGTTTTCCTGCTAAAACCCTTCAGTGATCTCACTGCCCTCAGATGAGGTCCAAATCCATTCACAGGATTCCAGCACCCTTCATGACCCACCTCTCCACCACACTCCTTTCTACATTGCATGCTTTAGCCTGAATATTAGCAATACCTGGAGAGCTTTTAAAAAATACCAAATCCTTGACCCTACCCCGAGAAATTATGACTTATGTGATCAGGGATGAGGTACAGGCATTGGTATTTCCCACACCGATCATTAGCTATCCGTACCAATTCAAATGGGGATGATCTTCATGGGGGGGGGGGTGCTTTCATTGCTCCAACAGCAGCCTTCACAGTGCTTCCCTCGTTAGACGACTGTATACAGAGTGGTTGAATGGATGAATTAATGAATGATCAACATTCCCCAGACATGAATCTGAGCAAACTCCAGGAAACAGTGACGAACAGGGGAGCCTGGCATGCTGCAGTCCATGTGGTTACACAGAGTCAGATAGGGCTTAGCAACTGAACAACCCCAGTCCCCTCTGGCCATGAGAATAGGAACCTGTCTCTCTCCTTCTTCCTCCTCCTTCCTCCTAGACCAATGCCAATGCACATAGTAGGTGCTCAATCAGTGTTCAGTGAGTGGATTCATAAATATCAAAGAGAGACGAGCAGCCGCCCTGCCCTCATTTTTCCAGGAGAGCTCTGGGGAGCAGAGACAAATCAAATTAAACTTCCTACAGTTTTGCTAAAATGGAATTTGCCAAAGACGTCCTGAGAAATGGATTTAATTAGGTCCGTTAATAGGGGAGTCGTTGGTGGCTAAGATTTAAAGCTGAGGCTGGAAAAGGTATCGATAATTTTCCCATTTTAAATTATATAGGAGGCTATTTCTCACTCCCGCCTTAATTATGAGAATGCAACTGGATGAAACCTCAGCTTTGGAGGGAAATAAAGCCAAGACGGAAGCAAGCCCTGGTATTTCCTTGAAATGGAGCCTCAGAGGTGCCACAGTCTTACTTGACTGGGTCAGTCCAGGTGTGCTGGCCGTGAAAGAAGGGGGGAGGGGGGCGGTGATAGCACTGCGCAGCCGGATCTCATTATGCTAACGAGTGTCAGTACAACCCCATGTGGCTTTTAATTGCGAGAGGCATCCAGGATAGAAAGGTGTGGGCGGTCTCTCAGGGTGGTGTGAAATTCTGCATAGGTTTTCAGAGCTCAGTAGCTTTCTTGCATTCCATCCCTCATTAGGCAGTTTTAGAGACCTGAGTTCTAATTGGTTCCACAAGCAGATCCTGAAAGGGACACGCCCTTCTTCTTTAGCTCACTTCTATCAGAAATACTCCGATAGTTCGGCTGGTAAAGAATCCGCCTGCAATGCAGGAGGCCCCGGGTTAATTCCTGGGTCGGGAAGATTCCCCCGGAGAAGGGATAGGCTACCCACTCCAGTATTCTTGTGCTTCCCTGGTGGCTCAGCTGGTAAAGAATCTGCCTGCAATGTGGGAGACCTGGGTGCAATCCCTGGGTTGGGAAGGTTCCCTGGAGAAGGGAAAGACTACCCACTCCAGTATTCTGGCCTGGAGAATTCCATGGACTTGCAGAGTCCGTGGGGTCACAAAGCGTCAGATACAACTGAGCAACTTTCACTCACTCATCAGAAATACTCAGTTATCACCAAATGATGGAGCCAAGTCAAAGCAGCCCCATTTGGGGTCCTAGCTTCCTTCAGATACAAAGACCCTTGAAGACCCATTGAAGGACAGTCTGTTCTCTGGGGACTCAGGAAATGAGTCTTGATACACGACAGGGCATCATTCGTTTTTACAAATCTTTTCTGAACGTAATTATATGTCAGGCAGCCCTCTAGGCAGAGCTGGGACTAGGGTGAGGCAAGCGAGGCACTTAGAGGCAAATTTTTAAATTTTTTTCATTTTTAATTGGAAGATAATTACTTTACAACGTTGTGTTGGTTTTTGCTGTATAACCATGTCAATCAGCTCTTGTTGTTGTTCAGTTGCTAAGTCGTGTCCAACTCTTTGTGACCGCACAGACTGCAGCACGCAAGGCTTCCCTATGCTTCACTGTCTCCCAGAGTTTGCTCAAACTCATGTCCATTGAGTCGGTGATGCCATGCAACCATCTCATCCTCTGTCGTCCCTTCTCCTCCTGCCCGCAATCTTTCCCAGCATCAGGGTCTTTTCCAGTGAGTTGGCTCTTCACATCAGGTTACCAAAGAATTGGGCTTCCAGTCCTTCCCGTGAATATATATGCAGGGCTGATTTCCTTTAGGACTGACTGGCTTGATCTCCTTGCTGTCCAAGGAATCAGCTGTAAGTATGCCTGTGTCCTCTCTCTCTTGAGCCTCCCTCCCGGCCCGCTTCGTCCCCTTTGGGTCGTCACAGAGCGCTGAGCTGAGCCCCCTGTGCTGCGCAGCAGCTTCCCAGCAGCTCCCTCTTTTACACCGGGTCTCCTGCATTGCAGACAGACGCTTTCCTGTCTGAGCCACCAGGGAAGACCCTCTTTTACACGTGGTAGTGCATATATCTCGATGCTACTCTCTCAATTTGTCCCATCCTCTCCTTCCCCTACTGAGTCCACAAGTCCATTCTTTATGTCTGCATCTCTGTTCCTGCTCGGGGGCAAAATTTGAGAGAGGGACCAAAACACTCAGGCAGCGAGATAATCGATATTTTAATACAATATTATTAAAAATTAAAAATGAATGCAAATATATATGTATAATGAACAAAATAGCAACATTTTAACTAAATTCAGGATCTAAGGGCTTAAGCCTAAGGTCCTTGCAGGACCTCTCTCTCCTGCCTCACGCCAGTTCCAGCTCTGGTTCTAGCCATTGCGGACCCGGCAATGAATTGGTCAAAACCCCTCCTCAAGTAGATGTCCAGCTGGTGGGAGACGAACCATGAACAAAACAACCACGTGGAATACACAGGGCTTGCCTGGTGGAGGTCGTTATGGAGTCAAATAAAGCAAAGAAGGGGGAAATTCCATAGTAAACATCTCAAAATCCTCCCCCATCCCCCAAGAACCCCCCAAGCACACCGGGCACTGGAGCTCAGTTTCCCCTTTTGTAAACAGAAATAATACTGTCAACCTGCCTCCCTCATTTCCTGCCAATAATTCCTTCTCTCTAGTTCCTGGTTTAGTAGAAACTTCCCAGGTGACTCAGCAAGAGACATAGATTCGGTCCCTGGATCCGAAAGATCCCCTGGAGAAGGAAATGGCAACCCACTCCAGTCTTCTTGCCTGGGAAATCCCATGAACAGAGGAACCTGGAGGGATACAGTCCATGAGATCACAAAGAGTCAGACACGACTGAGTGATGAAACCACCTCAATGGTAGAAAGAACAGGAACTCCCGGACCAGTCCAAGGGACAGACCGCAGCCCCGCCAGCCACTTGCCCTCGGTCTTGGGCATTTAAGTCACTTACTTTCCAAAGCTTCACTCAGGCGCTCTGTCAGCTGAAGGATGGAAAGGTGGAAGTTCCTAACACTGCCCGGAGCCCTGTGCTGAGCTCATGAAGTTCACTCCTTCATTTAACCCTCACCGCCATCCCGTGACAGTGGGTGTTTCTCTGGTGTAGGAAGCTGACACTTCATATTTTGAGCCCAGGTGAAGGAAGGTAAGGCGCTGAGGTTCTTCGGGCCCATTTCCTGGCCATAAGGCTGCACAACTTAAACTGCCCCAGGGTTCTGCACTGAGTGACCTGGAGCAAGTCCCTGGATCTTTCTGAGCCTTATCGTCCTCGTCTGAAATATAGGGATTATGATGTTCCCCACCCTGCAGGATTGACAAAGCCAGATACATCTGGCGTACTGTGGGTGCCCCATACACGTGGGCGCCCCTCCTCCCCCAGCCCCTGCCCTGGTCAGCGATACCAGTCTCCAGGGCAACGGGGCAGAATTAACCGGTGAAGTTCAAACGCAGCCCATTTCCTATTTTCCTGACAGCCTATTTCATGGATCACAGAGACCCAAGTACAGCTGCTTATTCACTGGAGGAAAGAATGAATTCATTTTCATTCCTTAATACCTGATGTGACCTATTCACTGTTGATCTCTCCTCTCCGTGGCTACAGCCCTTCCTGCGGACTTTCAGTTTGGCTAGAGAGAAGGATTGTGCGTTAATGACAGAATGTCCTGCCCGGAGAATGCTGGGAGCTGCATCAGCGCCGTGCGGTGATAAGTCCAAATGAAAGATATTATGTCACCTCATTTGAATTAAACAGATGAGCTATAGTCCTAGACCATTAAAAATGAGCCAATCTACTGGAAGGATTCCAGGTGCTCGGCACTCAGCGCCCCCCAAAAGGTACCAGGCTCCCACGGGGTTTTATATCCTCATTTTCTGCCAATAATTCCTCCTCTCTGCAATCGTAGAGGAATAATGTGCTCAAAAGGCCATCACGCATCAGCGGTGGCCACATTCTGCAGGCGGCCCTTACCGTGCTCACTCAGGGCCGACCCTGCCCTCCTGGGACTCTCTCCTCTAGGCTCACGCAAGCAGGGCAGCCTGGCGCTGGGGGTGCACTGGGAGGCACCGGGGAGCCATGGGGCAGGCAGCCAGGACTGGTCTGCAGACCCAGTGATGAGGAGCTGCCCTCCACCCCGGTGATGCTTTCTCCCCTGGGAGTTCTGGGGAGCTCCCCGCCTGCACCCAAAAGCCCAGGAAGGGAGGCAAGTTGACAGCATCACTTCCCTTTACAAAAGGGGAATCTGAGCTTCAGAGCCCAGGGGACTTGGGGTCGCATCGCTTAACCTGGAGTACCCAGGAGGGAAGGCCCCCCAGGCCATGGTCCCGCACCCCCTCTCACCATGCACCCCACCTTCTGGGACACCAGTGACCCCTCCCTCACGCTCTGCCACCCATGGGCACCATGGTCCAGGAAGGCACTCTTTCTCCTCTCTGAGAATCTCTGTCCCCGATCTGCAAACCTGTAGTTCCCCCAGGTGCCCCTCAGAGTGAGCCTGGACTAGGAACCAGATGATGGGATTGAAGCCTGGCTCTGCCGCTTACAGCCAGACAGCATTAGGAAATCTCCTTCCGCTCACTGAGCCGCATCTGTAACTTGGGACTTAATAACTAAAGGCCTTTCTCCAAGGTTCCTCAGCCCTGACACCTTTCCTGGCCCCTGACCAGAACCGCATCCAACAGGGCAGTTAACATCCTCCTGGCTTTAGGGCTCAGCCCCTGGGCAAAGTGCCCCTCTATTTTCTCATCTGTCTGTGCTAAGTTGCTTTAGCCGTGTCCAGCTCTGTGACCCCGTGGACTGTTAGCCTGCCAGGCCCCTCTGTCCATGGAGTTTTCCAAGCAAGAATTCTGGAGTGGGTTGCCATTCTCTTCTCCAGGGGACCTTCCCAACACAAGGATCGAACCCCGGTCTCTTATGTCTCCTGTATTGGCAGGTGGGTTCTTTACCACTAGCACCACCTGGGATTTTTCTCATCTAATCCACCCCAAAAGTGAACAAGTCTGGTTTGCCCTATGTTGATGAGAAAGAGACTTTATACTAAAACTGCATGATAATAGTAATTAAAGCTGCTCAGCTTTCCAAGCGTCAGGGTGGCCCTAAGCAGTTTGCACCTGTTCATTCAGTGAAGCTTTAGGGAACGCTTGACCCTCTTCCAGGTGCTGGGGCACAGCAGTGACAAAGCGCAGCTCCCCTGACCTGAAGGATGGCAGGAGCTGACTTGCCAGCCCTGTTTCTCGGGGGAGGAGGCTGGGGGGTGGGGGCTTGGGTAACCTGCGCAGGTACAGAGCTGGCTGGAGGCAGAGCCTGGGGTAAAGTCTCGCCCGGGACCCACCACCCTGGACTTGCAAGCACTCAGAGCCGAAGGCTGGGCACCCCAGGACTTCGGACAGGGGGCTCCCCAGCCCTGAGCTCTAACCGGGTGGCCCACAAGCTGAGTGTGCCTAAGAACCACTGAGGAGGAATCTCTTCATGGCACTGCAGGTCTGATGGATGAAGGGATGGAGTGGGTTTTCAGGGATCATTTTGACTGTATTTGACTTTACCACAGGTCAGGAAGATCAATGCACCCCAGTTTTCTCAGCCCTGTTCCCCTTTAAAATGGAGGGTCCCACATGCCAGCAGCCCCCTTGATCACATGCTGAGCCAAGGCACTAACACCCACATAGGGTCCCTGCTCGTGTGTTCTGTGCTCAGTGCCCTCTCTCTGCAGGGCCTCTGGTCCCCCTACCCCCGGTCCTCTCCTGAGACGCAACCTGGTCCGTACTTGTAGCCTGATGGAGGCTGACAACACAAACCGCGCCCTAACATCCAGCTCCGGGGGTGGGGATGGCAGGTGTTAACCACTCTGGGCCGAGCAGTGAAGCCCCCTGGGTGTGAGACCTGACGTATCCTGAAACAACTTCGGGTCCGGATCGTGGCCCTGCCACCTGGTGGTTTTATAGCCAGAGGCCATTTTTTATCATCTCTCTGAGCTGCTAGTTTATCAGTCCATCCCCATTTCTTCACCACAACCTGCAGTGAGCACGAGGCAGGTTTTTGATACTTAGCGTTTATTGAAGAGGACTGACTGCAGGCCGGCCTGGCCCCGTGGAATCCTTCTATAGCCTAGAGGAACAATCCCTGACCCCATCTGTGGGCGAGGCCACGCTGGCAGACTCCATGGACGCCCCCACCTCTCTTCTTGACCCCCAGGGATCAGCCTCTGCTGGTGATGAGAGCTGACGATGGAGCAGCAGGCACACCCAAGCGCACAGCGTCTCCGCCTCTCCCTTCCACCTTGCCCTCCTCTCCTCCCTCCCCTTCCCTCCCCACCCCTCTCCCCTCCCGCAGCCTCTGCCTCCAGGCTTTCTCTGGCACCACAGAGGCTTGCTCAGCCAGCTCCGGAGAAATGGGAAAAGGCAGTAGATGCACCACTGGGGCCCAGAGCCAGTGGGTAAATGTCCCAGCCTCTGCGAGGCCCCAGCGTCACTGAGCCCTAGGCTGACTGGCCACATTCTCCATAAACACGCCCTCGCTGGCTTCTTTCCTTCCTTCCCTGTCTTACCGCCCATCTCTTCACTGGGGTTTCTTGGAACCACCTCCCAAATGACTGGTGCCCGAGTCATGCCTTAAAGTCTGCTTTTGAAGGAACCCAAACTGAGACAGAAAGGCTAGGTAACGTGCCCCAGATCGCACGGCTGGGAAGTGGATTGGAACTCAGACATCGGCTGCACACTCTGACTCAACTGCTCCGTGACTCTGTGGTACGGTTCCCACGCTGGGCCTAGGGATGCTCAGCTCCCTCCCCACTCCTCAGGCCGCCTCTCCTCCGTCCTCCCTTCCCATCCCCAGTGAGTCCTTCACACCCTGGGTCCACAGTGAGAAAAAGTGCCCCAGCTCACAGGAAGCTGGGTGACACGCCCTGAGCAGAGTGGGTCCCTCCTGGTAGCTCTCACCCTTCAGAGAGGCTCACCCCCTTTCAGCCACCTGGCTCCTGCTGCCCCCCACCCGAGTAAGTACCTCTCCAGCCAGAGCCAAACATTTTGAAAAGGCCATGTTAACCAAATAAGGACCAAATAATGTAGGCAACAGAAAATCCTGTAGTTTATCCCATCCCTAAGCTGAACCTCGTGGTAGAAGGTGAGACCCAGGGGATGGGGGAGACGTAGCTGCTCTATACATAATTAAAACAAGTGGAAGTTTCCCTAGTCTGTTTGGGAGGACCCTTCCCATAAATCCTTGGGGGAAAGGTCATGGGAAAGAGACACTTAAAGGGATGTTTATCACAGAGGGGGAGAAAAGGAAAAGTAACCTAGCCATTCATCAAGAGAATGGATGAATTATGACATTCATCAGTAGGATGAATACTCTTACTGCAGTGAAAATGAACTTGGGCTACACACAGAACGACAGATGAATCTCACAAATATAATGTTGAACATAAGCAAGTTATAGGATATATAAAGAATGCCACTTATATCAAGATTAATAGCATGCAAAACGATTCCACACATGGAATGGGAATATGCCTTTTCCTTTCATACTTCAAGTATAAAGACGTGCATCAGATTCAGGATTGCCATGGGGAGATGTGAGGGGGAGGGGTAAATGGGTTTTAGGCTCTATCGGCAGAGGCTTATTTCTTGAATTGAGGGATGAACACCCAGATACTTGCTTTATCATTCCTTTTTTATGCCTTAGTAGTGTAAAAAGTGGGGAGAATATCAATCGTGGGGCCATCCGGAGGAAGAATTACCTCTCTCCCTTGAACCAATCGCACTACAGGCCCTGACTGAGCTGGTTCTCTTTGACTTGATCCTGGGAGGAGGTACAGAGTCCCAGGTCCCGCTGCCAGGACCCCAAGTCCACCCTTGGAGACCACTTGTTTAAGCTCCAGTGGCAAGTGCTCCCGAGTAGGGAGGAACCCACCACTCCTGACCCACAAGTATGCCTCTCACCAGGACAAGACCTGGCTGGTGACCAAATTAGGTAGCCAGGACCGGGCTTGGGGCAGAGAGAGGATAAAGGAGACTGACTGAGATATTCATGCCAATGTCCAGCTCAGCCCCCACACACGGTCCCTCCAACAGCTCCAGCCCCAGAACAGGGAGCTCCGTGTTCTCCCCAGGTGTGCACTGGGGTCTGGCTCCAAGCGAAACGCCCACCATGCTGCCCAATGATCACACACTAGCTGATCAGGGATGCTCTGAAGTGAATGAATGCCAGTCCTCGCCCTGATGGGCCAGATGCAGGGAAGAGACCAGAGGATCTCAGGGGAGGTGCTCGGATAAGGACGCTCCATGTGGACAATCTTGGGGGAGAGTGGATGCCCCAGGGATGCTGAAGGCCAGAGGGATTTGTGGTTTTAAAAAAGTGTGTGTTTAGGACTTCCCTGGTGGTCCAGTGGTTAAGAATCCACCTGCCAATGCAGGGGGCACAGGTTTGACCCCTGGTCCAGGAAGATCCCACATGCTGCAGGGCAGCTAAGCCTGTGCACCGCCACTCCTGAGCTTTAGAATCCATGCTCCACAGCAAGGGAAGCCACCACAGTGAGAAACCCAGGCAGCGCAACTGGAGAGTGGCCCCCACTCCCTGCAACTAGAGAAAGCCTGTCTGTAGCAATGAAGAGCCAGCACAGCCCAAAATAAACAAATAAATCATATAAAAAGTACATTTATGTGTATGTGTGCATGAAAACACTTATACACATGTTCACATATACTTCTGTATCATGCACGCATGGATTATACTATGCATGTATTCATGTATGCTTATGTATGTCTTTGCATATATGGTGGGGGGGGGCGTTTAGTTACTAAGTTGTGTCCGACACTTGTGACCCTATAGACTGTAGCCTACCAGGCTCCTCTGTCCATGGGATTTCCCAGGCAAGAATACTGGAGTGGGTTGCCATTTCCTCCTCCAAGTGATCTTCCCCACCCAGGGATCGAACCTGTGTCTCGTGCAGCTCCTGCCTTGCAGGTGGATTCTTTACCAGCTGAGCCACCAGGGAAGCCCTTTTGCATATACACATACACATATTTTATGTACATATTCACATATACACACGTATTCATGTATACATACATATATGACAGTGTACACACTTACTTTTTTTCATGCATACACCTATGTTCTGTCTTAAAGCAGAGGCTCCACAAGGGTTGGGCAGCATGGTGAGGCCATGGAGCCTACAGAGCAGACCTGCCCTGGTGTTTCCTATTGGCCCTCAGAGCATCCCTCAGGGAGCAGCGTCATCAGTGCTGTTGCTCCATTTCCCAGATGTGGAAGCTGAGGTCCAGAGGTTAAGCTGGCCACACCACGTCCCCCAGGTGGCAGACACAGAGTTGGAACCCCAGCTCACTCCAGGTTTGAAGCCTTTCCTCTGGCCAGAGCCCCTGCGGAGCAGAGCAACCAGGCTGCTCACCCTGCACCGTGCAGTCTACTCCCAACTTGCTCTCTCACCAGTTTTTTCTTAATATTTATTTTTATTTATTTGGTTGCAGGAGACTGGGTTCAATCCCTGGGTCAGGAAGATACCCTGGAGGAGGAAATGGCAACCATCTCATCCTCTGTCGCCCTCTAGGGTCTTTTCCAGAGTCGGCTCTTCGCATCAGGTAGCCAAAGTATTGGAACTTTAGCTTCAGCATCACTCCTCCAATAAATTTTCAGGGTTGATTTCCTTTAGGATTGACTGGTTGGATCTCCTTGCAGTCCAAAGGACTCTCAAGAGTCTTCTCCAACACCATAGTCTGAATTTTAGGGATAAATATTCAAGTGGGAGGCCCACGGCTGCTGGGCCGTTTTCTGGGCTGGTGAAGCTCTCTCTGGTGACCTCCCTTCCCAACCTCCTAATCTGAGAAAGCACAGCTTCCCCGTCAGGGCACTTGGCTGCTGGATTTCTGAGGGGACGTGGTGGGGCAGGGAAGCAGCCCTAGGGCCCACTGCAGAAAACTTCAGAGGTAAAGCCAAGCCATTGAAACACCTCAGGGACGTCCAAGCTTGTGATATATTGATATCAGTCTATGGAACAAATAACCACCCATCCCCCCAGTCTCAGAGGCTTAGTCCAAAAATAACCTACAGCTTGCTCACATCACAGGTGCGTTTGGATGAGGGCAGGGTTCTCTGCGTGATCGTTCAGGCACCCAGGTTCCGTCCACTGTGGGCACTGCCATCTGCCGTCTCCAGCACATGGCTTCCAAGGTCCCTGCCGACAGGGAAGAAGGAAAAGGATGCACGTTGATATCCCAGCCTAAAGCACCTACCGTCGCTCCTGCCCATCTTCTGTCGGCGCCAGCAGATATGAGGGGATCGGAAGCCTACATTTTCTAAATGCCTGGGAGAGGAATGAGATGGTTTGGTGAACATATAGCTTTGTCTTTGTCACTCCAGGGAAGGCCAGACACCGGTCTCCAGGACACACACGTAACATGATTGTAACCAGGCTTCCTCTCTGAGCCTCAGCGGGGAGGCCAGGGAAAGTTTACTGAGGAACACTGGAGCTGAAACCTGAAGGGACCAAGGGAAGAGCACTCCAGGTGGTGGGAAGCGCCAGTGCAAAGGGCCTGGGGCAGATAAGAGCTCAGAATAACAAAGTGGCCAGTGTGACTGGGCGTCCAAGGTGACGATAGGGTAGAGTGTGACATGGGATGAGGTTGAGAGTCAGAGCTGGACCAGGCAGGGCCATGGGAAAATGGAGGTTAAAACCCTGACTGTGAAATTCTCTGCAGTCCTCAGGAGCACAGAGCTGAGCGAGGTGCAGAGGCTCAGAAAATGACAAGATGTGAAGAAACACACAGAGCTCATAAAGGTCTCAGCTGGGATGCAAAGGCAGGTCTCTTGACCCGGCAAGCAGAGACCACAGGCCTCTTTGAAAGTGGTTCTCAGCCCTTCTGCACTGGAGCCTCCTTTCTGCCCAACTGCAGCCCCTGATGCCCCAGGTGCCAGCACAGCATTGTTCTCCCTCCTGCCCCGCCCACCCGCATCACAGGCACCATCACCATGGGAACCAACCCAGCCAATCAGAACCCTCCCTTTTCAAGGGGACCTCTATAAATTGAGCCTGCTCTGCCCAGACACACCACATCCAACACCCAGAGGCCTCCAGGGCCCCCTCCTCCTGGAGAAACCAAGTCAGTTGCCCCCCACTTTCCTCCAGGGCAGGCAAGGGGAGCCTCCCAGCGGGGAGGCTCAGGAAGCGGGTGCAGGTCTACAGTCACCCAGCCTAGAGCCCCAGCCCCCCGCATGGCCACGGCATGATGCAGAAGCCACGCAGGAGCCCCTGAGCGATTCCAGCGGTCACCTGGGAAACACCGTGAGCCACGAGAGCAGCGTCCTGTCAAGCCTGCAACACTCCAGCCTAGTGCAATGCATTGACATCAGCCGGCTGAGCAGCGGGTACGCAGGGGATGAGGAGAACAGCGAAGTCAGCTTGCCGGGCAGCCATCAAATCGTGCGGTTGAGCAGAAGGCTCCACACCCAGGCAGGTGGTGCCCAGAACAGCCAGGTGTGCGCCATCTACTCTCCCAAGCAGCTGAAGAGACGACTGGCCCGCCAAGCCAAAACCACCAAGCAGTCTGGAAGAGAATAGTAAGACCCGCCTGCCCAGGGGCAGCGGGGAGAGCGCAGCCAGCAGCTTCAGTGACATCAGCTTCATCAGCCTGGGCAGCAGTGCCCTAAACTACCAGGTGAGTAGCGGGCTGGTCAGCTCCGTGGGCAGCCTTCCCTCCAGCCAGGCCAGCAACCACCAGAGCGTCAGGGTGGACAGCCACGTGCAAAGCGGGCTGCAGAGCAAAACCAGTCTTCCAGGGGACAAAGCTGGGGACAACGTGAATGTCAGTGGCCAGGTCGCCAAGGATGAGCAGCCTGCCCAGGTGCACATGCCTTTATGAGAAGACTCGCCAGCCACTGGGACCTTGAAAAACACATCATGTGAAGACCGAGCAAAGCCAGACTTCACCCAGAGTGGTTATCGCCAACAGAAGTAAGAAAGACCTTTTAAAAGTATACGCTGGGTCAAAATCACCAGTGATTTTGATCTATCTGTAACAACAGCCATCAGCAGAAGAGCCAAATGTTGCCGACTACACTGAGAATCAGCAGTCAGTGATGAGACCATCTACACTGAAAACCATTCTTGGGAAGAACACAATCAAAATCCACCAGTGCTGGGCCCACCTGTGTTAACACCACCAGTGGCAATAACATCAGTCCTGTGAACCCCAGTGACAAGCCGTCCCTGACAGCATCCGTCAGTGACAAAGCCATCTGTTAGAGAACCATCTTTGGTGGGATCACCTGTGCCAGAACTCATCCGTGGAGACAACCATTTTCAAGGCAAGTGTCAACTGTTACTAAGAACCATCTGCAGTTAGAAGAACCTTCCACGATCCATCCCAAGTGAAGAACACCATCTGTAACCAACACCAACCGTGATGAGCTCAGAAGGCACAACCACCAACCACAGCTGGGATTGTCCATGTCGAGAGCCAACTGATGCGAGTGGTGTCAGTGGGGAGCTCAGTCCCAAGCATGCTCTGTAACAGGCGGTGCCCACAGGAGCCGGGAGCATCTAGAGTGGACACTCGTGACGACTGCATCAAGGGAGCCCCATCCCTGAGGAGCATCGTCCAAGGAAGATTTACACTTTCAATTTTGAACACTGTTTCCAGGTAGCTTCAGCTCAGGACCTTCCCAAGAGCAAGTGCTCTTTGGCATCCATCCGTGTCTCTGCTGGGTCTCAGAGGAGGCAGAGAGACAAGAGGAGAGGCCAGGAATCCACCTTTGCTGAGACGGTTGGGACAGTGCTTCCCATGGCAGGACAATGCCATGACAAATGCTTAATGGTGACAGGGACCAACTCCGCCGAGAATGGCTGAGATGGGTGAGCTCTGGGCCATTTTAGTGAATGACCCTAAGTGGGTGGGAAGACTGGGGTCTGTGCTCCACCCCTTCTCAGGACATCAACTCCTTCCCTGGGCTGATCACACAGACTTGGGGGAGAACGAGTACGTCCTCGGAGGGACAGAGGCCAGAACAGTCATGAAGACATCCACTGGGTACCAGAAGGAAAGCTGAGGGGGCACCAAAGTCAATAAAAGGTGTCTGGAGAGGCTGTGTGTGTGTGTGTGTGAGTCTGTGTGCGTTCCTGGTGAGGCCACGATCACACTGAAGAATCATGCAGAGAATCAGGCTTAACCACCAACTTTGCTACGTAATCCTTACACATTCTGAGCCTCAGTTTGCCCGTATGGAAATTGGGACCAATCACCCCTATTTCATATAGACAGGATAGTTTTATAGATTACACAGGAATGTGTATGAAGAACCTGGCTAGGACTGTTTCCTTCCTTCCCTTCTCTTTTCTTGCCCATCTGGAAAATGGGCACAGTGGTTTCACTCAGGCATAAGTTAGGTTGCTAATAGGAAGAAAAGCATTCTTGACCAAAAAAAAAAAAAAGAGTTGTACCATTTGCTTAGGAGTCAAGATGGCTCAGCAGGTGGTTTTGATGGGTTTGAGGAGGGGTGAGTGGTTTTGGATTTGAGGACGCCACGTGTCTGGATGGGTGGGTCTCTTCTTCTTGAGCATGAGCACCCCTTTGGAGAACAGTCTCCCCCACTTTCCTGCAGGCAAAATCGCTCAGCGTGGCCTGAGCTCCCACGAGCCAGGCAGACAAGAGAAGGGCCCCCGACCCTGCCCAAGTGGCCCTCTGTCTGCCGTGGCTGCGGGGGAAGCTAGGCTGCCTCATCATCCCCAGCACTGTCCTGCCTCCCCTGGGGACATCCCCCTGCGTTCCTGTCTCAGAGGTGAACAGATCCACTGAGGCACAGCAGGACAAGACCACTGCATGCTGGGGCCCTTGGTGAGGCAGCCCCAGACTTCTTGGACACCCAAGGCCAAAGCGGAGCCCTCAGCCTTCCCCCGTCCACCTCTCCTCCCTTGTCCCCTCCCTGCAGATGACACCATCACTCCCGATTGTCCAAGCCAGATCCTCGTCACAGTGGTCTGCCCCTCCCCCTCACGCACCCCATCAGTCCCTCAGCCTCTCCCACCCCCACCGCTGATTCCCTAACCCAGGCCGTCACCTTCCACCCAGACCAGTGGTTCTCAGTCCTGGCTGCATATTAGAACCACCTGGGGGACATTTTTAAGATACAGATGGGCAGGCCACCCCCAGAGACTCCGCCTGGGCACCATCAGTGTTTAAAGTTCCCCAGGGCACGATGCTCAGCCAGGACTGGGCAATGTCACTGACCTTGACCTTTTCCTCCTCTAGCCCACTTTTCAACCTCTGGGGTCAAAACCTGACACCTGCCAGAGCCGGGAAGGTGAGGGGGTCAGGTGTGGCTTAGACATGTGTCCCATCGAAAGAGAAGCCAGCAATGCGGTAGGATTCTATATAAAATGTCCTGATTTTTAACACATGGGTCACCCCAGTGTTCACAGCAGCACTATTTATAATAGGCAAGACATGGAAGCAACCTAAATGTCCAGCGACAGAAGAATGGATAAAGATGTGCTGTATATATATATATGTAGGTATGATATTTATATACACACAATAGAATACTATTCAGCCATAAAATATAATGAAACAGCACCATTTGAAGCAACATGGTTGGTTGGACCTAGAAATTACCATACAAAGTGAAATAAGCCAGAGAAAGACAAATACCATATAATATCACTCACACATGAAATCTACAGTATGAATCAATGAGCTTATTTACAAAACAGAAACAGACTCTCAGATCTCAAAATCAAACTCACAGTTACCAAAAGGGAAACATGGGGTAAAGTGATAAATTAGGATATTGGGATTAACATATACACACTACTCTATGTAAAACAGATTTAAAAAAAGGACCTATGGTATAGCACAGGGAACTCAATATTCTGTAACAATCTATATGGGAAAAGAATCTGAAAAAGAATGGATAAAGCAGAGACATCACTCCACTGACAAAGGTCTGCCTAGTTAAAGCTATGGTTTTTCCAGTTCTTGTGTATGGATGTGTGACTTAGACCATAGAGAAAGCTGAGCACCAGAGAACTGATGCTTTTTTTGAACTGTGGTGTTGGAGAAGACTCTTGAGAGTCCCTTGGACTGCAAGGAGATCAAACAAGTCAACTCTAAAGGAAATCAGTCCTGAATATTCATTGGAAGGACTGATGCTGAAGCTGAAACTCCAATACTTTGGCCACCTGATGCGAAGAACTGACTCACTGGAAAAGACTCTGATGCTGGGAAAGATTGAAGGCAGGAGGAGAAGGGGATAACAGAGGATGAGATGGTTGGATGGCATCACTGACTCGATGGATATGAGTTTAAGCAAGCTCCGGGAGTTGGTGATGGACAGGGAGGCCTGGCGTGCTGCAGTCCCTGGGGCCGCAAAGAGTCAAGACATGACTGAGCGACTGAATTGAACTAATATATAAAATACATATAACAAATTTGTATATAGTATTATATACACAAAACTGATTCACTTCCCTGCAAACTCGAAACTAGCACAACATTGAAAATCAACTATCCTTCAACACAAATTTTTAAAAAATAAAACAGATCGACTGTTCTAAACCTCAAAAAATAAGTAAGAGTCACAAATTCAAAAACGGTTTAGAGGGAGCAAATGAAAACATTTCTGAAGGCAGGACCAGGCCCACACACCCAGTGGTTTTTGCCACTAACCAGAAACCAGAGTGATTTTTCAGAAACAAAAAGATGGCTTATAATCCTTGACTGGTTAAAAACTTTCAAATTTTCCCACTGTCCAAAGAATTTGTCATGACGTTCAAGGCTCTTCACAAACCGACATAAATATGTTTTCTCCACCTCTGCTTTCCCCTAAACCTGTAGGTACTGTCTCAAACCTAAGTTCAAGCCTCTGGGTCTTTCCACCTGATCTTTCCTCTGTCTGCCATATATTCCATGCACTATAATTTCCACACATTATACTTCACCCTTTTTAGTGCACAGTTCTGATTTTTTTTTTTTGAAGGATAATTGCTTTACAAAGTTGTGTTGATTTCTGCTGTAAAGCAAAGTGAACCAGCCATCCGCATGCATATAACCCTCCCTCTTGAGCCTCCCTCCCAGCACCGCCCCCCCGCCCCGCCATCTCACCTTTAATAGGTCATCCCGGATCACCGAGCTGAGATCCCTGCACTATGTACACTAGCTATTTTACACATTCAGTTCAGATCAGTTCAGTTGCTCAGTCGTGTCCGACTCTTTGGACCCCGTGGACTACAGCCCGCCAGGCTTGCTGCGTACATGTCAACGCCACTCTGTCAATTTGTCCCTCCCTCTCTTTCCCCTGTTATGTCCAAAAGCCCATTATTTCCCCCTGCATCTCCATTCCTATACGACTTTCCTAGATTCCACACATATGTGTTCACATACCGAATTTGCTTTTCTCTTTCTGGCTCACTTCACCCTAACAGGCACTAGGTTCAACAGAGTTCTATGATCATTCACACACACACAAAAGCAGTTGTGTATCCACCACCACTCCCCACAACACCAACAAGTTCCATCACCCCCCAAAATCCCCTCGTGCCCCTTTATATCCATCCCTCCCCCCACCCCCGCAATCACCGACCACTTTTCTGTCCCTACCATTTCCCAGAAACTCACATACGTGGAATCACACAGTTTGAGCCTGGCTGCTTTCACTTAGCTAACGCATTGTGGCCCGCTAACATCGTTTGTATTTATCTGGAGTAGGATCCATGATGAACCCTCTAACAAACGTTGATGCACTAGATTTTGTGCCAATATAAGTTTATCAGTTCACTTAAGTGAATATCTAGGAGGGAAATGGCTGAATGGTATAATTACAAGCATGCTTCACTTTATAGAAACTGCCAACTCCAGGGTCCCCCAAGACTCTGGCCATAGATCAGTAGTGGTCTGCGGCCTCTTAGAAACTGGGTTGCACGGCAGGAGTCAAGCAGCAGGCAAGTGAGCAAAGCTCCACTTATATGCACAGCTGCTCAGCGTCGCTCACATTACTGCCTGAGCTCTACCACCTGTCAGGTCAGTGGCAGCATTAGACAGGCATTCTCATGGGAGCGCAAATCCTACCATGAACTGCACGCGGAAGGGATCTAGGTTGGGTGCTCCTTATGAGAATCGAATGCCTGGTGGTCTGATTCTGAATTATGGTGAGCAGTGTAATTGTTTCATTACATATCACAACATAATAATAATAATAGAAATAAAGTGCACAATAAATGTAATGCACTTGAATCATCCTGAAACCATCCACCGCCTCCCCCGCCTGGTCTGTGGAAAAACTGTCTTCCACAAACTGGCCCCTGGTGCCCAAAAGGTTGGGACTGGCCAAGTGACTGGCCAAGTCATTTTCTAAAGGAAGCTTTGCTTCACCGGAACTTTGTATTTGCCAGAGCTGTGGTTTTTCCTTTTAACAATTACCTTAACAATGGGAGGAAGTTTGTATCAGCCTCCCATTATTAAGTCCATTTTACCTATGGGGAAACTGAGGCACGGACTCCCCAGATGGCACAGTTGGTAAAGAATCTGCCTGCCGATGCAGAAGACACAAGAAACACGGGTTCAATCCCTGGGGTTGGGAAGATCCCCTGAAGGAGGGCATGGCAACCCACTCTAGTATTCTTGCCTGGAGAATCCCCTGGACAGAGGAGCCTGGCCAGCTACAGCCTCTGGAGTCACAAAGAGTCAGACAGCACTAAGCGATTAAGCATGCTCGCCAACTGAGGCACAAGAAGGCTAACAGTGTGTGAGTCAGTTGGCAGGCTGGGACTTGAACCCCAGCAGTCTGGCTCCAGAATTCATGATCTAAATCATTAACCTCTCTACCCTCCCCTCTCTTTTGGACTCACAAGCAAACCCAGGCCATAGGCCACATCCATTTAAACACAGGGCACCCCGCCAGTCATTCCTTGTCTCAGGCCCCTAAATAAAATGCCTCCCACTGGATGTGTCTGCCTCCCTGAGTGGAGGTGCCACGCCTCACCCCATCTGATTTTTTTTTTCGGCCAAGTCTCATGGCTTGTGGAATGTTAGATCCCCAACCAGGGATCAAATCTAGGCCCATAGCAGTGAAAGCACCAAGTCCTAGCCACTGGACCACCAGGAAATTCCCAGCCCCACTCCATCTGTATCCTCAAGGCCCCATCCCTGTTACCAGCACCAATGACTGCCAACTGAATAAATGAATCAGTAGGCAGGCAAATGAGTGAAGCATGCGTGGCTGAAGCAAAGGAAGAGAGTTGGGTCCTCCGAGGCCCATTCACCAGCGACTACAGCCCACTGTCCAAAAACAAACGTAGTTCAGGATCCAAAAGTTAACTACCGCTTGCTGTGCACGCCCCAGCCCTCAGGACAGCTCCATCCTTCTCTCACTGTCTGCCCAACAGATGGGTCTCCGCCTGGCTCTCTCCCACCCCAGCACTGGGCATGCAGCAAGCTCTTGAAGTGAGGACCATTTTTCAAGTGGGCATGGTGATTTTTTCTTTCCTGTCCACTAGCTCGGTGTTCAGGGTACAGCAGGGTTGGAATGATGGGTTAGCTGCAGGCACTGGCTCCTGAATTATTAACTGGGCTGGGGAGAGAGCTGCTTACAAATGCTGTCTGTCCAGCAGACCATGGCAGCCCTCAGACTTCAAACAGGCCTGGAGCGGGCAGGCTGCACGAGGGAGTGGGCTTCACAGGCTGACCAAATCCGGGACTTCTCATCCTCAGTGCTCCCTTGGCCTCCGTCCCCTGGTCCTGCACAGAAAGAGGTCAGCTTTCATGCTATGAAGTGCCAGGTCTGTTGGATACAAGCCCCTGACCTCTCCTCCTCTGCCCACTGCAAAACCAGTGGGTAAAATGGATGGAGTCTGTGGATTATGGTGCTTTCTGAGCCTGGAGCTTGCTCTGTGATTCTCAGTCCACAGCCCATCATGGGCAGGGAGGGGGAGTAAGGTGTCCAAGGGTGGGTCCGTTAGAAGCAGAGCCTGAGATGGGGATTTTGTTCCAAGAAGAAGGGGAGAGGGAAACAGGCTGGGGAAGGGAGGGTGCTGGAGACTGACCTCAGGCTGATCTCACAGCGGGGCAGGGTTGGGAGAACTGAGAGTGTGAGGTAGGTGGGGTGGGGGGCTCTGCAGCATTGATTGCAACTCAGAGCTGGTCCCACCTGCAGTCAGAGTGGGAGGGCCCTCATGCCCTGGGTGGAGGAATCATAATCTCTGAGTAGAATAGGTCCCACTCAAAAAAATATCAACAACCTCAGTGGCAGATTTATTTTCTTGGGCTCCAAAATCACTGCAGATGGTGATGCTTGCTCCTTGGAAGAAAAGCTACGACCAACTTAGACAGCATATTAAAAAGCAGGGATATCACTTTGCTGACAAAGGTCCGCATAGTCAAAGCTATGATTTTTCTAGTAGTCATGTATGAATGTGAGAGTTGGACCATAAAGAAGGCTGAGAGCCAAAGAATTGATGCTTTCAAACTGTGGTACTGGAGAAGACTCTTGAGAGTCCCTTGGACAGCAAGGAGATCAAACCAGTCAACCCTAAAGGAAATCAGTCGTGAATATTCATTGGAAGGACTGATGCTGAAGCTGAAACTCCAATACTTTGGCCACCTGAGCCGACTCATTGGAAAAGACCTTGATGCTGGGAAAGATTGAAGTCAAAAGAAGGGGCCGACAGAGATAGTTGAATGGCATCACCAACTCAATAGACATGAGTTTGAGCAAACTCTGGGAGATAGTGAAGGGCAGGGCAGTCTGGCATGCTGCAGTCCATGGGGTCACAAAGAGTCAGACACAACTTAGCAACTGAACAACAACATGTAACAACTCTGGAGTAAATACTCTGGAGAAGCCCATGGACAGAGGAGCCTGGCAGCCTACAGTTCATGGGATGGCAAAGAGTCGGACACCACTGAGCACAGAGCAGCACCCTGAACTTGGCAGGATTTCAGTTTCAGCTGATAAGTTGGCAAAAGAGCTGAATGGATGTCTTTCTTGAGAACCCCACATAAACTTCTCCCGCCCCGCAAAGAACAGATGCAATGGATGAACAGAAATAAGAAGGTGATCTGAGACTGGATAAACGTCAGAAGCATAAAGAATGATTTTTTAGCCAAGGGTGGCAAGGAGGCAGTTTGAACAGGGTGAGAGGGTTTAAACCAACACACCTCATGAGGGTCAACTGCAGAAAACAAGAATAACAAAGTGCTCCATGCAGCAGCCCCAGGATCTTTCAAAAACAAATCCAGTCATGTTTCCAGCACCTTGCTCAAACCCTCGATGGCTCCCCATTGCCCTTTAGGGTAAAGTCCAAATGGGAATGTCTTAACTTGACCCTGATGCCTTCCAGGATCCAGCTTCTTCTCCGGCCCCTCCCACACAAGCCCACGTCTCCATGCAATCCCCACAAAAGCACCTGTCCCTTCTCTCTCTTCTGGTGCTGGCTTAGTCGCCATGGACTGTAGCCCACCAGTCCTCTGCCCATGGGATTCTCCAGGCAAGAATCCTGGAGCGGGTTGCCATTTCCTTCTCCAGGGGATCTTCCTGACCCAGGGATCGAACACTGACTTCCTGCATTCCAGGCAGATTCTTTACCGATTGAGCTACCAGGGAAGCCTCTGTTCTGGGTCTTTTTGCAAATTGTCTCTCAATCTGTGACACCCTCCTTCCCTTTGTTTCCTACTCAGCTCTCTTCATAGGACCTAATTCAGGTGTCCCTTCCACCAGAAAGCCCTCTCTGATCTCACCCCAGACTGCATTTAGATAACCCTTCTCTGTACTCTCATGACCTTCTGCTTTGCTCCATCTTTTTCTAAGTCCTTCTGAATTGTAATCGGCCACTCCCTTGACAGTTTTCTCCTCTGGGAAGACTATACCCCAGCACTTAGCACACAGCAGCGTGCTAATGGAAAGAAGGAGGCAGGTCTGAAAAAGGAATAAACCCCATCCTCCAAAGGCTTTAGGGTGTACATATCCTGGAAACGAGGCTCAGGGGGTGCTCAAAGTGTCTTCCATCACTTGGCTTTCAAAGCATCATAATCAGTTCAATGATGTCAGGACTGCAGCTCAGAGAGGGATACAATTTATCAAAGGTCACAGAGCAACATGTGGGCAAAACTCTGATGAACACTCAAATCAGAACTCTGGCTGTCTTCTTGGCTCTCATTTCCTTCCCCAGATGCCCCTTCCCTCGCTGAGGAGTCAGGAAAAAGTCAAGGTGACAGGGCTGGTGGCGGTGGTGGGGAGGTATTTTCTCATCTAGGTTTTCGTGGGCACCGGCCCTGTGAATTATTCATCAGGAAATGTGCTTGAGGTAGTGTCTTAGTCTTAATTTTCAATTCCCCTAATACTGGCCAATTCTCTGCTGAAAACCTCTCAATTATTAATGTTTCTAAAACAATATTTGTTTTCTCTGCATCTAGCAACAAGTCAAGGCCTCATAGCTAGTGATGCTGCCCACAGTTCCCAGAGAGAGGTTGGACTTGCTGATGAGGCATTTCAAAGGGGTTGGGGCGGGGTGGGGTGGGGTGTTTGACTGCAGCAATAGCCAGACAGAGACCATTAAGCCCATGCAGAGAACAGGTACTTAATGGTGTCCCTGTTATCAGGAACTCCCAGGACAAAAGAAACTACAATATATTCAAAAACAATTACTATGTATTGTTCGCTTATGTGCCAAGAGTGAGGCTAGACACTTTCCTTTTACTTAAGTCTAACAAGAACATCACAGGGTAAGATTTCTCATTCCCATTTTACAGATGAAGAAACTGAGGATCAGAGAGACCTCAGGGGAACGGATTAAGACTCAAGTCTACATGATTCTGTGGCCAGTACATTCTCCATCTTGACACAATGGTGTCCCGTTGGATTTTAGTTGCATCCAAGGAAGAACCTTCTGGAAGCAAATTATGTTACTTTCAAAGAGCACTTGGAACAAGGCACTGATGGAAAGGGCATGTGGATGAGATGAAACTCCAGAGGTGGGGCAGTGGAACTGGGGGGAATCTCTGGAGCTCCCATAGGGCTGGCTCTCCTTTACTGTAATACAGCCTATCCCACCCAGGTCCTGTTGGCAGCAGGTGGGAGGAGAGGCAGGAGGCAAACTCTATAAGCAGTGGCAAAGGCCTCTGTGTGCCACCTTCAACCCTCAGACTCAGTCATGGACAAAGGGCATGGTGGTGGTGGTGGAGCTGGCCGTACAGAGGACACAGGCTGCGTTGCCAGGCTAGCCTGGGAGGGCATCGTCAGCTGAACCACCCCTATCCTCTCTGTACCTTGCTTTGCCAGTCTGTGCAATGGGGTAACACCAGCTGCTCCCCTACAAAGTCATGCGCCAATGACAAGCTTGGCACACAGGAAGAGACCAACAAATAGCCCCCTTTCCCTTCCCCTCCGCTGAATGAGAGGTTAACACTTTCCAAAAGATTTGGTAAAAAAAAAAAAAAGTTGGGGGGAGGACAGAAAGTATTTCTTTTACAAGGCTCTTTAGTTGCAAGGGGAACAAAATCCACTCAAAAGAGGCGGAGGCAAAAGGAGGAGGTGAGGTATAAAAGGAGCCGCTTACGAGGACAGAAATGTCTCTCAAAGGATGCAGGACACAGACCTGGGTCCAGCAGAGCCTCGCGGGCCAGAAACACGGCTTCCCCGTGTCTACTTCTCTTCAGAACTCCAGTGTCTCCTCTTCCTATCCCTTCCTGCATCTGTTTCCCTTTCCTCTATCTGCAAACTGACTTTCTTGGCTTTGTTTGGACGGAAATGGACATCTCACGGCTCCCTGGTTTTTAAGTCCTTTTCCAAGGGTTCAGCAGCCCTATCAGCGTCACTTAAGTCTCAGTTCCAAATTCTGATTGGCCCTGCGGCTGTCAGGTATACATCCTGGACCAATCAAATGTGGGCGGCAGGGTAGGGTGTGGCTTAGCACATTGAGCCTGGAGCCTCTGTCCTCAGTGAATTTACACCCAAACTAAGAATTCTCTACACCCACACCAGAATGGCTGAAGTTAATGCCCTGGCAATATCAAATGGTGACAAGACTGCCCCCATGGGAGCTCTCGTGGAGTGTGAAACGGCGCATCCACTTGGGGAAACTGATAGTACTGCCAAAGCTAAATATATCCCTACCCTTTGACCCCGCAATTCCACTCCAGGGTACATACCCAAGAAACATGCCTGCTACTTCCACGAGAAGGAATGTACGAAAATGATCATAGTTCCAGCTGTAAAATGCTCATAACTCCAAACTGGGGAAAAAATTACCCACCAACAGTAAAATGGACAAATTGTGATATATTCACACAATGGAATAGTATGCAGCAGTGGAAAGGAATGAATATTGCCACACATAACACTGATCAGAGTCTTCACGGGAATAATGTATAGCAAAAGAAGCCATACAGAAAAGAGTCTACGCCGAAGGATTCTGTTTATAGACAAAGCCTGTCTGTGGTGATAGAGACCAGAGTATGAGTCATCTCTGGGGAGTATCAATTGGGAGAGAGTACAAGGGAACCTCCTGGGGAATTATAAAGGTTCTCTGTCTCTTTCTTGACAGTGATTATATTTAAAAAAATATCATCAGTCTAAACACTTAAGAGCTGTGCCCTTTACTATACGCAAGTAATCCCTCAATTAAAGAAAAAGAGAAAAAACTTATTTCTATAACATGTAGAAATATACAATCAACTATATAACCACCCATCAACAATACAGTCACCTTTGTCTGAAGCAGAGAAAAGCACAGGATATATAAACACACATATACACATGTTACATGCATACATGTTTCCTGTACTTCACTTGAACTGATACAATATTAACACCAGTAGACCATAAACTATGATATATATAATGTACATCCAGAGAAATCACTAAAAGAAAGGTACACACATAAACACACTATAGATTAATCAAAATGGAATTCTAAAAATTGTTCAAGTAACCTATAGGAAGGCAAGAAAAAGAAAACACTACAAAAAAAAAAACTATCTGTTCTGTTCAGTCGCTCAGTCGTGTCCAACTCTTTGCAACCCCGTGGATTGCAATACACTAGGCTTCCCTGTCCACCAACTATAACTATAGTTAACACTATACTTAATGATTCAGGACCTAAAACTTCCTCACCAAGATCTGGAAAAAAATCAAAGATGTCCACTTTCACCACTCGTATTCAATATAGTGCTAAAATTTCTAGCAAGTGCAATTAAGCAACATAAGGAAATAAAATACATACAGATGGAAAAGAAGAAATAAAAGTCCTTGCTTGCAGATGACATGATTGTCTACATAAAAAATACCAAGTAATCTTCAAACAAAAGAAGAGAAAGAAAAAACTCCTAAGCCAAAAAGGAAAGTTAGCTAGTTTGCAGAACATAAGATAAGCATACAAAAATCTACTGCATTTCTGTATATTAATAATGAACACATAGACCCTGAAATTTAAAATACTATACCAGTGACAATTGCCCTCTCCCTCCAAAATGAAATACGTAAGCATAAATCTAATAAAATACCTATAGGATTTTTATACTGGAAACTACAAAAGGCTGATGAAAGAAATCAAAGAGGATGTAAATAAACAGAAAGAAATACCATTTTCACAGATTGTAAAAACTCAACATAGAAGTGATAACAGGTCATCCCAATTTGATACTCAGTTTTAACGAAAGTTTTATCAAAATCACAGAAAGAGTTTTTGTAGATGTAGACAAGACTGTGCTAAAATTTAAATGGCAAGACAAAGGAACTAGAATAGTTAGAACAATTTTGAAAAGGAAGAACGAAGTGGGAGGAATAAGTCTACTTAATTTTAAACCTCATTGTGTAGCTACAGAAACCAAGATCATGTGATATTAGAGGAAAGATGGCATGACCCATAAAAAGAAAGAAGTGATACATTGAGTTTCCTGAAAATTTAAAAACTTCTTCTCTCTCAAGGGCTCAGGAAACAATCAAAAGAAAAACTACTGAGTGGGAGAAAACATTTGCAAATCTCATATGCAACAAAAGGCCAGTATCTAAAATATGTAAAGGATTATCAAACCCAACAATGTAAAAAAATCTAATTAGAAAAAGGGCAAAGACAGAAATAGAAATTCCACCAAAGAGAATATACAGATGGCAAATAAGCACATGAAACGATGTTTCAACATTATTAGACATTCAGTTCAGTTCAGTCGCTCAGTCATGTCCAACTCTTTGCAACCCCATGAATTGTAGCATGCCAGGCCTCCCTGTCCATCACCATCTCCCAGAGTTCACTCAAACTCACATCCATCGAGTCAGTGATGCCACCCAGCCATCTAATCCTCTGTCATCCCCTTCTCCTCCTGCCCCCAATCCCTCCCAGCATTAGAGTCTTTTCCAATGAGTCAACTCTTCGTATGAGATGGCCAAAGTATTGGAATTTCAGCTTTAGCATCATTTCTTCCAAAGAACACTCAGGACTGATCTCCTTTAGAATGGACTGTTTGGATCTCCTTGCAGTCCAAGGGACTCTCAAGAGTCTTCTCCAACACCACAGTTCAAAAGCATCAATTCTTTGGCACTCAGCTTTCTTCACAGTCCAACTCTCACATCCATACATGACTACTGGAAAAACCATTGCCTTGACTAGATGGACCTTTGTTGGTAAAGTAATGTCTCTGCTTTTCAATATGCTATCTAGGTTGGTCATAACTTTTCTTGAAAGGAGCAAGCGTCTTTTAATTTCATGGCTGCAATCACCATCTGCAGTGATTCTGGAGCCCCAAAAAATAAAGTCTGACACTATTTCCACTGTTTCCCCATCTATTTCCCATGAAGTGATGGGACTAGATGCCATGATCTTCATTTTCTGAACGTTGAGCTTTAAGCCAACTTCTCCACTCCTCTTTCACTTTCATCAAAAGGCTTTTTAGTTCCTCTTCACTTTCTGCCATAAGGGTGGTGTATCTGCATATCTGAGGTTATTGATATTTCTCCCGGCAATCTTGATTCCAGCTTGTGATTTTTCCATCCCAGCGTTTCTCATGATATACTCTGCATGTAAGTTAAATGAGCAGGGTGACAATATACAGCCTTGATATACTCCTTTTCCTATTTGGAACCAGTCTGTTGTTCCATGTCCAGTTCTAGCTGTTGCTTCCTGACCTGCATATAGGTTTGTCAAGAGGCAGGTCAGGTGGTCTGTAGGGAAATACAAATTAAAATCACAAGACTACACACCTGTCTGAATGGTTAAAATAGATATTAGTGACAAAACTAAACATTGGCTAGGATGTGGAGAATTTGGGTCACTCATATATTGTGGGTGGAAATGTAAAATGGTACAGCCACCCTGGAAAACAGTTTGACAATTACTTATAAAGATAAATATGTGATTACTAGATGACCCAACAATTATAATCTTGGGCATTCATCCTAGAGAAATGAAAATGTATGTTCCCACAAAACTCTGTACACAAATATTCATAATAGCTTTATTCATAATAGCAAAGCAGCCCAGATGTCCTTCAACTGGTGAATGGTCAAACAAGCTGTGGTACATCCGCATCGTGAAATATTACTCAGCAATAAAAAGGAAGACACTCCTGATTCTTGTAACAACTTGGATGAATCTCCAGAGTATTATGTGGAGTTTAAAAAAATAATCTCAAAACATTACATACTGTGTGATCCCATTTATATAACATTCTTGAAATGATAAAATTTTAGAAATAAAGAATGCATCGGTGTAACCAGTGAAAGGACAATACAAGAGATCCTGATGGTAACGGAGATGTTCTGTATCTGGACCACAGTAATGTCAGTGCTCCAGCTGTGATTTGTACTCTGGTTAAGGAAGTTATTAGTGGGTGATGGACAGGGAGGCCTGGCGTGCTGCGATTCATGGGGTCGCAGAGTCAGACATGACTGAGCAACTGAACTGAACTGAACTGAACTGAATTGAAGGAAGTTATTGTCATCAGGGGAACCTGGGCAAAGGGCAAATAGGGGCCCTGTCTGTATTATTTCTTACACCTGCATGTGAATCTACAATTATCTCAAAATAACAGGTTAATTTGTTGTTTTAATCATGGGGGGAAAAAACTCTGAATTCTTCTACTTCACCCTAGTTCCGGCCCTGGCATGAACTTTCCCAGACTTGGTTTAAGATCGTCTCCTCACAATTTTGGCAAATAGGCCATTAAAAGGATGACTAATTTTTGGCAAATTGTTCTTTGATGACTTGGCTTTGGATGAACTGACCTACACTCTGATTACTCAGGGGTATGAGGAAAGTGGCTGGGGGTGTAAATTAGGACTGGACAACACTGGGCTTCAGAGCCATCTTAAGGAACCTGGACATTGTTCTTGGGACACAGAGGGGTGTATTAGCCCAAGCTACCAAAACAATGTGCCACAGACTGAGTGGCTTAAGCAACAAAAATATGTTCTCACAGTTATTGAGGCTAAACATCTGAAATCAAGGTGTCAGCAGAGCTGGGTTCCTTCTGAGGCCTCTCTCTCTGGTTCTAGATGGCTGTCTTCTCCTTGGGTCCTCACATGGTCCTTCCTCTGTGCGCCGTCTATGTCCTAATCCCTTCTGATAGAAGACACCAATCATATTGGATTAGGGCCCACTCCCAATGATGACATGCTAACTTTACCTCTTTAAAAATGGTCTCCCCGAGCACAGTCACATTCTGAGCTGCCAGGGTCAACACATGCATTTGTAGGCAGGGGAATGTAATTCAGCCTATGACAAGGAGTTAGTAAATGACTGGGCCAGGCAGCTGGTGACCTGGTGCATGTTTGTGTTTTTTTGTGTTGTCCTCTGGCTTCAATGTGGAAAACCAAAGGAAGGTAAGAAGGGAGGGGAGAAGACTGATTAGGAGGTTGTCTCCATCATCCAGATAAAGGAAGATGGGAATCTTCACTGAGGCAGAAGCACTGGACGTGGAGAGAAATTTACAAACCCAAGGTGTCTTAGTCAGGGCTCCCCTGAAAGCTCACTAAGACTTGACTGCAGCTAGTTTATTTGGGCTTCCCTGGTGGTTCAGACGATAAAGAATTGCCTGCAATGTGGGAGACACAGGTTCAGTCCCTGGGTTGGGAAGATCCCCTGGAGGAGGGCATGGCAACTCACTCTAGTATTCTCGCCTGGAGAATCCCATGGACAGAGGAGCCTGGCAGGCTACAGTCCATGGGGTTGCAAAGAGTTGGAAGTGACTGATTGACAAATCACAGCACAGTTTGTTTAAGAGAGGCTCTCAGGAAGCACCATGAAGAAGTATGGAAAGGGAGGCAAGAAAAGGAGATGAACCTATAAAGTGTATGCCAGGGAGCAAATTACCCCTTTGGGCACCTGGAGCTCAATATCGCTGGTAACCATCTGAAGAAGAGCCACTGGAGCACAGGGAGCCTGAGGAATGAATCCACCAATGCTCATCACCCATTGGCTGGAGGTGCCCGCCAAGGGTCCCCATACATGAGAGCACTCTTATTTATCTAATAGCACTTCATGCAATAAGGGAAATGTTCTCTATCAGTGCTGTCCAATATGATAGCCACTAGCCAGTCACACACAGCCACTCAGCAACTTGAAGTGTAGCCAGTGTGACAGAGAAGCAGAATTTTTAATGTTATTTAATTTAAGGAACTTAAATTTATATAGTCATACATGAAAAGTTTGCTTTGGAAGACACAAACCAGAAGAAATGGGGCAGGAGCAGGGAACTGTCCACTGCAGCAGTTCTGAACCAGGCCGGCTGAGTGTGTCTGGCAAAGACAGGGAGAATCAACAGGACTTGGTATTTAGTTGGATGTGGAGCTAGGGGCTGTGCTGGTGGCTCCAGCTAGGGTGTGCTACAATTAGCCAATGTTGTGTAGGTGATGTTCCCAGGGGCTGAGCTAACCAGTGCCATGAGGCACACTTTGAGCCCTTATCATGTCTGCTGCTAGAAAGGGTCCAGAGTGTGTGTGCATGCTAAGTCACTTCAGTCGTGTCTGACTCTGCGACGCTATGGACCATAGCCTGCCAGACTCCCCTGTCCATGGGATTCTCCAGGCAAGAATACTAGAGTGAGTTGCCCTGCCCTCCTCCATGGGATCTTCCTGACCCAGGGATCTAACCTGCGTCTCTTATGTCTCCTGCATTGGTAGGTGGGTTCTTTACCATTAGTGCAACCTGGGAAACCTAGAAAGGGTCCAGAGGATCAATAAATGGTTCCCTCACTCTTCCAAACAAGACTAAGCCTCCCTTACAGGTGGCAGAGCAGTTAATTCCGAAGGAGACCATTTAAGGGGAGAAATGTTAGTGTATTTTGGGTCTCTTATGGATATTTTGTGGTGTTCTAAAAATGAACATGATTAAAAGCAGCATTTCTTTCAGAAAAGCTAAACAAGGTCCCCACCTAAAGAAAGTGGTTTGTGTAGATCCGTGTTGGTAAGCTGGGCAGTGCTCTTGCAGTGTCTTCATGCTGACACATTGTAATTTTTTCTTGATGGTTAGACATACTCTGCTGTTATTCAACTTGACTCTTCTGGAATTGTTGCCAATGGTCCAATTAAATAGTTAGCTAAACATATTAGTGCACATTGCTGTGTATTTGGCCCCCATGAGGTTTATAGGAAATGTGTTTCCCAGACCGCAAGGGCTCCAGAGATGGGAATTGCTAGTGGCTTGGCTCTCCTTGGCCATAGTCACTGGCCTCAAGCCAGCCAGCCCTGAGAAAGAACCTCTAATAACTGAGATGGCAGAGCAGGAACTAGGGAGCTCTCTTGGTTTCCCCCCAAGAGGAACAATCAGTCTTGGGTCAGCCCCGGCTGCCATAACAAAATACTATGAACTGGGTAGCTTAAACACAGAAATGCATTTCTTGAAGCTCTGGAGGATACCAAGATCAAGGTGTAGAAATTTTGGTTTCTGGGGAGAACTCTGTTCCTTGCTTGTAGATGGCCACTTTCTTCCCGTGGCATAGAGAGAAAGGGAGCTAGAACTCTGAGGTCTCCTCTGTTAATAAGGACATCAGTGCTATGGGACTAAGGCCTCAATGTTATGACCTCATTTAATTTATTTGCCTCCTTCAAAGCTTCCCTGGTGGCTCAAAGGGTAAAGAATCTGTCTGCAATGCAGAAGACCCAGGTTCAATCCCTGGGTCAGGAAGATCCCTGGGAGAAGAAAATGGCAACCCACTCCAGTATCCTTGCTTGGAGAATCCTATGGACAGAGGAGCCTGGCGGGCTACAGTCCATGGGGTCACAAAGAGTCCAACATGACTAAGTGACTAACACTTTCACTTTTTACTTTTCAAGGCCCTATCTACAAGGACAGTCATGTTGGGTGTTAGGGTTTCAATATATGAAATGGAAGTGGGTCTCAATTCTGTCTGTAACAAGATGGTTGAGACCACCAATTAGAACAAACAAGTCACCTCTGCTCAGAAGGAGGCATCCTGGCAGGACTGGTCCTGGAGAGGTCTGGCAGCCAGAAACTTCTCATGCTCACACAACTAATGTTTACCAAGTACCTACCATATGCCAGACACTGAGTTGGTGCTGCAGCTACCATGGTGAGCCAGAGGGATTCCTGCTACTGGAATCTAGTAAGCTCAAGAGAAAGTGCAGGACACTGGGAGAACAGACCAGAGTACCCCTGGTCTTGACCTGCAGAGCCCTAGCAGGCTGCTCCAAGGAAGCAACGTGTAAGCTGAGATCCAATAAATGATTATGGACCATTTCTCCAGGTGAAGGAAGTGGGGATGGCAGGGGACAGGTGTTCTCTGACAGTGGGGACAAACTCTATGCAACGACCTTGGGGTACAAGGGCATAGCTTATGAGATGGACAGAGAGGTCAGGTGTCTAGAGCAAAGTCCTTCCTTCCCAGCCCACAGCAGTGCTAGGGCATCGTGGGGCACCCACCCCCTTGTTGGATGCTGGATATTGCTAAGATATTCACCAGCCAAGATTCAGGCTTTACTTTCTAAAGTTCTCTCTGGCCCCAAGAGGCTAAGCCAACTAGGGTGAGCAGCGTCGTCTCACGTCAGGAAAGTTGGTGGAATCACCTCTGGCTAGTCTGAACCCTGGAAAGTGGCCTCTTGAAGCCCCTATTGACTCCTAAAACACCTGCTTTGAGAGGCCAGGTATGGCCAGGTGACTAGGTTTTTTAAAAATTATTCTCTCTATCTTTGGCTGCACTGGGTCTTCATTGCTACATGGGCTTTCTCTAGTTGCAGCGAGTGGTGGCAGCTCTTCCATGCATTGTGCAGGCTTCTCATCGCAGTGCTTTCTCTTGTGGAGCACAAGCTCTGGGAGCGCAGGCTTCAGTAGCTACAGTGTGTGGCTTGGTTGCTCCATGGCACATGGGATCTTCCCAGGTCTGGGGTCGAATCCTCATCCTCGGCATTGACAGGAAACATTTTCCCCACTGGGCCCCCAGGGAAGTCCCAAGTGATTGGCTTTTATAAAGCCAGGTAAGAGGCAGCACTGTGACCTGATTACATCTTCAGTAGCATCCCAGAAAGCCAGGACACAGCCCCCACGTCAGGAAGTCCCTGTATATGTATATGTATAATCCCTATACAGCCAGTGGAATCTGGGGCACTGGAATCAGAAGGACCAAGGTTTGAGTCCTGCTTCTGCCTCTTCTGGCAGTGTGACCTTGGGAAAGCTGTCCACTTCTCTGAGTCTCAGTTTCCCCATCTGGAAAATGGGAATTTATTCCACAAGTCTTGATTGGCTACCTACTGTGTACCAGATGCTGCTGTGTGGGGTGCCTATGATAAAATGGAAAACCCAGTAGACACAGGTCACTCTTGGTCTAGCGGGGAGACAGACAATCATCATACAGACAATGATAACATGTGACCAGAATGGTGATGGAAATCCACAGGGCGGCGGGATGAAGGGAACAGGATGGGGCAGGGATGGCGGGGGTGGGGGTGATGTCCACTTGCATAGGGTGCCAGGGAAGGCTTCTCTGAAGAGGTGACATCTGAGCCAAGACCAGAAAATGAGCAATAGTGCCAAATTCCCAGGGTGTATTTAAGAACTAAATGAACTAAATGAAACAGTGTCCATTAAGTGCCGGGCACAGTGAGAGCTCAAAAGCTACTGGCTTTTCCATCAGCCACTAAAGGATAAGCTCCTTTGCCAGAATCGTGCCCGACACATACACAGTTGGCTAAAGTAAAGAGTTCCTTTTTTTCTTATGCTATCGTGTTGCTGGTAAAGCCTTTATCTCTCCTTCATTTTTGAAGGACAATTTGCCAAGAGTTCTACCTATAGCCAACAATAATGCTTTGTGTGCTTAAAATGTGTTAAGAGAACAGATCGCACTTTGTGCTCTTATCGCAATAGAATAAAACTTGAGAGAGTTTACCAAACTGACACATTTATAACAGTGCTGGTGCAAGGAGCAGCAGTAGGGAGAAGAACAGTCAGCAGTCACAGGGGTGGTAGCATTGTCAGTGATAGTAACAAGAGTAGGAATATCAGCGACCCCTGCTACCACTGACTCTTTCACCAGGGCTACCACGTTGCGAGGGAAAGAATGTGAGATTTGAAGTCACTCTTGAATAATCCTGGCCCCGCTACTTGGCTGCCGTGAAGGAACTGCAACTATGATAGGGGTATCAGTGGGCATCTACAGGGCAGCTGCAGGGACTGGGGAGCTGTATGCACGGTGACTCAGAGTCACTCCACAGTACGTGGTGATTCTCCAGATGCCAAGCACGCCCTCCCCACTAACTGAGCTCCGGGCATCTGACTCTCAGCCACCATCTCTGGGGAGAGATGGGGAAGCCACCGGGGCCTGTGTGGGCCAGGGCTTGGAGCTACCAGCAGGTTATGCTCACCAGGAAGCCACTGCCGATCTGGGATGGGGCAGCTCAGGTCACTCGACATGCTCAGGCTTACCTGGTCTGGGAACTAGACCCCTTGAAAAACTGCCAGATGAGATACGAAAGTTTTCGACTAAAATCGCAGTGGGGAATTTTGACTAAAATTGCAGTGGTCCAGTGGTTAACAACCACCTGCCAATGCAGGGGACAAAGGTTCAATCCCTGGTCTGGGAAGATCCCATATGCCTCAGAGCAACTAAGCACAGATGTCACAGCTACTGGGCTAGTGCCCTATGGCGCACGGGCTGTAACTACTGAACCCAAGAGCCCTAGAGCCTGTGCTCCGCAGCAAGAGACGCCACTGCACGGAGAAGCCTGTGCACTGCAACGGAGGCCCAGAGCAGTTAGAAATACATAAACAAATATATAAATTTTTTAAAAAATAAATAAAATCCCAGTTGGCAGAGAAATGTTTTTTTGACATATTTGACTGTCGAAAATGTGTTATCTATCAATTAATAAGAAAAAGCAAAACTATAACATAGATAACCAACAAGGACCTACTATACAGCCCAGGGAACCATAATAAATATTAGGGAAAAACAGCCTGAAAAATACTACATGTATAACCCAAAACGTACACAATACTGTAAATCAACTATACTCCAATTAAAGCTTTTTTAAACAATCAACTGACAAGCAAAAAAAGGAAAGGAAAACAGCCCAATTGCAAAATGAGCAAGGTATATAAAGAGGCAACTCACACACAACAAAGGCTTAGGACCAGCTCACACACAAACAGATCCTCAACCCAGCAAGGCACACTGGGAATTAAGGAGAAACCTTTTCAGGCCTGTCAAAGGGATAAGAAAAATGAGATCAAGGTGAGGGTTGATGACAGTGTAGGGAATGGGTACTTTCATGTATGGTTGCTAGAAATGGAAAATGGTAGCTTTGGGGAAGGCAATCTGTCAGTATCTTGAAATCTGAAATGAGGATATTATTTTAGCCACCGCTAAGTGAGTGTCCTAGAAAAATACTCATCTCCAGGCCCAAGGAGGCATAAAATACGGATGGTCATCACAAGCGTCATTTGTAAGAGTGAACAGTTGTAGACAATGTCATGTCTATAGATACAGGAATGACTAAATTAAAATAATGCACATATTCTGGAATGTGAAAGTCGTTTAGTCATGTCCGACTCTTTGCAACACCATGGACTATACAGTCCATGGAATTCTCCAGCCCAGAATACCGGAGTGGGTAGTCTTTCCCTTCCCCAGGGGATCTTCCCAACCCAGGGAACAAACCCAGGTCTCCCACATTGCAGGCAGTTTCTTTACCAGCTGAGCCACCAGGGAAGCCCAAGAATACTGGAGTGGGTAGCCTACCCTTTCTCCAGCAGATCTTCCTGACCCAGGAAGGTATTATGGAATACTAGGAAGCAAATCTCGTGGACTGAGGAGCCTGGTGGGCTGCAGTCCATGGGGTCTCGAAGAGTTGGACATACTGAATGACTTCACTTTCACTTTTCACTTTCATGTATTGGAGAAGGAAATGGCAACCCACTTCAGCGTTCTTGCCTGGAGAATCCCAGGGACGGGGGAGCCTGGTGGGCTGCCGTCTATGGGGACACGACTGAAGCGACTTAGCAGCAGCAGCAGCAGGAAGCAAATAACAAGAGTGAGATAAATCTAGACAAACGACCATAAACAGATGAAGGAAACGGCTACGCACTCCAGTATTCAGGCCTGGAGAATTCCACGGATTCTACAGTCCATGGGGTCGCAAAGTGTCAGACACGACTGAGCAACCTTCATTTTCACTTTTCAAGACACAGTAAGTGAACTCAGAGTGTTACAGAATAATACCTACAGACTGTATTGGAACAAACGGAAGAAAACAATGTGTTCTTATAGGAACGTATGTGCGTGTGTGTGTGTGTGTGTGTGTGTGTGTGTGTGTGAACGCATAGAAAACGGTTGAAAGAAACCACAGTTAAATGGCAACAGTTGTTACTTCTGAGGAGAAAGAGCAGTGGATTGAGGAGGACTTCAGGTGGAATTTTAGTATTAGCCATATTTGAATTTTTTCAGGAATACATGCATGCAAGAGAAGATATTTACAGCATATAAATCAACAAAAGATTGCTATTCAAACTATATTAAGAATTCCTATGAATCAGTAAGAAGACCAAACCACAAAAAAAAGGGGGGAAAAATACACGGACAGGAATTTCCCAGAAGAGGAAATTCAAACATCTAGTAATATAAAAATTAAAAAAAGAAATAAACTAAACTCAACCAAATAAAAGCAAACACACAAACATGTAGATACATAGAACAGAGAAGTGGTGCCCGATGGGGGGGTCAGCAGGGTGGCGGTGGGGTAGGGAGAGTCAAAGGTGTGGAGGGTGAAATGGGCAAAGGGGAGCCACTGTGTAGTGTGGATGGAGACAAACTTGTGATGGTGAGCCGCCTGCAGTGTACAGGGAAGTAGAAAAACAATGCTGTACACACGAAACTTACATGATGCTAAAAACTAACTCTACATCAGTAACAAATAAACAATTTAAAAGACGCAAATCATAAAAGTGCAAATTAAAATCACAATGAGATTTCAAACTCCCACCAAACAGATGGGCGAAATCGTTAAAGAAAAATATCATCAGGGATGTGGGGTCACAGGAATTCTCAAACACGGGTGGTGGGGTGTTTGGTTACAGCTACTTTTGAAAACAGGTTGGATTTAACTCCTCAGGTTTTTTACATAAAAAAATCCCAGGACCCAGCAGTCATACTCTCAGTCACATACTTTAGATTAACCCTTGAACAAGTGTGCCGGAGACATAAACAGGAATATCCTCCCCAGCTGGAAAGAATTCACGTGTCCGTCATCAACAGAATGGATACAAAAGCTGTAGTCATTCATGCAACGGTACACCAGACAGCAGTAAAAATGAATTAAACCTTAGCACAAAGTTCAAGCTGGTGCTAACTTTTGGAAAGGGAGGGAAATTGTCACTGGAGAAAAGATCCAGGAGTTTCTGAGGTGCTGATAAATGTTCTATTTCTCAACTTAGGTCTTGATTTTATGGTTATTTTTTAAACTCTGTGTGTGCTTTACACACCACTTTTTAAACTTTCACTTTATATTAGAGTGCAGTTGATTTACAATGCTGTGTTAGTTTCAGGTATTACAGCGAAGTGATTCAGTTACACATATATCCATTCTTTTTCAGATTCTGTTCCCATGTGAGTTATTAGAGAGTGTTGAGTAAAGTTCCTTGTGCTGTGCAGCAGGTCCTTGTTGATTGCCTATTTTATATACAGTAGTACTGGACACTATTTTCGTTTGTGTAATTGAAAACAAGAAAAAGTCATGAAGGGAAGAAAGAGAAGAGAGACGACTCAGCCGAGTGACACCATCTGTTTCCCTCCACCCAGGAGAGGCCACAGACTTCCTTCTGGATCCACACAGAAAAGTGCTTGCGTTGGCTAAACATCCCCAGAGCCAGCATGGCGATGGAAGCAGGAGCAAGCATAGGACAGGCCCCTGGGGACCCTGAGGACAGTCTGCAACCTTTGGTCTCTTTCCCTGCTGAAGTGTTGGTCATTGTAGGTTCACAGTAAATAAGGAAGCCCACTTTCTTCCCCAAGTCATATGCTCTAGAAAGACCTTCAGACATATCTGATCCAACCTCTTTGGTTTGTAAAGACCAGAGAGAGAGGGTCATCAAATTAACATAGCCATTCAGTCTAGACCAGCAGTTCTCAACCTCCCTGCCCCTACAATCACTCGTGAGGCGAACAACATCCACAGAAGCATCCTGTTGGGAATATATCCAGCCTATGATCGGAGCGTGGAGGAGGGCATGGCAACCCACTCCAGGATCCCTTTCTGGAAAATCCCATGGACAGAGGAGTCCGACAGGCTACAGTCCAAAGGGTCGCAGAGTCAGACACAACCGAAGTGATTCTGCATATGCATGGTCAGAGCATAGGCAAGACACACTCTGGGTTGTGTGTGACCCCTCCAGGAAAACTTAGAGTCAGAAATGGGTCCACGTCCCTGATGGATCCCATCTCATTCACAGAACCTGGCACAGTTCCTGACACAGAGTTGAAACTCAATAAATATTTGTTGAATTAATTTTTATTCCACCTAATTCATTTCAACTAATCTTCCTGTGCCTTCAAACTGAAGAAAGAGAAAAAGAAATGCTTAAATCCACAGATAGGTATGGAATGCACACCAGAGTTCTGAAAAATGCTGGTATCATGGATGAAATGGGAAAGTAGAGCTAAGAGGCAGCCACAGCCCAACTGAAAGCTACTGACAATTGGGAAGCCACTCCTTTGTGGAACCTCCACTCTTCTTTTCACAGCTGCCATGACCCCCTCTCTCCACTAACAGGCTTCTTCTGTGATTCAGGGGTCCCAAATGACTGCTGCAACCCTGAGTCTACTGGGCAATCCACTACCAATGGGGAATTTCCCTCTGAATGTTTTTCAAAGTCCAGGAGAGAAGCTAGCTGATTGGCCAAGCCCATCCAGGCTACACCAGTGATACGTGGTGGGCCAACCTATACACTGGCTGTTCTCAGGTCACATGGTCACTGCTGGTCCAATCAGCCATGATTGGAAAGAGAAGGGTGGAGTCACCTTTAACAGATGATGGCAATTTAAGGTGGCCAGGGGTGTGAGGTGGAAGTTTCCTGCAGAAGGAGAGGCGGATGCAGGAGCAAATTAGCATCTCTAGTTCTTTTAACCTGAGGTTCCTGAGGACGGAAACGTTATCCCTCAGGGAACCTGCCTCCTGGGGTTTAAGAAATAGAGTGGTTTACATGAGTGTCTTTTACGATATTTATCTCAAGCTGGAAAATAAATATGACAAGGATTAAGAGTGGAGGCTGTACATTAAAAAGGATAAAATCATGCCATTTGCCACAACATGGATGGACCTAGAGATTATCGTACTGAGTGAAGCAAGTCAGACAGAGGAGAGACATCGTATGACCCCCTCACACGTGGAATCTGAAAAGAAATGATACAAATAAACTTACTTACAAGACAGAAAGAGACTCACAGGCTTAGAGAGTGAACTCACGGTTACCAGGGGAAGGATGGAGAAAGAGAGAGTTAGGGAGTTTGGGATGGCCATGTACTCACTACTATATTTAAAATGGATAACCAACAAGAACTTACCATATAGCACATGGAACTCTGCTCAATGTAATGTGGCAGCCTGGATGGGAAGGGAGTTTGGAGGAGAATGGATGTATATATATGCATAGCCGAATCTCTTTGTTATTCACCTGTAACTATCACAACATAGTTAATCACCTATACCCCAATACGAAATAAAAAGTTAAAAAAGAAAAGAGTACAGGCTGCAGAGTCAGTCAAACAAACAGGGATCTAATCCTGGGTCTGCCACTACTGGTGTGTGTCCCTGGGCAAGTTACTAAATGTCTCTGAGCCTTCACCGTCTCAGGTCCATAAAGTAATCCTAGAAACTACTACACAGAGTTGTGCAGATGAAAGGTGATGGGATATGGTGCAGAGTGTTAGCCCAGCACTTGGAACAAAGTTAATGCCCAATAAATGCCAGCTTTTTTCTTCTGAACAGACAGCCTTCATCCATGGAGTCCTGGTCACATCACTGGAGCACTCTGGATGCTTGAAGTCATCCGCCTTGGACTTTTTGGATAAATAAGCAAATAAATTCCCTATCGTTTGCACAGTCCTGTTTCAACTGGTTCTATATCACTTGCAGCCAAAAGTAAAAGAAGTCCTGACAAAAACGCTGTAAAAATTTATTCTCACTCACTTGCTTTCTGATTAGCTTCCTTTCACAGAGAAAGAAAGCAGTGGATTTGCAGCCAGTCACTCAGGATTGCACCGAACCCAGAGTCTGTTTATCTATGCTTCTGATCATCGGCTAGATGTGCCTGTAACATGATATTCCTGTGGGCGTCACTGGCCCCATGTGTCATGACTCGGGGCAGGGAGGTTGAGAGCCGTTGGTCTAGACTGAACGGCAGTGCTGACACAGGGCTGTCCCCCAACTCCAAGCTGACTCTGAGGAAGTGTCTGAAGTATAGAGGTCTCCACACACTCCCTACCCCCTCTACACACACACATATGCACACAATCCCTGGGTGTTTCTGACAGTGCCAGTCAATGGGCAGAGACTAGGGTCCTGGCTCAAGCTGTCTGGACTACCCGGGGTAAGGAGCACTTCATTCTGCCAAAGGCTCTTTCTATCTTTGAGCTCATTCTTCCCTCAAATGCACTCTTCTTCTGTGGCACACTCTGTTCTGGGCTTGGGGTCACAGAATGAATGACCCCTGTCCTGTGGCATGAGAGCGCCCCGTCCAGCAGGGCTCTCAGCCACAGACATAGCTGGTACAGTAAAACGCAGCACAGTAAGAGGGGAAGGACAGCTTCCCTGGTGGCTCAGATGGTAAAGAATCCACCTGCAATGGAGGACACCCGGGCTTGACCCCAGGGTCAGGAAGAGCCCCTAGAGAAGGGGGTGGCTACCCACTCCAGTATTCTTGCCTGAAGAATCCCATAGACAGAGGAACCCCACAGTCCATGGGGTTGCAAAGAGTTGGGCTTGACTGAGTGACTAACTTTTCGGGTTTTTTAGAACAGACCCAGATCTGCATTTTCAGAAGTAAATGCCAGGACTCACAGCCTCACAAATACAGCCTCATTCACAGGGACATGATCAGGAATGTAGAGACTCTGAGGGATGGAGTACCGCCAGTGATGAGAGGGGTTACAGACCAGGGCATGGCTAGAAATGGGGACGAGGTCAGAGATGGAAATGTGGTCAGTGGGAAGGTCCCAGGGTTGCTCAGGGATGTTCGGTTCCTCTGCCTTATGTCATGTGGTAGGATTGCACTTCCTTTGACATTAGCTGCGGCTGGGTGACTTTCTGTGGCCGTGATATGTCAGTGGAAGGGGTATATGTCATTTTTGAGTGGGCAACGTGGGACACCCCAGGCGGTGGAGGCTCTGTCCACCAGGTTCCTGACAGGAGAAACCCACGAGGGACTTTTAGAAACCCATAAGGGAGAACGAAACCTTTGTGGTGCCGAGCTACTGAGACCGAGATGCGAGAGATGCTTGTTACTGCAGCAGCGCGGTGTGCCCTGACTGATGTGCGTGGAGAGGGGTGAGGGCGGGGCCAGCGCTGAGCAGAGAAAGGGAAGGGGAAGGATGGGACTAGGAGACCCTGCCCCTCTCCTCCCCACCCTCCATACGAGTCTGGCCCCACAGACTCTCTGAGCACAGCCAGCTGTCTTTATCTTCATTCCAGAAATTTCATTTGATTTCCCTGGAAGGGACTCGGGGAGCTCTCTCTCTTTCTCTTTATTACATTCTGAGGATGCCTCATCCCCTCTGTGGAGCCTGCGTTTATCCTAAACTCTATCAGCTCCACTGAGCCGCTATAAACCAGGAACTGTCAGAAAGAGAATCTGCAGAGAAGAAAGTCAAAGCCAAGTTCCTTGGGCACAGAAGGGGCCTCTAAGAACAGATCCCCCAGAATGGTGCCAGGACCTCCAACTCTAGCAGGCTCTGCAAGGAGTCCAGGCACCACCGCCCCAACCCAAGCAGCTGATGGTGGTACCAAATTCTACCTCCAGGGATCAACAAGGACAATATTTCAACAAATCTCAGATGCCATTGCTTGTAGGATGCATCTGTATGTATCACTAAGAAAGAAAGAACACTGCCAATTAAACCAAGACACAATGCTTTATTAGCACTTAGAATTTTTATTTTATATGTATCGAAAGGACTTTCTTAGACTTATTTAAAAGTAGATTTTTATCGTATATCACTATCGTGCATATATAAAATGGAAAAATCAGCAAAATAAATTGGTCAAGTTATCCCACATCTTTGCCTTCAGAATTTGACTTTTGTGTGTCTCTTTTCAACTCAGAGTCATTGATGTTTGTGTTTTTCATACAATACCATCTTCTGGGACATCAAGAGCTTAGGAGATATAACATTTCTTAAAAGAGTGTTCCACCACGGTCCCTGAGATTTTATCTCAAGTAGACACTCATTCTTCAAGTTCTGACACTAGCACTTTTTTAAAACACCTTTCCAAAAGGCCCCAGGCAATGACAAGTGTGTCACACTGCCATCAGGCCAATAACAACTGTGAAACGCCATTGATGATAAAATGAAACCTGTTTTCAGGAGGGGAGAAAACGTGTGTCTCTGAATCAAAGGAATGTGCACCCGCCTTCCCTGATTCTACGTCTAATGTAACAGACAACAGTTTGGGGTCATAAAAGTGTGGGTTCAAACCCCAGCCCCTCCACTTGTTAGCTGTGTGATACACACCTCATTTTATTATGCTTCAGAGATCCTGTGCTTTTTACAAATTGAAGGTTTGTGAGCCTGAATCAAGCAAGACTTTCAGCACCATTTTTCCAACAACAGTTGCTCAGTTCGTGTCTCTGGGTCATATCTGGGTAATTCTTGCAGCATTTCAAACTTTTTCATTAGGATTGGACTTGTTACGGTGATCTATAATTGATGATCTTTGATGCTACCCCTACAACTTGCTGAAGGCTCAGATGATTGGTTAGCCTTTTTAGCAGTAAAGTATGCTAAATTAAGGTATGTACATCTTCACTCACTCCAGTATTCTTGCCTGGAAAATCCTATTGAGAGAGGCTACATGGGATCACAAAGAGTCGGACACAACTGAGCACCTGAAAACACACACACAAAGACACACACACACAAACACACACACATATATTTTTTAGACATAATGCTATTCCACAGACTACAGTATAGTGTTAGCATCATTTTTATATGTACTAGGAGACAGAAATTTTGTGTGACTTTCTTTATTGCATATTCATTGTATTGCTGTGGTCTGGAATCAAACCTACAATATCTTTGCAGTCTGCCTGTGTTCATCAGGGTAGACTGGGATCTGCTTCAGTAACAATCCCAAAATCTCAGTGGCTTAGTACAATCAAAGTTTGTGTTCATGCAAACCTACTCAAGGTCAGGACCTCTTGTCAGGGCAGCTGCCCTCCACATGCTAACTGCCTGGAATACGTGGCTCCATTGCCTGTGAATCTGAGGTTCTTGTGTCATCTCAAAAGAATTCAGAGACGAAGTAATAGGTAAGAAAAGAACTTATTTAGAGAAAAACGCACTCCACAGGCAGAGTATGGGCTGTCTCAGAGGCAAGAGGGTCTCAAAATACAGTGTGGTTAGTTTTTATGGGGTGGGTAATTTCATAGGCTAATGAGTGGGAGGATTATTCCAATTTTTGCAAAGAAGTGGCAGGAATTTCCAGGAATTGGGCCACCACTAGCCTTTTGGCCTTTTATGGTTAGACCCAGAACTGTCATGGCGCTGGTGGGTGTGGCATTTAACTAATGTATTACAATGAGCATGTGAGGCTCAAATTCTACTGGAAGTCAAATCTCCTGCCATCTTGGACCTAGATGGTTCTAATCAGTCTTTGTCATGTCCTATGTTTATATCACTCTTGCAAAGGCTGTGCCCTGCCCCCTTCCCTCCTTGCTCAGTTCCACCACTGGAGTTATAAGGCAGGAGCAGGGGGTGGGAAGACAGACTCCATTATTTCAGAGGGGCATTTCCCTCCTTCAGCCAGGAGGCGACAACCATCACTGCTACCCATATTTCAATGACCAGAACTAATCATACAGCCCTGCCTAACGTAGGGCTGGAAAATGTTCTTTTCCGTGTAGGCAACAAGGAGAAAAAAACGAAATATTCATGCCAGTAGTAAAACCAAGCACAGTGATGCTAGGCAATTTGCTAAATCTCTCTGAACCTTTGTTTCTTGACAAAAGGGAGGTTATGAATGTGCCTATTCCTTTGGCTGGGTAAAGGATGACCCATGGAACACACACTGTGTAATGACCCATACAAGGTAAGCACCCGCTGAATATCGGAGGCGATGTACCATGACCCCCTGAAGTCACATGGAACAGCCTTCCCACCTGAAAATGACTATGTTCCCCACACACACACATGACACCCGGCCCCCTGCTGAGCCATCTCTTCTCTCCACTGAAACAGTCCCAGCCCCCCTCCACCCCCAATCCCTTCTCATGATTTTTCTCCCCAGAAGAGATCCTCAGAATCACTCATCACCCCTCTTTGTGTCTCTGGTATCCAACAGCCCTCAGTCCTGCCTGCTGCCTCCAAACACTTGCTGTGTGACCCTTGCCAAGCGCACAGACCTCTCTGGGCCTCAGCTGCCTCATCCATAAAATATAGGATGGTGACAGAGCTCCCTACCTTGAAAGAGGCCTGGAAGTAACATTAGCAGGAAACTGGGTCCAGAGTCTTGAGAAATTTGGGGGCCCACCCCCTGTCTGGTAGAAGGTCAACGCTGCTCTAGCCCACAGTGGGGGGGGGGGAGGATGGCAGGGGGGATAAAGTGTTTGTTACCAGAGCTTTTCGTTTTTCATAAGAAGGTGTGAAATCTGCTGGTTTTTAAATGTCAACAACTATTTCTTAGGAAAACAATTAACCCTATGCATGCCGCTTCCCCGATGGCAATGCAGCAGACGCAGGAGACACAGGTTCGACCCCTGGGTCAGGAAGATCCCCTGCAGAAGGAAATGGCAACCCACTCTAGTGTTCTTGCCTGGAAAACCCCATGGACAGAGGAGCCTGGTGTGCAAGAGTCCAAGGGGTCTCAGAGTTAGACACGATTAAGTACGCAAGCACATGCCAAGCAACACACGTCAGTGGGGAAGGTTCGGCAAGCTGACAAGCTCTGGCTACACCTTAGGTCTTTGAGAAGGTACAGGTGGGGCACTCTCCCTTTCAATAAATTACTTGGACCCAAAGATCTTACTTTTCCCCCTCTCAGGAGAAGAACAGGGAGAGAGATCAAATTTGCCAGTGACTGCAATGTTTCTGCTAATAGGACTTGGTCAAAACCAAACTATCAGTAGAAACATCCGTGAATAAACCTGTAACAGTGCCCACTGCAGGCCAGGCTTGGGACACTCAAAGAATCAGATCCAGACTTCTGCCTTCAGAGGCTCCTGCATATCGGCGGAGACTGATAGACAAACAGACCACTGGGCTTCCCTGGTGGTCCAGGGGTTAAGGAATGCACCTGCCAGCGCAGGGGACATGGGTTCGATCCCTGGTCTGGGAAGATTCCACATGCCATGGGGAAAATAAGCCCCTGTGATACGGCAACTGAAGCTTGCATGCTCCAGAGCCCTTGAGCCACAGCTACTGAGCCCACGCATCGCAGTCACTGAAGTCTGAGCACCCCAGAGGCCGTGCTCTGCAACAGGAGAAGCCACCTCAATGAGAAGACTGGGCACCACAGCTAGGAGTAGCCCCACTCACCACAACCAGAGAGAGCCCGCATGCAGCCATGAAGACTCAGTACAGCATCACAAATACATAGATTATTGACAAAAAGAAAGACAGACAAACAGGCCCCTGAAGTAACAGGTGTGGAGACGCCCCTGCCTGGGAAAGGTGGCTGGGAAGGGCTGCCCGGAGAGGAGGTATCAGCCCAGGTGCTAATGAAAACCCTACTGTTTTCCAGGTTCCAGGGAGAAGGGACTGGAGGTGAGAATATGCTTGAAGAAAAAAGGGACACTACAAGGAGGCTGGAGTCTCAGAGACACTAGGCGAGTGGGAGGAAGGGAGACAAGCGAGTTGGGGAGGACAAGTCCCCACCCCGCAACTTCCCGGCAGTTCGCCTGGCACAGAGCCTGGCACTAGTTGACATCATTCAAAATGTCTTCCCAGTGGGATTCCATTCCAGCAGCCCGTTAGAATCACCTACAGAGCCGTCAAGAATTACCACGGCCTGGGCCCCACCAGCGCCCAGGTAATCGGTTCAAAAGTTCCCCCCCCCCCCCCCGCCCTGGTGACTGTAATGAGCAGCCTGAGTGGAGAAAGAAGAAACGGGAGGTGACGCTGAGAGCGTCATTGGGGCGCTCACGAGGTGCCAAGCATTTTTGCGAGAGTTTTCTGTGGACCATCCCTCCATCCTCAAAGCCGCCCCAGTGAGGCTGGTCCGGGAGTCCTCGCTGCCCAGACGCACAACGGGTGATGCACAAAAGTTAACAACTTGCCCAGAGACGTTTGGCCAACAGTAGGATTTCTAGTCCAACTCCAGAGTCCAGAAGGAAGTGAGAAAGAAGAGCAGGAGGGAGGAAGTTGGAGAGATGGATGGAAGGAGACAGTGGGATGGAGAGTGGGCAGTGAAAGAGAGAGGAAAGAAGGGAGGGAGGAATGGAGAAGGGAGAAAGGGAAGAAGGAAGGCCGGGAAGGAAGAGATTGGTGTGTGAGGGTCGAAGGAACGAAGGAAGAAAGGATGGGTCAATTAATGAAGTCAACCAACCGCGCGCATCAAATTTTGGCTGAACCCGCGGATACGGAGGGCCGGCTGTAGTATCTCACTGTCTGCAAGGGATGTGAGCATCCGCAGATTTTTGGTATCCGCGGGCGTCCTGGAAGCAATTCGCCGCGGAAACCCAGGGTGGGATGAAAAGGGATGAAGGGGCAGTGAGAGGCTGCCCTCGACCAGCTCTGATCCTAGGGTACCAGAATTAGTCAGAGCGGAGGGCGACGAGAGGCAGATCTCAGGCCGGCGCCCTCCGGCCCCCGCAGCCCTGAGCCAGCTCGGGTTGCCGCCCCGCCGCCGGCTTTTGCATCCCGCCGCCCCTGCCGGGGACGTGGTCGGCATGCAAGAAGCCGAGCGGGCGGCCGCGCCATCCGCAGGGCCCTGCTGCACCCTAGCGGCCGCGCGCGGCACTGCAGCGCGGGGCGGCGGCGGGACTCGGCACCGGCCACCCTCCCCGGGGACCCGAGCCGCCCTCGTTCCCTAGCAACCGGCCCTAAAAGCTACCTCCCTCGAGGCGACTGCAGCGCGCTGGCTGCAAACTTTAGCATCTCCGGGCCTGGCATCCGCTGGAGGGAAGAGAAAGAGAAGCGTCTCCCGTAGCTTTTTCCTGAAAAGGTTTTCTCTTCTCTCCTCCGTGAAAAAGGATAACGAGGTGGGGGTGGGAGAAGGAAATGGTTTAAGTTAATTTAAACTGTGTCTGCCGCAGGCAACAATCCAGGAAAGGTTTCTCCTTGCCTTTTTTTTTTTTTTTTTAAGAATCACGTTTGAAGCATTGAAGGGAAGCTCTTTGCTGCAGCCCAGCGGCCACTCCAAGACCTTGGCAAGTCTCGGGAGAGAACTTGATTAGTTAGAAAGGGTCCCACGGAGGAACAGAATCGAGGTGTTGGGGTGCCTGTGGCCGGTGGATTCAGGACTAACCCGCGACCCTTGAAAGGGCATGGCTAACGCTGACTGTGGCGCTAGTGGTAAAGAACCTGCCCGCCAGTGCAGGTTCATGTGAGAGATGTGGGTTTGATTCCTGGATTGGGAAGATCCCCCGGAGGAGGGCATGGCAACCCACTCCAGTATCCTTGCCTGGAGAATCCCATGGACAAGAGGAGCCTGGCGGGCTACAGTCCATAGAGTTGCAAGCAGTCTGACACGACTGAAGCCACTTAGCACAAACATTGACAGAGGGCTTCCCCTTTGCCAGGCACTTTCCCTACATGGGCTCGTTTTAAACGCGGTGAGCAATGAGGTTGGCTGATATCTGCCATAACTGCTATAAATGGGTGTTAGCACCCCCTCTCACTGGACAAATACACTAAGACCTCCACAGGCTTATTCAAACTCGCGTGTATACAGTCTGCTGCCCAGACCTTCCCTCCCACCTTCAGCCCTGAAATTTCCCCCTTGAAGTCTCAAACAGCCCCTTGGGCTGGTGGAGAAGTGTTAGTAGCCAACCTCCAAGGTGACCCGAGGCTGTAGTCCCTGTCAGCATCCCTGATGACACAGGCTTGTACAGAGGACAGGAGAGCTCAAGGCCTGAGCCACAGATTCCTTCCCTGCTGTCTCCTGCCTCCATCTGCCATGTCCAGGGACAGAGTGCTGATGACTCATGAGACTTCATTCTACCCAACATCTATTGGTACAATCAACCAATATTTATCGAGCAGCTGCAGATGCCAGACACGATTCTGGACAGTGCAGGAGCCAGTGATGGGCAGGTTACTTCTCGATAAAGTGAAAGTGGTTCAGTCGTGTCCGACTCTTTGCGACCTCATGGACTATACAGTCCAGGGAATTCTCTAGGCCAGGATACTGGTATGGGTAGCCTTTCCTTTCTCCAGGGGATCTTCCCAACCCAGGGATCGAACTCAGGGCTCCCGCATTGCAGGTGGGTTCTTTACCAGCTGAGCCACCAGGGAAGCCTTGATAAAGACTGGCAACACACAAATCAACCAACCAATTGTACAAGATGATTTTGGATACCAAGTGCAGAGAAATGAATGAAGCAAGTGATGCACTAGGAAGAGAATGGGGTGGGAGCATTGCTGTTATTACTCTTGTTTGACCCAGTTTTACAGTTGCACCTGTTGGGTTCTGAGGTGCGTGCCTGTGTCTGCACTTGCCCCCCCATGATGAGATGGCTTGGAGGCAAAGCCCATCCTCCCATCCCTGCATCTGCACCCCAGGGCCCGGTACCGGGCAGCATCTTAGGGAAGGAAGCAGAACTGATCTGACTCATGCTGAGTGAAGGGGCCCAGAGATGGCTGGGAAGTCTACCTCATGGCATTGAATCAGACTCTAGCTTCAGGAAGGGAGATCCCAGTGATGGTCAAGGTGCTCTGAGCCCTTGCTCTGCTCAGCCATTTGCATGCCTCATCTCCATCAATCCTTGCAGTAGTCTTTCAAATAGACACCATTACTAACCCCATTTTACAGATGTGGAAACTGAGGTCACACCTCTAAAGAAGGAAACCAAGATTTGAATGAAGATGGCCTGGATTCAGCATTTGAATGAAGGTGCTGGGTTCATGGCCTTAGCACCATGATTCTAACACTGTACCCCATAGTTTGCCACCCAGGGGCCTTACACTCAGTAGAAGATGCTGGCGGCAGGGGACAGTATTACCTTGAGCAAGTCACTTGTCCTCTCTGAATCTCGTTTCCTCAAGTCTATCAATCAGGGAAGCAGTAGTGTAAGTAACCCTGCCTTGGCTGGGTTCATTTCAGGGATTCAATAGGACAATGCAAGAATCCTGCCCAGCAGGACAGGAATTCAGGAATGAGTTTCTGAATTCCATAATTAAGGGGACAACAGAGGATGAGATGGTTGGATGGCATCCCCGGCTCGATGGACATGAGTTTGAGCAAGCTCGGGGAATTGGTGATGGACAGGGAAGCCTGGCATGCTGCAGTCCATGGGGTCTCAAAGAGTCAGACACGACTGACCAACTGAACTGAACTGAAATGAGTGAATGAGCTTGTAAATGTTAGTTCCCTTCCTTGTTCTTGAATTCTGTAAAATAGGGGAAAAAAACTAAAAAGCATCTGCTAGGGCTGCTGCTTTGCCCAAATTCCTACACACTACAGACGTATCCCCTCAGGCATCCCTAACAGCAGGCACACATTGCTGAGGGGCTTGCAGCCTCTCTCTAGAACAGATCTCACAGGGAAGCACAAGCCACAGTTTGTGGCTGAAGTGTGAGGCAAGAGATCCCATCTGACTTCTTCTGCACAGGGTGGTCTTGAATCAGACAGACCCAGGTCTCCAAGTCCCCATCACCTGCTTGCTGTGTGATCTCGGGCAGATGTCTCAACCTCTCTGCTGTCTGGATTCTTCACTGGTTGAGAAGATACCTCCACGTGAGGCAGTTCTAGGAAGTCACACAAGTCCCCTTTCCCTGTGAAGCCGTGAGGTTGGGCAAATGGGATGAGTCCAGAGGGGTGACATTTCTACACACACATAGCTGTGAGTTTCCTGAGCTTTAAGTGAGGCCAGAATTGAGTCATCTATTACTCTCTTCCCCATTCTCCTTTCTCACATTGCCTTACCCCTTTGCTCACACCTAATCCACCAGCAATTCCTGTCAGTTTCAACTCAAACTACGACCGACCCTGACCCCATGCTCTTCTCTGCATCTTGGCCACACCATCTTGGGTCCAATCTACCATCATCATCCCCCATGGATAACTAGAAGAACCTCCCCAACTGCTCTCCCCACCCGCCCCCTCCCCACCCAGTCTATTCCCCAGACTGCAGCCAGAAAGGTCAAGTTCATCCCAGATCAGGTCACTCCCCAGCTTAGACCTGCAGAGGCCCCTCTTGGAATAAAACGCGCACTGGAGCTGCCCCTTCCATGACTGGCCTAGATCGTCCCTATTTGTCCCCAGGTCACTCTTCATCCTCCGTCCTGCTTAGTGTTGACCTGATTCAACGTCAACTTTTGCCCTCTGGCTTCTGGTGGGGATGGCCAGTGAGAGGTGCCAGCAGGGAGGGGCCAGATGGGAGGGGAGGGGCGGGGCCTCACTCCCAGCTTCCTCTCTGCTTGGCCGTGGGCTGGCACAGCTGGGCCCCTCCTTATAAGAGCCACACATGTCTCCTACAGCCACGACTCCTTCTCTTTCCCCTCCCAGCTCCTCCCTGGCTCCATCAGGAGTAGTGTGGCAACAAGGGTCCACTGCTATCAGAGGTGCTTCATCCTTCCTTATTAGCCTCCTTTAACCCCACCCAACCTCCATCAACAGTCCTCTCATTAACCTTTCATCTGCCCTCCCCAAGGGGTCCATCTGTTTCCTGCCTGGACAGCAACCAGTAATAAGACCCTCAGGATCTAGCCCCTGCCTGGCTCTCTGTTCTCAGCTCACTCTTCATGACACTCTGGCCACACCTGGCTTCTTTCTGACCCTCCAACACACCAAGCTTGGGACCTCCTTGGTGCCACTGTGTTTGCCATTCCATCCAGCCTGGGACTCTGTTCTGGATCTTCACATAGTAGGTCTCAGGGAGGCTGTCCTCAATCACCCGTCACACACTGTTTTTTCTATTTTTTCTTTAACACCTGGGACATCAAGATGTGAGGGGTTTTTTTCACACTAGCAATCAGTTCTCCAGCTCTCCACATACCAACTGGGTGTCAATAATTCTATGCAATCTGACACTGAGGTTAGCCTAGACCCCACAAGTTAAGGGTCCTGTCCCACAAACGGCCCCCACTTCAGACTCCAGTTGCAAGCCACTAGCCTCCCATACTCCTGACATATCAGCTATAAATCAGTAAATATTTATGGAATTAATACAAGATGTATATGTTCACTTAGAAGGAGAGATGGGGGACACCCACTCGGGAGCCCTGGAAGGCAGTAGGAGAGCTTGGGTATCTTTTTCAAGATGTGATCATGGCTTTGTTGCCTGAAACCTCTTTGTGAATCCTCTGAGGGCCTTGGGTCTCTTGCAGTTCAGTTACAATCCCAGGTGTGTTTCCTGAGAAGCAGGTGGATAAAAGAGCCTAACTCAGCAGTCACACATCTGGACTTCAATCCTGGCTCTGCTCTGCTTTCCACTTCCCTGAAGCTCAGCCTGGATTAAAAGCACTGAAGGAATGTTAGCTATTGAAATCATGATGCAAGCTTGACTGTACATTGGCATCACCAAAGAAGCTTCAGGAAAGCTCTGAGGTAGATCAACCCTGGGATTTCTTTGGAAGGAATGATGCTAAAGTTGAAGCTCCAGTACTTTGGCCACCTCATGTGAAGAGTTGACTCATTGGAAAAGACTCTGATGATGGGAGGGATTGGGGGCAGGAGAAGGGGACGACCGAGGATGAGATGGCTGGATGGCATCACTGACTCGATGGAGGTGAGTCTGAGTGACCTCCGGGAGATGGTGATGGACAGGGAGGCCTGGCATGCTGCGATTCATGGGGTGGCAAAGAGTCAGACACGACTGAGCGACTGAACTGAACTGAACTGAACAAAAGAGTGAAACTTGTACTCTGAAAGTTACCAACAATTAAAAAAAAAAGTGTTGCATAAATGAAAGAAAAAATATCCTATGTTCATAGATCAGAAAGTGAAGTGTTGCCATTTTGACCAGGCTTCCCAAATTGATCTACAGATTCAGTGCAATCCCTGTCAATATCCCACCCGGCTTCTTTTTAAAAATTGATAAGCTTATCCTAAAACTCACAAGGAAATTCAAGAAATCCACAATAAAATCTTACAAACTTGAAAGAAAAAGTTGGAGGACTCCTAGTTTCCAACTTCAAAAGTTACTGCAAAACTACAGTAGTCAAGACAGTGTGGTACTGGCATAAATATCAATAGGATAAAACTGGGAACTCAGAAATACACCCATATCTCCATGGTCAGTTGATTTTTGGCAAGGGATAAAGAATAATCTTTCTAACAAATTGTGCTGAAACAACTAGATAGCCACATGCAAGAGTAATTGAAGCTGTACCCCTACCTCACACCATGTAAAAAATGGATCAAAATGGATCAAAGACCTAAACGTAAGAGCTAAAACTATCAAACTCTTTAAAGAAAACATAAGCATAATCTCTGTAACCTTGACTTTGGATCTTACATTTGACACCTAAATCACAAGCAGCAAAAGGGAGATGGAGGAATCGGACTTCATCGAAATTAAAAACTTTGTCCTTCAAACAACACCATCAAAAGAGTGAAAAGATGACCCACAGAATGAGAAAGTTTTTGCAAATTATATGTCTGACTCATATGTAGACTAAATAAAAACATAGTTCAATTTTTAATGAACAAAGGATCTGAGTAGATAACTGTCCAAAGGAGATATGCAAATGGCCCATAAGCACATGAAAAGATGCTCAACATTATTATTCATCCGAGAAATTCAAATCAAAACCACAGTGAAATACCACTTCACACCCTCCAGAAAGCCTATAATCAAGAAGATAATAAGTTCTGGTGGTGATGTGAAACAAAGTGTAAAAAACACTCTTGCACTTCTGGTGTATGACTGTAGAAAGGTACAGCTGCTTTGGAAAACAGCTCCTCAAAAGGTTAAACACAGAAGCATCATATGACCCAACAATTCCACTCCTAGTATATACCTAAGGGAATTGAAAACACAAATCCATGCAATCTTGTACAAGGATATTTATGGTGGCATTATTCATAATAGCCAAGAAGTGGAAACAGTCCCAGTTTCCATTAGCTGATGAGTGGATAAATAAAATGTGGTATATCTATATAGTGAAAGATTATTCAGCAATTTAAAAAATGAAGTACTGATACATCCTACAACATGGGGAACCTTGAAATCGTTATGCTAAGTGAAAGAAGCCATCACGAAGGACCACATATTGCATAATTCCATTTATAAGAAATGTCCAGAATAGACAAATCTGCATGGACAGAAGGTAGATTACTGGTTGCCTGCAGCCAGGGGTGGAGACTAGGGAAAGGTGGCGGGTATTTGGGATGTCAAGGGGTGCATTGATATCTTCTTGGAGCAATGGAAATGCTTTTAAATTGATGATGGTGATGGATGCACAAGTTTAGGCACACAGTAAAAGGAATTAAATTTTAAGAAAGAAAGAGAGAGGAAAAAAGAAAGAAGAGATGAGAAGAGAAGAAAGAAGGAGAGAGGGTGAAGGAAAGGAAAAGGAAGAGAAAAGATGCTGAGAGGCCTCCCATTTGGTCCAGTGGTTAAGACTCTGAGCTTCCACTGCAGGGGGCACAGATGTGATCACTGGTTGGGGAGGCTCAGACGGTAAAGCATCTGTCTACAATGTGAGAGACCTGGGTTCAGTCCCTGGGTTGGGAATATTCCTGGAGAAGGAGATGGCAACCCACTGCAGTACTCTTGCCTTGAAAATCCCATGGACGGAGGAGCTTGGTGCAGGCTACTATCCATGGGGTTGGTCGGGCACAACTGAGCGACTTCACTTTCTTTCTGGGGAGTTAAGATCCTGAAAGCAATGTGGCATGCCCAAAAAACTTGAAAAAAGAAAAGCTGCTGATATCTAGGCCCCACTCCAAGGAAATCTGCTTTAATTGGTCAGGAGGGCAAGTGTCTGAGTCCATACAGGCTCTGCTTACCAAGTCCTGAGCTCAGAACACTGATCCTGCCAAAGGTAGCTCCTTCTTCTGACTCACATTAAGGTCCTGTGGTGATGCTTTGCAGCTGACTCAGTCTTGCTCTGACAAAGGGATGAAATACCAACCTTCCCTTCTTGTCCCATGAGACTCTGATGTGCCTGACCCTCGCTGGTCCAGGGATAAGGATGTGACCCAAGCCTGGCCAATCAGAGTGCTTGATTGCCCTGGATAGTGATTGGCCCAAAGATAAGCATGTGACCTAAAATGATCCAATAAGCTTCTCTCTCACAAGAATTTGCATCTTGAATGAAGTGACACAAGATGGAAAGTGGTTGCAGCTGATTCATCCTGATAGTGAAGCTGCCCAGGCTCTGCCTCCCAGACCACCCCCCTGCCACAAGCCAGTCGTCATGGTGTAGCGGTTCCTCCACCGCCAGGAACCCGCCCACACCCTTCATGAAAAGTGTGTGTTCTGTGTATATCCTTATGCAGTAAACACTCTTCAAGCTCTCCGAGAGGAAGAACTCTTAGGAATTGGTGGGGAAAAAAGAAAGTAAAAGGGGCTTCCATGGTGGCTCAGACAGCAAAGATCCACCTACAATGCAGGAGACCTGGGTTCAATTGCTGGGTTGGGAAGATCCCCTGGAGAAGGGAATGGCTACCTATTCCAGTATTCTTACCTGGAGAATTCCATGGACAGAGGAAGCTGGCAGACTACAGTCCATGAGGCCACAAAGAGTTGGTAAACACACTTCAAGATCTCCTAGAGGAAAAGTTCCTAGGAGTTGGTACTGCTCACCAAATACCCATGTGCTCCAATGTTTACCAGACTCTCTTGCAGTTGGATTGAAGGCACATGGCCAGTGAAGTGAGCGGGACTGCCATGTGCCCCTTCTGGACCAAGGTAGTTAAGAGCCAGACACTTCCACCTTCTAGCTCTCCTTCCTGAAGGCCTTGTGTTCCAGACAGCACTTCTATAAGAGGGAAGAGGACAGCACCAGACTTCAACCTGAGTAGGAAATAAATCTTAGGTGGATTAAGACACTGAGATTGCTGGGTTTATTTGTTACTGCAGCAAAGCCTGTCCTATCCTTACTAAAACTTCCCACATTGTACTCCACACATTCATTTCTAGCTTTACAATGAAGAGAGCAGCATGTTTCACTTCCTAAGACAGGGAAAAAATAAGGCTCTCAGGATGGCATTTTATAAAGATATCTTCCTCCCCAACCCTTTGCCCTCCTCTTCATTTTCAGTTCTTATCTATTTCTGATGCACTGACAGGTAAAAGAGGACCAAAAGTTGGAGCATGTGTTTCCATCTATTTTATTTGACAGTCTACATAGAGAATTGGCATCTCACTTTGAAGATGTTCACCTATCTTATCTTGGTGCCTAAGTGAGACCTCAGTTTTAACATCTAATTACACAAGACTGTTCTGACATAGCAAGATTGAATAATATTCATTACCATTCAATGAGTGAAGTTATGCTCAACAAGTGATATTTATTATCACATTTAATCCTTTAAGCAGCTCTTAGAGATGTTACTGTTATCATGGTCTCCACTTTACAGAGGAAGAAGCAGTTTTGACGAGGTAAGTAACTTGCCCAAAGTCACACACTAGGAAGCAACAGAACAGGGATTTGAATCTAAGTCAGGTTGGTGCCAAAGCCCCTGCTGTTAAGGCCTATTACCCTCCCTGCCCTAAAATTTCTCAGTAATAAGTTAGGGGACTGAAGTCTCCCAATGCTCCCTGCTGGTCAACCGTGGTAGTGACAAAACCATCAGAGTGCCAAGGTCCTGGTCATCAAAGCTGGTGCCTACACTGCCTCCCTGCTTGTGAAAATCCCTCATTCGTGTCTGACTCTTTGCAACTGTAGAGTCCACGGAATTTTCCAGGCCAGAATACTGGAGTGGGTAGCCTTTCCCTTCTCCAGGGGATCTTCCCAACCCAGGAATTGAACCCAGGTCTCCCGCATACCAGGTGTATTCTTCACTGCCTGAGACACCAGGGAAGCCTGAGAATACTGAAGTGGGTAGCCTAGTTCTTTCTCCAGCAGATCTTCTCCACCTTAGAATCGAACCAGGGTCTCCTGCATTGCTAGAGATTCTTTACCAGCTGAGCTACCAGGGAAGCCCCCATGTTTGTGAGGCACCCAGAATACAGTAGGGATATGGTGGTGTCAGCATCCCCTTCCACCTACAGGGAAATTAATCCAGTTTATCAACCTGGTGAGCTTCCCTGGTAGCTCAGCAGTTAAAAAAAAAAAGAAAGAAAAACCTGCCTGTCAATGTAGGAGACGTAGTTTCAATCCATGGGTCAGGAAGATCCCTGGAGAAATAAGTGGCTACCCACTCCAGTATTCTTGCCTGGAGAATTCCATGGACAAAGGAGCCTGATGGGCTACAGTCCAAAAGAGTTGCAAAAGAGTCTGACATGACTTAGGGACTATTGTTGTTCATGATGGCGGACTAGAAGGCATCTTCTCCAGGGAGAACACCAAAATCACAACTAGCTGCTGAACAGCCATCGACAGGAGAATGTTGGAACCCACCAAAAAAAAAAAAAAAAAACAGACACCCCATGTCCAAGGGCAAAGGAGAAACTGCAACAAGATGGTAGGAGGGGCATAATCGCACTTTAAAATCACACCTAATCGGCACCAAGGATGCTCGGAGGGCACAAGCAAAACCTTGTGTGCACCAGGACCCAAGGAAAGGAGCAGGGACCCCACAAGAGACGGAGCCAGACCTAAGTTTGAGTGTTTCAGTATCCCCTCCGGAGGCACAGGTCAGCAGCGCCCTGTTATGGGGACAGGGGCTTCAGCTGCAGCAGACCTGGGAGGCACAGCATATGGCAAAAGTCCTCTTGGAGAAGGTCGCCATTAGCCCACCACAGAGCGGCTGAGCAGATGACCCGCAAACAGAACAACTATACTTACAATAAAAGAAGTTCTCGCACTGTTGTGAAAGCTCTAGGCCTAATAGCAGATTTCCCAATCTGGGGGTCCAGCAAAGGGACTGAGAACTCCCAGGGAATTTGACTTTGCAGTCCAGTGGGACCTGATTACAGAACTTCCACAGGACTGGGGACACAAGCTCTTGGAGGGCATAACAAAACCTGTGCACAGCAGGACCCAGGAGAAAGGACCAGTGACCCCAGAAGACACAGAGCCAGACTTCCTGTGAATGTCCAGGAGCCTCTGGCAGAGGTGTGGGTTGACAGTGGCTGCCATAGGGTCAGGGACACTGACCACAGCAGTCTTGGGAAGCACGGCATGCTGGCGTCAGTCCTTCTGAAGGAGGTCACCATTACTGCCATTGCCCCTACCATCCTTTGGCCTCAGACCAAACTGCAGGGAGGGAACACAGCCACACCCATCAGCAGAAAATGGGGTTAAAGATTTGCTGAACTTGTCACTCCATCAGAGGGCAGACAGACAGACTGAAAGCCACAATCACAGTAAACCAACCAATCTAATCACAATGGACCACAGCCTTGTCTGATTCAATGAAACTATGAGCCATGCCATGTGGGGCCACCCAAGCCAGATGGGTCATGGTGGAGAGTTCTGACAAAATGTGGTCCACTGGATAAGGGAATGGTAAACCACTTCAGTATTCTTGCCTTGAGAACCCCATGAACAGTATGAAAAGGCAAACAGATAGGACACTGAAAGATGAACTCCCCAGGTCGGTAGGTGCCCCATATGCTACTGGAGATCAGTGGAGAAACAACTCCAGAAAGAATGAAGGGATGGAGTCAAAGCAAAAACAACACCCAGTTGTGGATGTGACTGGTGATGGAAGCAAGGTCCAATGCTGTAAAGAGCAATATTGCATAGGAACCTGGAATGTTAGGTCCCTGAACCAAGGCAAATTGGAAGTAGTCAAACAGGAGATGGCAAGAGTGAACATCAACATTTTAGGAATCAGTGAACTAAAATGGACTGAAATGGGTGAACTTAACTCAGAGGACCATTATATCTACTACTGTGGGCAGGAATCCCTCAGAAGAAATGGACTAGCCATCATGGTCAACAAAAGAGTCTGAAATGCAGTACTTGGATGCAGTCTCAAAAATGACAGAATGATCTCTGTTCATCTCCAAGGCAAACCGTTCAATATCACAGTAATCCAAGTCTATGCCCTGACCAGTAATGCTGAAGAAGCTGAAGTTGAACAGTTCTATGAAGACCTACAAGACTTTTTAGAACTAACACCAAAAAAAGATGTCCTTTTCATTATAGGGGACAGGAATGCAAAAGTAGGAAGTCAAGAAACACCTGGAGTAACAGGCAAATTTGGCCTTGGAATGCGGAATAAAGCAGGACAAAGACTAATGGAGTTTTGCCAAGAAAATGCACTGATCATAGCAAACAGCCTCTTCCAACAACACAAGAGAAGACTCTACACATGGACATCACCAGATGGTCAACACCAAAATTGGATTGTTTATATTCTTTGCAGCCAACGATGAAGAAGCTGTATACAGTCAGCAAAAACAAGACCAGGAGCTGACTGTGACCAGATCATGAACTCCTTATTGCCAAATTCATACTTGAAGAAAGTAGGGGGAACCAAGAGACCATTCAGTTCAGTTCAGTTCAGTCACTCAGTTGTGTCTGACTCTTTGCAACTCCATGAATCGCAGCACGCCAGGCCTCCCTGTCCATCACCAACTCCCACAGTTCACTCAGACTCACGTCCATCGAGTCCGTGATGCCATCCAGCCATCTCATCCTCGGTCGTCCCCTTCTCCTCCTGCCCCCAATCCCTCCCAGCATCAGAGTCTTTTCCAATGAGTCAACTCTTCGCATGAGGTGGCCAAAGTACTGGAGTTTCAGCTTCAGCATCATTCCTTCCAAAGAAATCCGCATCTCCTTCAGAATGGACTGTTTGGATCTCCTTGCAGTCCAAGGGACTCTCAAGAGTCTTCTCCAACACCACAGTTCAGAAGTATCAACTCTTCGGCACTCAGCCTTCTTCACAGTCCAACTCTCACAATCATACATGACCACTGGAAAAACCATAGCCTTGACTAGACGGACCTTAGTCGGCAAAGTAATGTCTCTGCTTTTGAATATGCTATCTAGGTTGGTCATAACTTTTCTTGAAAGGAGCAAGCGTCTTTTAATTTCATGGCTGCAGTCACCATCTGCAGTGATTTTGGAGCCCCCAAAATAAAGTCTGACACTGTTTCCCCATCTATTTCCCATGAAGTGATGGGCTCAGAAGCCATGATCTCAGTTTTCTGAATGTTGAGCTTTAAGCCAACTTTTTCACTCTCCTCTTTCACTTTCATCAAGAGGCTTTTTAGTTCCTCTTCACTTTCTGCCATAAGGGTGGTGTCATCTGCATATCTGAGGTTATTGATATTTCTCCCAGCAATCTTGATTCCAGCTTGTGTTTCTTCCAGTCCAGCGCTTCTCATTATGTACTCTACATATAAGTTAAATAAGCAGGGTGACAATATACAGCCTTGAGGTACTCCTTTTCCTATCTGGAACCAGTCAGTTGTTCCATGTCCGGTTCTAACTGTTGCTTCCTGACCTGCATACAGGTTTCTCAAGAGGCAGGTCAGGTGGTCTGATATTCCCATCTCTTTCAGAATTTTCCACAGTTTATTGTGATCCACACCATCAAAGGCTTTGATATAGTCAATAAAGAAGAAATAGATGTTTTTCTGGAACTCTCTTGCTTTTTCCATGATCCAGCAGATGTTGGTAATTTGATCTCTGGTTCCTCTGCCTTTTCTAAAACCAGCTTGAACATCTGGAAGTTCACAGTTCACGTATTGCTGAAGCCTGGTTTGGAGAATTTTGAGCATTACTTTGGTAGCATGTGAGATGAGTGCAATTGTGGGGTAGTTTGAGCATTCTTTGGCATTGCCTTTCTTTGGGATTGGAATGAAAACTGACCTTTTCCAGTCCTGGGCCACTGCTGAGTTTTCCAGATTTGGTGGCATATTGAGGGCAGCACTTTCACAGTATCATCTTTCAGGATTTGAAATAGCTCTACTGGAATTCCATCACCTCCACTAGCTTTGTTTGTAGTGAGACCATTCAGGTATGACCTAAATCAAATCCCTTACAATTATACAATAGAAGTGAGAAATAGATTTAAGGGACTAGATCTGATAGTCAGAGTGCCTGATGAACTATAGACGGAGATTTGTGGCATTGTACAGGAAACAGTGATCAAGACCATTCCCAAGAAAAAGTAATGCAAAAAAGCAAAATGGCTGTCTGAGGAGGCCTTAGAAATAGCTGTGAAAAGAAGAGAAGCAAAAAGCAAAGGAGAAAAGGAAAGATATAAGCATCTGAATGCAGAGTTCCAAAGAATAGCAAGGAGAGATAAGAAAGCCTTCCTCAGTGATCAATGCAAAGAAATAGAGGAAAACAGAATGGGAAAGACTAGAGATCTCTTCAAGAAAATTAGAGATACCAAGGGAACATTTCATGCAAAGATGGGCTCGATAAAGGACAGAAATGGTATGGACCTAACAGAATCAAAAGATATTAAGAAGAGGTGGCAAGAATACACAGAAAAACTGTACAAAAAAGATCTTCATGACCTAGATAATCATGATGGTGTGATCACTAATCTAGAGCCAGACATCCTGGAATGTGAAGTCAAGTGGGCCTTAGAAAGCATCACTACGAACAAAGCTAGTGGAGGTGATGGAATTCCAGTAGAGCTATTTCAAATCCTGAAAGATGATGCTGTGAAAGTGCTGCCCTCAATATGCCACCAAATCTGGAAAACTCAGCAGTGGCCCAGGACTGGAAAAGGTCAGTTTTCATTCCAATCCCAAAGAAAGGCAATGCCAAAGAATGCTCAAACTACCCCACAGTTGCACTCATCTCACATGCTAGTAAAGTAATTCTCGAAATTCTCCAAACCAGGCTTCAGCAATACGTGAACCGTGAACTTCCAGATGTTCAAGCTGGTTTTAGAAAAGGCAGAGGAACCAGAGATCAAATTACCAACATCTGCTGGATCATGGAAAAAAGCAAGAGAGTTCCAGAAAAACATCTATTTCTGCTTTATTGACTATATCAAAGCCTTTGACTGTGTGGGTCACAATAAACTGTGGAAAATTCTGAAAGAGATGAGAATACCAGACCACCTGACCCGCCTCTTGAGAAACCTGTATGCAGGTCAGGAAGCAACAGTTAGAACTGACCATGGAACAACAGACTGGTTCCAAATAGGAAAAGGAGTACCTCAAGGCTGTATATTGTCACCCTGCTTATTTAACTTATATGTAGAGTACATCATGAGAAGCGCTGGACTGGAAGAAACACAAGCTGGAATCAAGATTGCTGGGAGAAATATCAATAACCTCAGATATGCAGATGACATCACCTTTATGGCAGAAAGTGAAGAACTAAAAAGCCTCTTGATGAAAGTGAAAGAGGAGAGTGAAAAAGTTGGCTTAAAGCTCAACATTCAGAAAACTGAGATCATGGCTTCTGAGCCCATCACTTCATGGGAAATAGATGGGGAAACAGTGGGGAACAATGTCAGACTTTATTTTTGGGGGCTCCAAAATCACTGCAGATGGTGACTGCAACCATGAAATTAAAAGACGCTTACTCCTTGGCCAGAAAGTTATGACCAACCTAGACAGCATATTAAAAAGCAAAGACATTACTTTGCCAGCAAAGGTCTATCTAGTCAAGGCTGTGGTTTTTCCAGTAGTCATGTATGGATGTGAGAGTTGGACTATAAAGAAAGCTGAGCGCCAAAGAATTGATGCTTTTGAACTTTGGTGTTGGAGAAGACTCTTGAGAGTCCCTTGGACTGCAAGGAGATCCAACCAATCCATCCTAAAGGAAATCAGTCCTGAATATTCATTGGAAGGACTGATGTTGAAGCTGAAACTCCAATACTTTGGCCACCTGATGTGAAGAGCGGACTCATTTAAAAAGACCCTGATGCTGGGAAAGAGTGAAGGCAGGAGGAGAAGGGGATGACAGAGGATGAGATGATTGGATGGCATCACCAACTCAATGACCGTGAGTTAGAGTAAACTCCGGGAGTTGCTGATGGACAGGGAGGGCTGGTATGCTGCAGTTCATGGGGTTGCAAAGAGTCAGACACGACTGAGCAATTGAACTGAACTGAACTTGCCCACCCAGTTTTCCCCACATTCAGTCCCTTCCCTCAGGAAGTTTCCACAAGCCTCTTATTCTCATCTATCAGAGAGCAGACAGAATGAAGCCACAATCACAGAAAACTAACCAAACTGGTCACACGGATCACAACCTTGTCTAACGCAATGAAACTATGAGCCATGCTGTGTAGGGCCACCCTAGATGGACGGGTCTTGGTGGAGACAAAACATGGTCCACTAGAGAAGGAAATGGCAAACCACTTCAGCATTCTTGCCTTGAGAACCCCATGAACAGTATGAAAAGACTTAATGACTAAACAGCAACAATCAACCTGGTAACTTTCTTTTGGAGGAGCGTCATTCTCTCTGGAAGATCCAACGAGCATCTCCAAGGTCCCTAGGATGTAGACACACATACGGGCTTCCGGGGGGCACTAGTGGTAAATAATCTGCCTGCCAATGCAGGAGACATAAGAATATTTTTGATCCCTGGGTTGGGAAGTTTCCTTGGAGAAGGAAATGGCAACCCACTCCAGTATTCTTGCCTGGAGAATCCCATGGACAGAGGAACCTGGTGGGTTACAGTCCATAGGATCTCCAAGAGTCAGACATGACTGAAGCGACTTAGCATATACACACACACTCACACACCCATTGCCGTGACCATCCCTTAAGCAGTCCCGTCTGTTTTAAGCCTCGCTATCCTCAGAAAGACCGAATCCTCTTCTCCCTCCTCCCAGCGCCCCGCACTACTATCCGCCCTGGGCACTCATTCCAGACGCATTATTCATGGTGAATTCATTTGCCCCAAATGCAGATATAAGATGTAATTCCCGAAGAATTCAAATGTAATTTAAAGTTATTTTCCAATATCTAATTTGCCTTTTATTTATTTAGGGCAATATTTCAGCAGCCGCCTCCCAGCCAAAGTGCCAGGGTTCGTTTACAGTGTCAGGCCCGGCAATGGAGGGAAGCCACGTGCCCAAGACACAAACGTTACCAATTTAAAAAGTAATTACAACATTGAACACAGCCTTAGATAAAAGCGAAAAGGCCGGAGACAGGAGGGGAAGCAAAAGCATAAATTGGGAACAATGCCGTTTTCCCCAGACGTTTTGTCATATTTGCAGCCTGTCTGGAACTGGCGCCCTGCCTTGGATGCATCAGGCACAAACACAGCATCCGGCAAGGAGGGACAGGGTAGCTCCGTTCTGTAAAGAGGTGGAAAGACATTTCTAATTATGAGAAATCCTCTATCTGCCTGTCTGTCTTTTTGGGTAATATCTTTCTCTAGTGAGAACACTCTTACACCGGTTCTCAGGAGATAAATTAGTAAACTATACCATGAGAAGTGACCAAAACTCAGGCCAGCTCAAACGGACCTAATTAGAAAATGGGAGAAATGCAAATCAAAACCACAATGAGGTACCACTTCACACCAGTCAGAATGTCTGTGATCCAAAAATCTGCAAGCAATAAATGCTGGAGAGGGTGTGGAGAAAAGGGAACCCTCCTACACTGTTGGTGGGAATGCAAACTAGTACAGCCACTATGGAGAACAGTGTGGAGATTCCTTAAAAAACTGCAAATAGAACTACCTTATGACCCAGCAATCCCACTTCTGGGCATACACACCGAGGAAACCAGAATTGAAAGAGACACATGTACCCCAATGTTCATCGCAGCACTGTTTATAATAGCCAGGACATGGAAACAACCTAGATGTCCATCAGCAGATGAATGGATAAGAAAGCTGTGGTACATATACACAATGGAGTATTACTCAGCCGTAAAAAAGAATTCATTTGAATCAGTTCTGATGAGATGGACAAAACTGGAGCCGATTATACAGAGTGAAGTAAGCCAGAAAGAAAAACACCAATATAGTATACTAACACATATATATGGAATTTAGGAAGATGGCAATGATGACCCTGTATGCAAGACAGGGAAAGAGACACAGATGTGTATAATGGACTTTTGGACTCAGAGGGAGGGAGAGGGTGGGATGATTTGGGAAAATGACATTCTAACATGTATACTATCATGTAAGAATTGAATCGCCAGTCTATGTCTGATGCAGGATACAGCATGCTTGGAGCTGGTGCACGGGGATGACCCAGAGGGATGTTGTGGGGAGGGAGGTGGGAGGGGGGTTCATGTTTGGGAACGCATGTAAGAATTAAAGATTTTAAAATTTAAAAAATAAAAAAATAAATAAAAATTTAAAAAAAAAAAAAGAAAATGGGTATGTTCTGGCTCATGAAAGGACATCAGTATGAAGGAGAAGGGGATGACAGAGGATGAGCTGGTCGGATGGCATCACCGATTCAATGGACATGACTGAGCAAACTCCAGGAAGTGCTGAAGGACAGGGAAGCCTGGTGCGCAGAGTCGGACATGACTGAGCGAGTGAACCACACCAAGGGTTAGCTGCAGCTGCAGCTGGATCTAGGCCCTCCAAGTCTTCAAGAATCTCTTCATTTCATCTTTTGCCTCTGTTCCCTGCAGAGTTACTTCATTTTCAGTCAGGCTTTCTCCAGCCGGTGGCTGAGATAGTATCCCAACAGCTTCATGCTTACATCCTTTCAGCCTAGCTTTCTCAGCAGAGTGTGCTTCTCTTCCCACGGTTCTAGCGAAAATCTCAGGTCATGCTTTCACTGGTCGTCCCTGGGTCATCTGCTGATCCTGGAACCTGTCACGGTAGCTAGGGAGTTTCAGTGCTGTGACTGGCCAGGCCTGGGTCAGAGTCCTGCCCCTTGAGAACAGAGGAAGGACCAGTCTTGCCCAAACCACTTGGGCTGAGAGTGGGGAGGGAAGGGTGACTCCTGAAAGGGAAATTGGGGTCCTCGGAGAGTTGAAGAAGCAGGGGGACTCTGGACAGGCAAAGGCAGCTGGTTTCTACCACAGATATGAATGATTTCCATCTGTTTTTAACCCCTGAGCTCTTCCTACATCATCTCTGGACCATGTTTAGAGATATGTGAGTGTTGAAGAGGGTAATCTACGCTTCACTGTCAGGAGGATAACAGGACCATCCTGAAGAACATCATACCCCTAGTTTCCTCCCTCAATTTTACTTAAGTGAGTAAAAGTCGTTCAGTCACGTCCAACTCTTTCAACCCCATGGGCTATACAGTCCATGGAATTTTCCAGGCCAGAATACTGGAGTGTGTAGCCTTTCCCTTCTCCAGGGGATCCTCCCAACCCAGGGATCAAACCCAGGTCTCCCGCACTGCAGGGACATTCCTTACCAGCTGAGCCCCAAGCGAAGCCCCAACTTTACTTAAAGAAGCTGTCAATTACAGACAGCATGACTGGAACAGATGGCCTTTTGTGATCACTGAGCGTAGCCTGCAGCGTAAGGACAGGTACAAAACAAGTTGCCCTTGAAGTGGATTACCTTCAAGATGTAACAAGAGCTTTGAGGCTTGAATGCGCCAAATAATTGCTTGTTGTTGTTATTGTTCAGCTGCTAAGTTGTGTCCACCTCTTTGCGGCCCCATGGACTATAGCACACCGGGCTTCCCTGTCCTGTAGTACCTCCAGGAGTTTGCTCAAACTCATGGCCATGGGTTGGTGATGCCATCCAACTTCCTCATTCTCTGTTGCCCCTTCTCCTTTTTCCCTCAACCTTTCCCAACATCAGGGTCTTTTCCGATGAGTTGGCTCTTCTTCAAATAACCGCCAGTTGTCTCATAATTAGGTCAGAGGGGAAGCAGGATATAATGGTTATGAACTGACTCCAAACCAGTGACTGTGGGTCCATCTTTTACCCAAAGAGTGACTGTATATGTGAGGCAACTAAGTTGACCATAGAGCTGTAACCGCGGGGCCAAATATGTGTAATTCTCAGCCAAGCACAGCATTGAAGGAGTCAGATACCCAGAAACTAAACCCATGGTAACCACAGAACAGAGCATCCCCAAGACTGTGCAGAATTTCGCTTCAACAGCGACCCCTTTGGTAAGAAAAAGCAGCTGCAGCAGTGGGCCAACCAGACTCCTGCTCTTGCTATGAATGAACTGAAGGAAGACAAATTCCCTTGTGAACTAAGAAATTCTTTGAGGTTCAGAGAGCATGCAAGGGAGAGGTGGGCACCAGGAAAGAACCTTAACAGGACAGTGGTAAATGACCTACCAGTAAAGCAGGTGAGTGTTGAAATAATTGATCAGAAAGATGCAAGCAGTTATGTATGCCCCCACGGAGGTGGAACGCTCTTGCTGATGACACAAGAAATAGATAAGAGACTAAATCTAAGTGACCATTCCTGGTGTGTTTGTTGCTGTTTCGTTGTTGTGTCTGACTCTTGTGACCCCCATGGACTGTAGCCCCACCAGGCTCCTCTGTCCATGGGATTTCCCAGACAAGAATACCAGAGTGGGTTGCCATTTCCTTCTCCAGGGGATCTTCCTGATGCAGGGATCAAACCCTCATCTCCTGCTTGGCAGGCAGATTCTTTATCGTTGAGCCCCCAAGGGGGTCCTTCCTGGCACATAGTAAAGGCTATTATTGTCATTGTTGTCCAGGTACCATGGTCATCTTTCACTCAATACTACCTCATTTTCTTTAATCCTTTCAGACATTCTGTGAGGTAAGTCACCCTATTGCTATTCATCCTTACATTGAGTTCAGTTCAGTCGCTCAGTCATGTCTGACTCTTCGCGACCCCATGGACTGCAGCACGCCAGGCTTCCCTGTCCATCAGGAGTTCAGAAAGATGAGCAGAGATGCCCAAAGTCACATCATGGACTAAATCTGGACTTCTTACTTTCCACTCTAGTGCTTTCACTAACAGAAGTCTTTCTGTTTTTGAAGGGAGGGGACAAAAGGAGCCAGGAAACTTGTGTTTATCAGGCACTTATATTGCCTGGCCCTGTGCCCAGCACTTCCCCCCATTAGCCCATTTCGTCTTCCCCACAGTCCAGTGAGACCATTATATTATTTCAGCCCCATTTTAGGAATGGAAAGTGGAGACTCAGAGAAGTGAGGTACCTTTCCCTGCATTACTTTACCAGATTGGGCCTCTGGTGAGATTCAGCACTCGAAGAAACCTAGAAATTCTCTAGGAACAGAACTCCTCACTCACCAGGGCTGGCACAGCCTCGTCTCCACCCCAACTCCCAAGACATCACTGGGATGCCCTTGCTTCCCAAGAAACCAAGTCTGTGCACAACCCTGGGCCCACTAAAGAACCCCCCAGCTCTGCTAGCTGGGTGCATCCAAGAGGAGAGATGTCCAGGCTAACAGTGTGATGCCAGGCGATTCTAAGGTAAAGAGAGAGACACAGACAATCAGAGCCAGTGAGGATTGGCGGAGAACCAGGAAGAAGAGAGAAGAGGGGGATGTGGAAGCGAAAGGAGAGGAAGGAATTAAGAGGAGAGGAGGAGAATGAGGAATGGCAAAGTGGCAGAGGAGGAGGAGAAAGAGGAGGGGGCATCTGGGTGTAAACATACAGAGATTTTGTCATAAAGGAAAAAGGCAAGCTCTTTGTTAAACAGAGTCAACTCCTAACCTGTACCAACCATTGCCAAGATAAAGTCACCACTCTTGAGCGTGTAAATGAACAAGTGTAAGATGATGCACAATCGACGCTGTGATTGTGGAGGGACTCGATTCCCCTGGAGACGTGAAGTAAGTCTTCACTGAGCTGCTGACGGGGATGCCAAGAGCGTGGAGCAGTTTCCCATGTGGACAGGGGAAGAAAAGCATTCCAGACGATGGGAACAGCATAAGCAAAGATGCAAGGATGTAAGAGAGTGTGTGGAGTCCAGGAATGGCAAGGAGCTAGCGAAGGCTGCAGCAAAGAATGGAACAGGGCCCAGGAATGAGGCAGTGCCAGAACCTGCTAGAAACTGGGATTTTTATCTTAAGGACCGGTGTCTAAAGCTTTCATTAAAGAGTCCCTGAGAGCTGGCTGATTCACACTTAGGGATTTATGAGTGCCCAGCAAGAACCTGTAAAATGTTGGTGTGTTCACCGAACACTAGCAGGTTCTGATCATCTCCTTGGCAACCAGCATGGGATGTCAATGAACAGGTGATGTTTTTGTCTATGATCACTTTGAGGTCTAGTTACAATGTTTTAATTGTCCCAAGACTAAGGGAAAGGAACATAAATAGACCAGATACAGAAATGATGTGTTTGTAACAGATAAAAGCCAATGGATGGCTTGCCGTGACTATTAAAGGTTCTCAGAGAGAAAGGGTAGGAGAATTGAGTCTCCACTCCAAACGATAAAGGCAGCTGAACTCAAAAGAACCTTGGCTAGGACAGCAGTTCATCTTAGTAAGTGGCAGTTTAGTTTCACCAAAACGACATCACCTGTTTTATTAAGTAAATATACTAATTTGAATTTTATCACTTTCATTTGCACTTAGCTTCTCATTTTCTTTAGTCTTACAGCCATTTGTGAACTTTGTCATTGATTCTAAAACAACTATAAAATTGGGATGCATCTCAAAATTTAGAGCCTCTTACAATTACAATTGACAGCATTTTTCCCTCTTACTGCTACAAAAAGTAGTAACGTGTCTTCGTGCATTTTACTTTTTAAATTAATTTTTGGAGTATAGTATATATATAGTATATATATCAGAGTATAGTTGCTTTACAATGTTGTATTAGTTCCTACTGTACAGCAAAGTGAATCAGCTATACGCATACATATATCCCCTGTCTTTTGGATTTCCTTCCCATTTAGGTCACCCACAGAGCCAGAGTAGAGTTCCCTGAGCTATACAGTAGGTTCTCGTTAGTTTTTACATATTATCAATAGTGTGTATATGTCAAAACCAATCTCCCAATTCATCCCACTTCAGTGCATTTTAGATTCAATGAAGATAGCATTTGGGGAATGAGATCAAACTTAGTTTTGTTTGTAAATAACTAAGTAACATAAAAAATTTTAAGTCAATGTGGAGCCCATGGAATGTCTTCCATAAAAGCAATTTATATTGTTTTTATATAAATCAGTAGTCGATTTGGAATATCACTGATGACCATGAGGCAATAAGAAAAAGTTTTAATCACAGCAGTCAAATTCCCAGATTAGAAAGATGCCCTAGCACTGTGTTGGAGAGAAACAGGGAGGCCAGTTTTGCAGGAGACCAGCTGAGAAATTACGGAGACTCAGACTGAGAAAATATAAGGGAAGATGAGGACTTCACCTGAAAAGATATGCAGGAGGCAGAATTGATCAGATTAATGACTGATCAGATGTAGAAGGGTGAGGATGTGTGGAGAGGGAAAGAGGGAGAAGCCGTATCCAAGGATGAGAGGGAATCACATCCCCCGGCTGCAGAAAGGTCATGAAGGTTGGGCTGCTGCGCCTGTGCCAGTAATGACGCTGCTGCTGCCTGTCGTGTTGCAGGCTGCGGTGGTGATGGGGTGGCGACGGGCATGCCGAGAGTGAGGATGGAGGTGATGGAGGCGGTGATGTGACGGAGCTGACGGTGCGCTATTGATAAAACTGGCCTGGGTGGTGATGATAACGGTGCTGGTGCAGGTGGTGGTGGTGATAACGGTGGGGATGGTGATGATGATAGTGACGATGGAGATGATGGAGGCGGTGCTGTGACAGTGTTGATGGTGTGAAAAGTGAAAGTGAAGTCGCTCAGTCGTGTCCGACTCTTTGCTACCTCATAGACTGTAGCCTACTAGGCTCCTCCATCCGTGGGATTTTCCAGGCAAGAGTACCAGACTGGGTTCCCATTTCCTCCTCCAAGGGATCTTCCCAACCCAGGGATTGAACCTGGGTCTCCCACAGGTTGTGGGCGACGCTTAGCCCCCTGAGCTGCCAGGGAAGCTGATGGTGCGGTATTGATAAAACTGGCCTGGGTAGTGATAATGGTGAAGATGGTGGTGACGATAATGCTGATGGTGGTGGTGCTGGTGGTGCTGATGGGGATAAAACTGGTTAAAGAGGAGACCAAGGCTGTAGTGGTCGTGGTCATGGCAGCAGTGATGACGATGAGGACTATAGTAGAATCACAGTCAAGACGTTATATATGACCGTTGACCTCTCAGCTTCCCCATCGACACCAGGCACCTACTGGGGAAGAGGCTACCTTCTCCTGGCCTCATCCATGAAACAAAAATCACAGCTCTCTTTCCCCCATCACAAAGGTAGCTATCACTCTCCCGCTCTACTCACTCAACGATAAACAAATTAAAAGTGAGCCCTGGAACCAACGGATTCCCTCCACAGCAGGGAATATCCATTATTTACCCATAAAAATATTTCAAGGGTTATTAGCATGTAAACTGTGATTAATTAAATTCACAAAAATTGTTTCTCATGCATGCAAATGAGATGGTTCCTGCTGGGTGAGGCTGAGGTTTTACTCTATCTGCAGCTGCTAGCAGGTGGGGGGTGAGGTGGACTTTACTGAACTCGTCTCCCATTCCAGAAACCTCAGAAAAAGTAAAACTATAGGGTCCATCTTAAGTGAGGTTCCGCTCTGAGCTCTTCCCAGTCAGGTCTGCACAATTAAGGAGGAGATACATTCGGATGTTGGTTTCCCTATTTGGAAAATTATTCACACCCATGAATCTTGAAGGAGCCTGAAGGTCACGGAGCTTGAGGAAACCAGACGGAGAAAACCAGCTAGCATTGGTCCACTCTGACCACTGAGTCCAGGAAAAGGCCAAGACTAGCTCCAAGTTACATTGACTATTCTAGGGCTCTCTGTGTGTCTCCCTAAATTCTTATAGGATTTTCATGAACTCCTCAAGACCCTGACTGCATACCCAAATGAAACTGGCCCGGAATTTGTAGCCAGAAAAAAAAAGGGTGGGGGCAAAGGGAAATGGACAGACCAGATTGAGTTGAACTGCAGTGATCTCCAGCACCCAATGGGATTGTCCACTGTCTCAGTCTTTTAAGCCTCCAAGATCCACCTGGCTGTCTCTCTAGGCATTTGATGCCACAAAGGGCTCACGAGGGTTTCAGTTATCCAAGAATTCATCCAGGTCCCCAGCGCCCACCCTGGTACAGACAGTCCTCAGCAAAGGTTGCTCTTCCTGCAGCCTCCACGAGTTCAGTCTTCTTTTCTCCAACCCCAGCCATGCCCACCTCACCCAGACATCTGCCTGGGTCGGGATGTCTGGAGAAGAAACATACTGTGTGTGTCTGCATGGAAGTCACAGCGAGTCAGCACCTTGGGGACACTCCCTCTCCTGCTAGGACCCGCCCACATCCAGATGCGAGGAGGACTTGTCTACACCTATGGGAGGCCAGATGCTCTGATGTGTGCTTTCACTCACAGCCCTGCAAGTGATGCCATTACTCAGGTTTTCCTGATGAGGAAGTGGGGTCAGCCATGCCTGAGGGTACTAGAGGGTAGCCCCCGCTCACCACAACTAGAGAAAGCCAGTGGACAGCAACGAAGACCCAGCACGGCCAAAAATAGAAAAATTAAATTGTAGGTGGGAAAATAAACTGGTTTGGTATCCAAATCTCCCATGTTTTTTTTTTTTTTTCCCTGCTATTCACAAATAAAGGGATAAGTAAGAGATACAAATGGTAACCAGACTTAGGAGATGAGGGTTTGATCCCTGGGTCAGGAAGAATAGAAATGGCAACCCACTCCAGTATTCTTGCCTGGGAAATGCCATGGACAGAGGAGCCTGGTGGGCTACTGTCCATGGGGTCACAAAGAGTCGGGCATTTCTGAGCACAGAACAATTGAAGCAGTATCAGAGGGCGCAGAGTCAAAAGGTAATTTCCCCATCTAATCCAGTCACCCGTCCTCATTTTCAATCCCCACAAGCGACCACTGGAACAGTGTCAGGGGTATCCCTTCTAGGGAGGGTCGTGAATACACAAGCGGACATGAATACCTCCCTAGGCTTCTCCTCTCCCTTCCAGATAGAGACACGCCATCAAGACTCTCCCCATCTTGCTTTCTCCCCTTAATATTTATTGGAGACTATGCCATTACAATACATGCAAATCTGTCTCATAATTCTAAACAGCTATAGATAACCACAATTTATTTAATGAGTCCCCTTCTGAAGGGCCTTTAATAAATTATTAAATGCATCCCATTTAATCTTCACAATCACCTCTGAGACACATGTTATTCTTGTTGAACAATTCAGTGCAATTCAAAGGCCATCCTTGTACCATCTAAACTGATTAGGAGTCCTGAGATATTGTGATTATGATTTATAATAAGAAATATGTATATTTGGCTTTTGTCCCTGTTCCTAGCACAGAGCTCCTAAAACCCTTGGAATTTCCTGGGTGATAAGAGCAATAAAGGTGTCCTGATAATTATAACAAACCCCTTTTGATTGCATCTGAGTTTATGTTAATGAGATTACTTTTGGAAAGTACTTTTAAGGGGAACCAGCCACATGATTGGAGGGTTAGACCATTCAATCTGTCGACTTCAAAAAAGTATTCACAACCTAGAAGTTGAGAGTTATGTCTTATTTGGTGGGAATTTTTAGGACTTCAAGCCCGGGAGGCAGCATCTTAAGTAACCCTAAGAGAACTGCTCCAAGGAGGCAAGGAAGGGGAGAAGCCTGATTATATAGAAGCTTTGCATCAAAGCACAGGTAGTCTGAACATCAAAAGATTTACTGTTAGTTAAAGACAACCAGTGGAGAAGGCAATGGCACCCCACTCCAGTCCTCTTGCCTGGAAAATCCCATGGATGGCCTGGTAGGCTGCAGTCCATGGGGTCGCGAACAGTCGGACGCGACTGAGCGACTTCACTTTCACTTTTCACTTTCATGCATTGGAGAAGGAAATGGCAGCCCACTCCAGTGTCCTTGCCTGGAGAATCCCCGGGACGGGGGAGCCTGGTGGACTGCCGTCTATGGGGTCACACAGAGTCGGACACGACTGAAGCGACTTAGCAGCAAAGACAACCAGGTATCTCAAGTTAAGGAATTTAACACTTTCCTATGCATGGAAAGATGCAAGGGTCTGCGTCCTCTGAAATCAGTCCTCTCATATGCATGTTCCTATCTGGGGCCAGTACCCTGTGTTTCTCACATCGTAAGCTCCCTGGGGGCTCACCTTAGGGAGTGGCTGCAGGCTGGTGGCTATTAGAGCACAAGTATTCTTCTCCGTTCTCTGTGCCCTCAGGGTTTGCAGGGGTACAGTCCCGGTAGATCCAGGGTAATACGAAGTGGGGATGGAGTCAGCGTCCTAGGAATTACTTGCTTAATTAAAGATATAGAGGGAGATTAGAAAGAAATAGTGTAGTAGGAAAATTAGTGGAGAAAAAGAGGCTGAATAACTTGGTTTACGTGGGATACCAATAAAGCTTCGAGACAAGAAGCTTGCACCACCTATGTAGGCCACTGGCACCCACTTGAATATCGGAGGGTGCCCCGCCTTGGGCTCCCTCTCGCGTGGAACTTAAAAGCCAGGGCAAAATTAGCAGGCTTGGCGAGCACCCACGCTCCAGATGGGAATTCAGCCAGAAAAACGGAGAACAAGAAAGAACGACATGGGGGAATCAGTCTTCCCAGAAACTGATCCGTTTTCTTTATTTTCAGGTTTGCTTATATACCTTTTGTTACACATAGAGACAAATGGAAATTTTAAAGTCACAGGGGGGTCAGCAGTCCTGACCTTTATCAAATACAGGTGCTTCATATAAATGTATACAAAAAAGGTCTTAGGGGTTTTACATCATCTTATGGCCATGAGGCCTGCTGACATTTTATGATCCTTTCTTTGTGATAATTGTCAGTCAACCAAAAAACTTATTTTCCAGGGGCGATTTTCTTAAACCAGGCACCACCCTCCGAAAGTACCAAATAAAATTGCATTCCTATAGGGTGAAGGTGTAGTGGGTTACAATTTAAAAAGGAATTTACTTAGCCTAAGGTTAACATGATTAATCTTAAGGGTTAATACTTATTTCTTCTATATGTTAGTTATATTCATTATAAGGGTGGGGAATATGGAGACTTAGCAGCAAATATTGGCCCAACAAATGAAAAACCCTTCACCAATATAATTCCTAATCAACCCACTATACTAATAATTTCTAACTTCCTAAAAGAATCTGCCTTTATTAAGTCTAAAACATCTCGTGCCTCTCATGGTTGGGAGGCTGTAAACAATCACATGTGGCTAGACGAACCTGTACAGGCAGGCTAGGTAACCTTCAGAGGAGTTCGTAAGTCGAAACACTCTTGTCACACCCAGGAATTTTTATTAACTGGAGCTGTAGGTTAACTCCTTCTCCGAGAGAGGTGATGGGGGAGAGCCCCCCATAAAGTCAGAGGTGTAGGTGAGAGCATAAAACAGTAAAGTGGGCAGACTCTGGTTTTGGGGGTAGATGCTCGGGAACAGGGGGTTTCCTGAGGCTCGATCCCGCCTTTGAGTATGCCGAAGCCTCCTTTCTCATGACCTTTGCCATGGACAGAGTTCCTCATGCTGGCTCCCGGCAAGGGTTCACTGGCTCACCATTGGAGGGCTGCAATTGCTGATGACTGTGACATCCTTATTTATTGACAAGGCAGGAAATAATCCATTTCTCAAATCCCACCCCCTGACCTTCCAAGAAGGGAAAGGGGCTGGAAATTGAATCAGTCTCCAATTGTCACTGATGTAATCAATCGTGCTTATGTAGTGAAGCCTCCATAAATACCTGAAGACCTGGATTCAGAGAGCTCCCTGGTTGGTAAACACGTGGAGATTTGGGGAGAGAGGTGTGTTTCGGGAGAGCCTGGAAGCCTCACTTGCTTTCCTATGCCTTGCCTTGAGCATCTTTTCCACCAGGCTGTTGTTGAATTACACCCTTTTACAATAAGCCAGCAATCTATTAAATAGAATGTTTCTCTGAGTTCAGAGAGAGCTCCAGCAAATCTTTGAAACCTAAGGAGGGGATCTTGGGAAACTCTGACTTGTGCCCAGTCATTCAGAAACACAGGTGACAACTTGGATTTTGACTGGTATCTGTGGTTGGGCTGGTGTTGTAGGACTGAGTCTACCTCCAGGTAGATAGTGTGAGGACCAAACTGAACTGTAGGACACCCCACTGGTATTCAAGAATTGCTCAGTGTAGAGTTGGCATCAGAACCATAAATCCTCAGTCCTGGCTGGACCACAGAATTACCCAGGGAGCCAGGCTGCCCCAGAGGTTCTGGTCCTAAGGGGCCTATGCTCCACCCCATCCCTGGGCTCAGCTGCTGGATCCTGTGTGGGGCATGGTCCAGCTTTGTGATGATCAGTCCATCCATTTTTATTTGGTATTAAAGGTGCTATTCCTACTGACTGCCACTGTCACCAGGCTACTTCGGGACATTAACCTTTATGGCCAGCCCTCCTCTGCCGCTGTATCTTGGGTAGCATTTTACTCTTCTCAGGAGACCTGGAGACAAAGCAGCTGTGGCTACAGTAACTGGACAGTTAACCCTCCAGGGCCCTTGAAGGACTGCCCTTCCCAGCTGGGACTGGTGGCCTTTGGTTCTGTCCCCTACACAAATATAGTAAAAGAGCAGCTGAGAGGATGGAGACAAGATACCAAGGGAGGCAGAAAAACCGAGAGTTGTGCCCTTGCCTCAATTATACAACGGTGACTCGTATGAATTGGCTCAAGGGCATTTTAATATTTTTTTTAATCGTATATTCGTGTTTTGCTGTGCTGGGTCTTCGTTGCTGCGCTCAGCCTTTCTCTAGCTGTGGCGAGTTGGGGCTCCCCTCTAGCTGGGGTGTGCCGGCTTCTCACGGCAGCAGCTTCTCTTGTTGTGGAGCACGGGCTCTAGAGCACGCAGGCTTTAGCAGTTGTCACCTGCAGACTCTATAGAACACTGGCTCAGCAGTTGTTTCACAGCATGTGGGATCTTCCCGGACCGAAGATCAAACCCACGTACCCTGTACTGGCAGGCAGATTCTTAACCAGGGAAGTCACAACAGCATTTTAAATCAGATAAATCATCATTTATTAAGACACTACTATCAATAAAAAGCATTATTGGGAGTGCCCTACTGGATGCCAAAGGTAATACAGACATCACTTTGGGTTCTCTCTGAAATCCTACAAGGAGGTATTACTGCAAAGAAACTAGACTACAGCCCAGAGGATTAAGTGTCTTTACCCAAGTGCATCAGTCAGTGGAGACTAGGTCTTGCTGTGGTAACGAACAGTCCCCCACATCCCAGTGTCATGAAACACTAGCGAGCAGAAAGCTGGCTCCTGCTCAAGCTACGTGTCCAGCAAGGAATGGCAGTGACTTCACTCCATGTCACCTTCTTTTACGGACACTCTGCTTCATCCCCAAGACAGAGGATGAAGGGCCTAGTCCTCAGTAATGTCCTGGTACATGTGCAGTAACAGTTCTCTGGGAGAAAAAAAATACATAGATACACATACTTGTTATTTTGCTGATATCAAGACTGTATAGTATACAGTTTATATAAAATGATAAAATACGTAATATTCTTTATTGCAAATTCCATATAGCCCAATAATTCTCACAGAATGCTGTTGTTGGTTTTTACTGAACTCATACATCCACAACCTACCAACAGTAGCAATTCAACAATGATTTGACATATTTTTTACTATTCACAATGGAACAGCTACCCATAACACTTAGTCTGCTATTTTTTCCTATCACTTTCTCAAGTCTAGACAGTCAGCCAAACAAAAGACAACACCCTGACTGGTAGCATTTGCCAGTTTCGGTGAGATGGATTTCAAGCTGCTGAGGTCACTGAATGCAGAGCTGGAGTTGCGTGACAGGACAGCATGTAGTGTTTCCGCCGTCTGAAGATGTAAATCAGCTCAAGAGCTTCGGGAAAATAAAATGTAGCAAAGCAATTACTTCCTCAAGCGATGAGTTTTGAGTACTTATTACCTTTGTTTCTAATAAAAAGTATCTAACTATACACTTATGTAATTTAATTTTCAGTGAGGACTATATTTAATAACCGGCTCACCAAATTCCTGAGCATTTAATAATCGGTTCTCGTGGGCTGATAGAAGCCAGCTCCAGTGCATCGCTGTTATTCTCCAGCTGCTGGGAGCCCTGCCTTCCACCTGCAGCTGTCATTCCTCTCCAGGAATGGCTCTCAGCTGAGGAGCTCCATCTCCTCCAAGACTGCATCCCCTTCCTAAGGGTAACTTACATCCAGTGAGTGACTGACATGAGGTATGAAAGCTCAGACCATTGCCCCAATGTGGGACATGTCTGAAAGAATATCCCAGCTTCAGAGCTCTTTGCAGAGTCCAAATTCTCCATTTGCCCAACCTTACTTTATTTCTCTCACCCATGAGCATGGGCCCTGACAGCATCACTTCGAAACTTCATGCGGGTTATATACTTTTCAGAATCTGCTTCCCAGACAGCCCAGCCTTCTCTCTGAGGTCTGGGTTGGCAGATCAACACATCTGTAACATTTGTGTGGGTCATCATGGAAGAAGGAAAGAGACGTTTCTGAAGGGTGTCACTTCTGCTCACAACCCACTCACTGATCAGAGTTAGTCACATGATCCTATAACCATCCTATTTAGTTCCCCCCAAATGGGTGCTCCAGACTATTTGGCAAACAGCATTGGTGATTACTGCTGCACAGACACACAGCTGGGAAATAGAAGCTTTGGGATGGGACTCCATGTTTCTCTGGCCACAGAGCCTATGGTCCTTCCTCCAGAACCTTCAGCTCCTTCTTCCTCACTAGGTCCTGAGAATATGAAGATGAGTAATATCCATTCCCCACCCTGAACACCACTCTAAAGCACCCACAACATGAATGCTGATACATAGCTGTGTCAGGTCAGAAATTCACACACTGACTGGATCTTAGTACCCTCAAGAGACCCCAAGAGACCACCAGTTGAGGTGGGCAAATACACTCCATCCTCCCACCTCACATGATACATTGGTGACATCACTAGTCAATCGTGACACTTCCTCCCAATAAACGTGGATGTGGTGAGATCACCACTGATGGTTCCAGACAGACATTACTAATCAATCAGAAAGTGAAAGCGAAGTCACTCAGTCATGTCCAACTCTTTGCGGCCCCGTGGACTGTAGCCCACCAGGCTCCTCCATCCATGGGATTCTCTGGGCAAGAACACTGGAGTGGGTTGCCATTTCCTTCTCCAGGGGATCTTCCCAACCCAGGGATCGAACCCAGGTCTCCTGCACTGCAAGCAGACGCTTTAACCTCTGAGCCACCAGGGAAGCCCCAATCAATCAGAGGAAGCACATAATTTAAAACCACTTGCCATTCTGACATCCTCCGGAGAAGAAATGATTATAAACCACATCCATGATAAGTCTGTATGGCCACCCTGTCATTGCAGTGAAGACATATATCCTGGAAAGTCAGAGGACAGTCTGCCTGACATTTCCAGTCTCAGCCTACAGCTTTCTCCACTAATCCCCTTTGCTTGGTTGGTAATAACTAACAGCAAAAAAAAAAAAAAAAATGATGTTTGTCTTTTATTGGGCACATTCCCTGTGTGAGCCCCAATGGTAAGTCCTTGAAATGCACGAATCATTTCTCATCCTTACACCATCCCCAGGTTAGCCATAGGTAGCGTGATGTCTACCCATTTCGAAGATGGAGAAACTGAGACTTAGAGAGTGAAGGTCCTATCTCTCCTGCAGCGAGTGTTTGTTACACGGCAGATTCCACCTCTTTGGATCCTCAGAGCAGCCCTATGAAAGGGAGAGTATCACTCCCTATTTGGCAGACAGAGCACTGGGGCTCTGTGAGGTTGTGTCTGTGGCCTAAGGTCTGGGATCCAGAGAGTCTGACTCTATCATCCAGCTCACGGTGGTGCCTGTGTGCATGCTAAGTCGCTTCAGTCATGTCCGACTCTATGCGACCCTATGGGCTGTAGCCTGCCAGGCTCCTCTGTTCGTGGGATTCTCCAGGCAAGAATACTGGAGTGGGCAGCCATGCCCTCCTCCAGGGGATCTTCCTGACCCAGGGATCGAACCTGCGTCTCTTACATCTCCTGCATTGGCAGGCGGGTTCTTTACCACTAGTGCCACCTGGGAATCCCCTCCCATTGGTAGTGAATGAAGATAAACAGAGAAGTTAGGATCTGAACCCCCGGTTAGTCTGACGCCCTCAACCACTGAGCTTTACTGACTGCTCACTGCCCATCTGAGGGTGATGTTAAGGAGAGGCTTTGGGGCTGGATCTGGGGTGCAGAGACCTTGCAGTCTGCAGAGCAGGACAGGGCAAGAAAGTGGGATGGCCCACCCAAGGCAAGAGGTGACTGGCCAATAGGAAACTGATCCGGGCAACAGAGTGTTCTGATTGGCCAGATCTCCTGCCCACCACCACGCTATACATCCCCACTGCTCAGGGCAATGCCCGACCAAGATTAGGCACCCACGAAATACTCCTTGAGTGATTGTTTCAGTTTACTTTCGGTGCATAGAAACTACCCCTAGCTGCAGTGGCTTGAAACAACAATCACTTCATGTACACACTGGCTAACCAACAAGTTCCTACTATATAGCATAGGGAACTTTTCTCAATGTCATGTGGCAGCCTGGATGGGAGGGGAGTCTGAAGAAGAATGGATACATGGGTACGTATGGCTGAATCACTGTGCTGTGAGCCTGAAACTATCACAATACTGTTAATCGGCTATACATCAATATAAAATAAAAAGTTTAAAAACAGTCACTGCATTTAGCTCGTGGATTCAGCAGAGTTGCTGGGCAGGCTCACTGGAGGTGGATGGTCTGAAGAGGGTTCACGCACAAGTTAGCGGGCTGGTTCGCATCAGCCGGGCTGCTCAATTGAGTTTCGCGTCATCTCTGCTCATCCAGCAGGTCCGCCCAGGCTTCTCCACGTGGAGGGAACTAACAGCTGGCACTGCATTTGCCAGCATCCCATTGGCCAAAAGCCATCCCGTAACCAAGCTCAAATCTGCGATCTGGAGTAGAGTTCACTTCCTAGTGGACGAAATGCATCGCCAAGGGGCTGGATAATGGAAGAATTTTTGTTGCCACCTCACACAGTGATTAAATAAACAAAGTAGATGAGTAAATAGAAAGGCAGAAAGGAACTCACAAAAAGGTTATGTCCAGGTTGAGCCGCTGAATTCTGTCTGACCTCAGAAACTCTTATATTCCTCTGTCCATGGCAAGGAGCAGGGGGCAGAGCACCCACAGCTGTCCGATGGGATGAAGTGGCTGTGGAGAAGCCAGCAGGAGTGAGAAGCTGAGCAGGTCCAGGTGCTTGGCTGAGTCTGAGTTCCAGCAAACTCTCCTGTCCAGAGCCCAGGCCTCCTGCTAGCCCTGGGGAGGAGAAACGGGCTTGTGAGGTCACCAGGTCCCTGGGGACCATCCTCCCACCTTCCCCTGCCCCTCCCTGAAGTCCGCACCCCAGCCTCTTGTCCCAGCCACCCCTCTGCCCACCTGAGCATTCTTCCAAATCCCGCCGGTGCCCCGTGTGACGCACAGTGCAAAGGAGTGTAATTGCTGAAGTGATTACTTACAGCCATACCATTAAGTTTTAAAATGCTCCCTTCAAATTGAACAATGTTTTTTCAAAGTCAACAGCTGGTTCACAGCTTGAATGCAACCGTTAGTATAAATTAAATAAAAAGGGTAATAAAATCACAGCCTAAATTTAATTTCTGAAGAGTGCAGAGACTCAAAAAAAAAAAGGCATTTAAATAATGCCTTTAAAATACAGCCAGAAAAGCAGAAGTTAACTCACTCCCTGATTATGTCGGTTAATGGACACACTGTCACGATTAACAACAAAACTGCCCTGGTGTGGACAAAGTCCTGAACTCACTCTCAGGGTTCTGCTGTACAGCCCGCAGGGTCTTCGTGGGAAGGGGTTCTCAGAGAGGGGACTGTATATGCAGAGATCCCCACAAACTGGCTACCACAAACACACACCCACACACAGGTGAGCACATCATCTATAAGGGACCGACTGTCCCTTGAAACAAACTAACAGTGAAGGTAATGTACAAGGCAGGTCTCCACCCCAAAGCATCTTCCCATTACCTGCAGCTACCTGAGCCACCATCACCTGGCAGTATGGCTGGAGCCTCTTTGAATTTGCTTGTATGCAAGGTGCAAAATCCGGCTATAAAACCCTTTGGCTCTAAGACGCTGCAGAATATACCAGCCCAAAATATATCTCTTTGGCCTGAGGATTCTTTTGAGCTAAAGACAATTGAAAAAAAAAGGGGGGGATACAATAAAAGCTCTCCATCATCCCCCATTTGTCTAAAGGGAAGACATATATTCATAGAGGTGTCTCTCCTCTCTGCAAGAATGGACAGAGGTTCATCAGAGACAAGGCTAGACTCTCATCAGCATGGAAATGGCACCAGAGGAGGCCACAAAACAAACCTACTGACTAGCTCTCATCTGCCATTTTTGTTGTTCACTCAGTCGTGTCCGACTCCGTGTGACCCCAGGCACCCCTGCCCTTCACCATCTCCCGGAGCTTGCTCAGACTCATGTCCATCAAGTCAGTGATGCCATCCAACCATCTTGTCCTCTGTTGTCCCCTTCTCCTCCTGCCCTCTATCTTTTCCAGCATCAGGGTTTTTTTCCAGTGAGTCAGCTCTTTGCATAAGGTGGCCAAAGTATTGGAGCTTCAGCTTCAGCATCAGTCCTTCTAAGGAGTATTCAGGGTTGATTTCCATCTTCCATTAGTTTCCCCAAATAGTTACCTTCCCACTCTTTGCCATCCTGGATACTCAAAGTCCGTTTCCTTTTCCTGTCACTTCTCTAGCACTATCCTGTGCCTTCATTAAGACGCTATGTAAGGGCTTCTCTGTGGTTCAGTGGTTAAGAAACTGCCTGCAAATGCAGGGGACATGGGTTTGATCTCTGGTCCATGCACAGCAAGGGAATTCCCTGGTAGCTCATTTGGTAAAAAAAAAAAGTCTGCCTGCAGTGCAGGAGACCCAGAGTTCAACCCCTGGGGTTAGGAAGATCCCCTGGAGAAGGAAATGGCAATCCACTCCAGTATTCTTGCCTGGAAAATCCCATGCACAGAGGAGCCTGGCGGGCTACAGTCCATGGGTTTGCAAGAGTCAGACACGACTTAGCGACTAAACGACCACCATGCACACAGCAACAAAGACACAGCACAGCCAAAAATAAAGAAATAAATAAAAATAGAGAAATAAAAAAATTTTTTAATTTAAAAGATGCTATGGAAGCCCAAGCTCCAACCACCCCTTTGAGTTACATGACACTGTGTACTCTCCCGTGTGTATGCTGAACTTACATGTTAACTAACTTCTGTTTGCGTTCCTCTTGTGAATCTGGCTTCTGTGGGTCTAATTCACAGGGCCCCAGCCACTGAATCGAAGATGGGTCCAGGTTCGATCCCTGGTCAGGGAACTAGATCCCACATGTCACAATTAAGACCCAGCACAGCCAAATAAATTAATAAATATTTAAAATGAAAGAAAGAAAAGAAATCCCTGCTTGAAGGAACATAGATCCTAGCAGGCCAGACAAACAATGAAAATAAGCAGGAAGCAATATGCACAGACTGAGAGAAGGCAATTCGCGTCTGGGGAAAATAAGGAAGAGGAAGGAGGGGGAGTGGGCGTTGTAGTTTTAAACAAGGTGTTTGGGGAAGGTCCTACTGAGAGGGGGCAATTGGAGTAAAGCCTGAAGGAGGACAGGGAGCCAGCCACGTGGATATCAGCTGATGAGCATCCAGGCAGAGGGAGGAGAATTGCAAAGGTCCTGAGGCAGGAAGGAGGTTAGTGTGTCTGGAGCGGAGTGAGCAAGACAGTGGTAGCAAGTGACGTCAGAGAGCTGCCAGGGGAATAATAAGATCCAATGCAAAGGGCTAGTCCATTCATTTGATCAGTATTTAACACACACATCAGATAGGTTTGTTGTGAGAAGTAAATAAGATCAAGCAAGGGCAGTTCCGGGGGCTGACTAAGCTCTCGGTACATAGGAGACACTGACTGCAGAGAGGAGGACACCTGCATTCTGGGTCAGGGGAGGCAGACACACTGCTCAGGGCAGCCTGGGTCCTGGCTCTGCCCCCTGGTCAGGCTGTAGACTCACTCCCAGGGAACCTGGCTCCAGAGCCTGAAAGTGTAAACTGTCCTTTAATGGGCTGCCCAAGAGGTTGGGCTCCTCTGGTGCCTCAGACAGTAAAGAATCTGCCTGCAATGTGGGAGACCTGGGTTCGATCCCTGGGTTGGGAAGATCCCCCTGGAGAAGGGAACAGCTGCCCACGCCAGTATTCTGACCTGGAGAATTCCATGAACTGTATAGTCCATGGGGTCACAAAGAGTCGGACACGATTGAGTGGCTTTCACGTATACTTTTCAGGTGGCTGGGGGATTTCTCCCTGGCCTCTAGTCCAGGTATGGAAGGTCTGCATCACAGCAAGAACTCTGCTGTCCCCTCTGCCCTTAGAGGAGAGGGACACAGGAGCTGGTCCCATGGAGGGAACCAAGGGAGAGAGTGAGAAATCAAGAGAAGGTGCTCCTGCTCTGGAAACTGCCCTGCGCAGCCTTGGCTAAAGTGAGCGTGTGTGTGCGTGTGTGTGTGCGTGAGTGTGCGTGTGTGTGCGTGTGTGTGCGAGTGTGCATGTGTGTGCGTGTGTGTGCGAGTGTGCATGTGTGTGTGTGCGTGCGTGTGTGTGTGTGAGTGTGTAGGCAATCCACCTCTAGAGCACCCCTGCTACCCTGCGATTTTTCCCTCTTCCTTTACCTATTATGCCATCCAGCCTGGGCACCCAGGTTCACTCACTACCTGAGTTGGCCACAAGGGGGCTCTCAAGGTTCCCCTTTCCTCTCCCATGAAGGTTTCAGACCAAGCCCATCTCTCTCTCTCTCACACACACACACACACACACACACACACACACACACACACACACACACACACACACACACACACACACACACACACACACACACACACACACACACACACACACACACACACACACACACACACACACACACACACACACACACACACACACACACACACACACACACACACACACACACTTCCTTCTCCATCTTCTCTCAGTTCTTCCTCTTGAAAGTACTGGTCCCAGGGCTGGGCTGGTAAAGGGGAACTCAAGGTCTCCTCTGGCTTCTGAAGGACAGTCACCCTGGGATGGCCTGGTGGGTCACATGGATCAGAGTTCTACTGAAGCAGGGGGGCAATGGCCTCCTCTTTCCACTACTGTGCCCTAAGATGGTCTCTCCTCACCTGAGTGATATAAGACCTTAAAAAAAGAGCAGCCGATGCTTCCTCCTTTTAAGATGAAGATCCTAAAAGGATCTTTAGGTAAATGAGACTCCCGTAGGCCCCCACAACCTCCCAGCTTAGGCTGTGGCATAAAAAAGATTGTGCAGGGGAGTTTCACAAACACTTGGGCACCTATGGACTCCCTGGGCTTCTTGTGAAATTGCAGACCCTGACTCGGGAGTTCTGGGGAGGGGCCTGAGAATCAGCATTTATAACCAGCTCCTCCTGGACACTCTGATGCAGTCGGTCCAAGACCTCATGAGTGGAAAGGATGGGGGCTTATATGAAGTTTCCACCCCTATGTCTTTTGCTATATCCCCACTCTTTCCCTCTCCGGACAGAGAGCAGGGATTCACTGAAGCACTATTTACCTTTTAAGAAATATTTGATGTAACGCAAGTATCCATCTGTAGGAGTCTAGTTAGCTATTATCCTATACTAAATTTTAGTATAGCCCTACAATTAGTGGAGTACTTTACACATTCATGGCATCCAGCCCTCTGAGAGGGGAAGCCCTGATTGGTAGAGCTTGCCCGCTTCTGTGGAACAAAAACTTCCTCCAAGGCCAATTTCAAGCTACCAACATGGTGTCAGCCAGCTTACACAATTTCTGACAGTTTAACAAGCAGTTCTACTGATCCCAGCACAGCCCACTATGCAGCTATAGAAATATATATACAATAATAATAGCAGAATAGTTAGAAAGCTTCCTCTGTTGACAGAGGTCCAGAATATACTGGTAAGTGGGGGAAAAAGCAAGATATAAAACAGTACATACAGTTTGATACCTTTGGTGTAATAAAGGAGGGAAATACACACATGCACACACACACACACACACACATGCTTGATTGTATTTGCATAAAGAACTGTCAGGAAAATTTGCACAAAAGTAATAAACGTGGTCATCTGAGGAGAGAGAGAGAGAAAAAAATACAATGAACAGAGGTAAGAAAAAGAGTGATGCTGTTTTGTAAATATATCCTTATATTACTTTGCTTTTTGAATGATGTAAACACAATACAGCAACAATTCAAAAACTTACAAAAGAAGGCATATCAAAAAGGCAAGCAAGTGAATGCGACATTCTTATTGGGGCCACTTCTAAAACTCCCGAAGTAAAGATATGTCTCATTTCTTTAGATTTCTGAATCAAGTCATATCCCCATTAATAAACTCGATTGTAGTGGATTTCTGGAGCCTCCTCCTTTCTGTGGATCATAGGATGATTCTAGGGTTTGGTCCAACATAATTAGGAATGATCCTCTTTTCAGCTCCTGTAATCATCACCCTCACAGTTACTGCCTGTGGCTGTAGATCACAGGGGCCAAGCAAAGACTCTACAGCCTACTGCCTGTATTTAAACCCCAGCTCTCCTTTTCACTGGCTGTGTGACCTTGGGCAAGTTGCTAAACCTCTCTGTGCCTCAGTGTCCTCATCTGCAAACAGAAGTAACAAACAAGACCTATGACTTAGTGTATTTAATAGGAGACCAATCCAATGCCTGGCCCTAGGGAACAATTGATAAATGCTTGCTACTGACATTGTCACCATCGTGCACAATGCCTCTCTCAACAGCTGCCCTTTGGGATGGGTGACAGATGCTCTTCAAGGGTCCTCTTCACCAATGCAGGGCTGTTTGGGGCCCCACGGATCATATTCCCAAGACTGCAGGATGGAGAGTCCAGCTCCCAAAGCCCTAGTGGGCCCACGCCTCTGAGGACGTACCACTTGGAGGGCCCTTTGCAAGCAGGCCTCACCCATCTCACCATTACCTCCAGAACTTCAGCATCTCCTCACCCAGTCCCAGAGGCCAAAAGATATCTCTTGCCCCTCCAAACACCAGCCCCTTGCACCTCTGCCACCCAGAGTTGCATGCTCAGTCACTCAGTTGTATCCGACTCCTTGTGATCTCATGGACTGTAGCCTGCCAGGCTCCTCTGTCCATGGAATTCTCCAGGCAAGCATACAATAGTGGGTTGCCATTTCCTTCTCCACGGGATCTTCCTGACCCAGGATCAACCCCACCTTTCCTGTATTGGCAGGCAGATTCTTTACGACTGAGCCACCTGGGAAACTCTCTGCCTCCCAGAGCAGCCAGCTAAATTCCCCTCCAGGGAGCCTCAAACAGCCAGCATTCTAACCAACGACATCAGAGTCTCCTAAGTGCCTGTTTAAAATGCAGAGTCCCGGGCCCACCCCAGAACTGGGGGTGGGAGGGGGGTGCTCGGGAATCTGTGTTTTCAGCCAGCCCGCTTCATCCTGCACAGCTGCTCTTGAGGGTGTGGAGCCTCCTATTTTGCAGCAGGCCCTGGGAAAAGGGAAGAAAGATCTCTTTCATTGCTTTCTGATGAGCCTAAAGCAACAGAGGGAAAAGCGGGTGGAAAGACACCAATTAATTTTTCAATAATTCACACCGTTCCCTAGGAATAACTTTGAATCAGCTCTAATTCTGTTAATCATTCCTTGACATCGGTACTTTAACAGCTTTTAATATTAAATGACTGTGATCAGCCTCACCTCCAATTAGAGGCCCCCACCACGCATCTGGGAACCCAGTAGTAGGGTCTCAACTGTTTTAACACTCAGAAAACTTTTTGCCCACCAAATCTTGTCTGGAACTCCAAAGCCGAATGTCCCATTTTATGCAAATTTGCATCATGTGACTTAGAAATCGGGCGATTTAAAAATATTAATACAGACTCACCGTATGCTCCGATTTTGAAATCATGCAGATCTTGCTTTACGTTTATCCCTCTGGGAAATTTAGCCTTGAATAATGCATGGCTTCGGGAATGAGTCCCTCGCATAAATCTGATGAGAACCAATCTGCTCTGATGTGGGGAGGGGACCCCACACTTAACCATTTCTTCCCCTCTCTCACCCTCCTGATGTCTCCCACAGGAGCCTGTAGCCTGAAGTCAGCTTGGGTGTACATTCAGCTGTTTAGCTAAGATTTCCTGACCAGTCACCCTGCTGAGACCTGCCCTCTCATCCACTCAATCCTAATCCGTTAAGCGCCTACTGCCTGCCCATCCTGTAATGCCAGTGTATCATCTTCACAGAGTCTACACACTGGACCAGTCTTCCCAACAGGCTGAGAAGCCAGCATTATGATCGTCCCCAGCTCAAGATGAGGAAACTGAGGCTCAGGTCAAGGTCACCCAACAACTATGCTGTGCAGAGGCCACAGCTGAAAGCAGGTTGTCTGATTCCATCTGTCGGTTGAGGGGCAGGATACTGGGGTGGAGGGATCCCAGATCCTGGCCAAACACTGTTGCATCTCAACTACAGGTCTGCGTGGGGAGGTCACTGAGATCGTGATCATGCTTCTGTGGTCAACCCTGGAGAGGTGGGCAATGCCTATGTCACAGGACCCTCCTACCGCAAGGGACGTCAGGAAGGCATTTGGTGAGCACCCTATAAATATAAATATATATATACGAGTTCCGTTATCAGAAGGGGGAGTGGATATTGAGAAGGCAATCCAGAGTGTCTCGTGCAGAAAGGAAGCTTGAGGAGGAGTCTGGGAGAACGCTGGGAACGTTCCAGTTGAACAAAGGCAGGGGAAAAGGCTCTGCATACTGTAACATTCAGAGGCGGGAGAAGGCGGCTATTGACCTGGAGACCCAGAGACGGAAGAGAGGGCCCGGGGTCAGAGAACAGGACGGAAGACAAGACTCCGAGCTGCTGTGAGGAGAAATCACCAGACTCGCAGGTTCCAACAGGTAGGACCCCAGTGGGAAGGAAGAGGGGTGGGAGCTTCTCGTCACCCCCGTATGGATTCACGGAAGGACGGCCCATCTCCATGCGGATGTGTTTTGAGCTCCTGCAAGTTAAGCCTCTTCTTCATAAGACTGTGGTACTTTCTCCCTGGGAAGGTCTAGATTCTATGAAACGTTACATCTCACTTTGTTTCTGTAAAACCAGCCCAAAGGGCCTCACTCCTCTCACTCTGAATTCTGCATATATTTCTGCATATAAGGAGAAACTGCTGCACGGGGGGGGGGGGGGGGTGGGGGTGGGGGGGGGTGGGGGAGGGGGGGCGCAGGGCGGGGGAGGGGGCTGGTGCCTGGGAGGGTGGGCATCTCCTTTCTGTGCCTGGCATGTGGCAGGTACGGAGTTAATGACCATCTAACCTAGGGGTCCCCAGGCCCACTTGCCTGATTAATAGCAGTGACTCCGATTTACCTGCTTTGACAAGAATTTTTGGCCTCCAGAGTCCTGTCTCCCCATCAGCAGCATTTACGGGATTACTCAAAAGTACTCAGGTGCATGTACGCTCACTCACTGTTAGCTCAGTTGCTCAAAGGTCGTGTTCAACTCTTTGCGACCCCACGGGCTGTAGCCCACCAGGCTCCTCTGTCCATGGGATTCTCTAGGCAAGAATACTGGAGTGAAAAAAGAAAAAATACTGGAGTGGATTGCCGTTCCCTCCTCCACAGGATCTTTCCGACCCAGGGATTGAACTCGTGTCTCTTTCATCTCCTGCGTTGGCAGGCAGATTCTTTACCACTTTACCACCTGGGAAGCCCTTAAAAGGTAGCCACATAATACTCACAAATATTGGGTTGGCCAAAAAGCTCATTTGGGTTTTTCTGTAAATGTGATGGAAAACATGAACGAACTTTTTGGCCAACCCAACAGATCTGAGCCCACCAGGAACAGGTGCTTCCGCGCCAGGCATCAACATTCCCATCACCCCAGTCCTCCAGGTATCACTGCTGTGTACCCTGTGGGGCAGGGGGGAAAGCAGAGGAGGAACATGGATTTTTTTTTTAATTCACTGTTACAGCAGCCTCAGGTCAGAGTCCCTTGGGGCCAGTGTGTTCCAGAATGAAAGAGCTCTTTCTGTTTTGAGTGATCGCCAACCCCCCCAGGGAAAGGGCTGCCAAGAAGTCTGAGTGGCCTCTTTGGCTCCAGCCACAGAAACTTTCTAGACTACGTTTAGATCCTTGGGGATATGAGTACAGCTCCCAACAAATCCTCCTTCCTGAGGGCTGCCAAAGAGAGGGAGTCCAGCAAGAGCATCACCCGGCTCCCTGGACACAGCGAAGGGACCGGGCCTGGGCAGCTGACCCACGCTGAGCCAAATGAACTTCTCATGAGAACTGGATGCTGAGACCGAGAGACATGGGGTCCCTGTCTGTGAGGACCAGAATTTGCAACCATGGCCCCTCAAGAGGCAAAAATCTGAGAAACCTCACCCATGCTCAGGGCCAGGCAGAAACAGAGATAACAAGCACAAGAAAAAATCACATGGATGTTTGTCCTCTTCCCAGGTCCAGGCCTCTCCTTCCCCGTGACTTCCACGAGGCCTCTGTATCATCCACGCTGGCCAGGGCCCTTGGGTACCTGCAACCGGCTCAAGTCAGTTGAGGAAATAAAGGCATTCACCAGACAATGTTTGCTGAGTCTCCAGAAGAATTAGAGAATCGAGCTTGAAGTCCGCAAAGCCAGGAAGAGTCCCCAGGGGTCACTGCAAAGATAATCACAGCTGAGACCCTGCAGTGACCACTCACACTGTGGGGGCTGGACCCACGGCACTGCTGCCAGGACCTCCTGCTGTCGAAAGCATGGTCCACACCCAAGCGGCAAGGGGGGCTGCCAGAACACACCCCCCTGGCTTCTATCTTGAGGAGGAAGGGCTACAAAGAAAGACAGTCTCCCAAAGGTGTTCAAAAGAAATCGCAGATGTCCACTACATCACTGTAGTAGTCTCTATCTCTCCGCTTTGTCAGTGCCTGCTACAAAGTCTGATGATGAAACTCTGGGCTCAGCATCCTGACCTCGCTCTGACCACTGGAGCAGCTGAACCAGTCTGGCTTCTTACCAGGGTCAGGAGGGGTGAGACAAGTGTAGTGCTCAGGATGCAAAGCTTAAGGAGGTGCCTACTCTCAGGCTCATGGACGTGCAGGGCTGGCACCTGGAAGTGAGCATCTCCTTAAATGGGGTGTCTTTGCCTTGCCCTAGTCCAGCCCTGCCCCTTGCTGCTCCCCTGAGCTTTGCTCTTCAGGTTGTCTCAGTCTTCACATAAACACAGAGGGGGGAACCTACACCCCCACCATTCCCAGCACATTTCAACAGGCCCGGATCCACTTAAAATTCATAGGAACCACTGACACATTTGTTTGGTTGAGTGATTAATTAACAATGATAGAAATAAAGAAAAACGCTAATCACGCACTGATCTTGTGCCAAACGCTTGAGTATTTCATCAACCCCATAGCTCTTTGACCTGATACTTGGATTATCCCCATTTTACAACTTCTAAGTCACAGAGAAGTTAAAGGACATGTCCAAGGTCACACAGCTAGTAAACAGCAGAACCAGGAATCAGCCCCAAATCTCCACTCTGCCTCTTCCAAGCCCTCTTCAAGGAAACCACATGCCTGGCTGTGAGAGTCACAGAAACAGCGGAAATGAACATTCTGAGTTCACCGAAGGTGTTTAGAATGGCCACAAGGTAATTGAGTCATCACCTAAATCTACCAGCTATTGCTAAAATTAGTAGCATAAGTGTCAAAGCCACAACCATGACTATGGACCAATTCTTTTTTTTTTTTTATTAAAGATGCAGAGCTTTTGCACGTGCTGCGATTCATGGGGTCGTAAAGAGTCGGACACAACTGAGCGACTGAACTGAACTGAACTGAACTGAACTGAAGGGAGAATTTTTCAAACTTCAATTTTTCTTTTTTGTTGTTTTAGAACTACATTCACATTATTTACCATTGTCTCATCCTATCATTGTTTTTCTTTTTATTTATTTATTTGGCCACACTGGGTCTTAGTCACTGCTTGCAGGCTCCAGGGCGTGAAGGCTTCATAGCTGCACTGCAGGCTTAGTTGCTCCAAGGCATGTGGGATCTTAGTTCCTGCATCCCCTGCTTTGCAAGGTGGATTCTTAACCACTGGACCACCAGGGATGTCCTAGAGCAATTCTTTGTGTTGGATTTAGGTGGGTGATCCATGTAACCTTCACTACAAGTAGAAGAGATGTCATTATCCCAATTTTACAGTTGGGGAAACTGAAGCTCAAAAAAAATCAAGTGAGTTGCCCACAATCACACAGCTAAGAAGTAACATCAGAGCTCCATGCAGGCGGAGTGACGGGGTGGGTGTGGGTGCAGATGGGCAAGAAGAGCCCATGAAACATATCCAACCCGTCAACCACAGATTCTTGAAATGGACTGAAATCTGCCTCCTCCCAACTGCTCTTTGGGGGCCAAATTAAGGCCCCCAGGTGCCCCTTTCCTCCCCAGAGCCTGTTCAGAGGAAAGATCATTTTCCCCGGAATCCCCACACAGCCTCCAAAAGACCACAGCCTTCCAGAGGCCTCGCATAACCCTGGTGATGGGAACCAGGTCTCTCCCATCTTCTGCTGTCAGCCAAGTGACATTTAATTCAGGCTTATAAAACCCATATAACACGTGGTAATAATTATATCACCATATTGAGGGTGAGAAGCAGTAAAGTTCAGCATTATATCAGTCAGACGAGCACGAAGAGGCCTGGAAAAGGGTGGAGGGGGCAAGGGTCCTTTCTGGTGACTCCCAAGCAAAGCCAGCAAGAAATCGTGGGTGGGACTGGGCTAGGGGACACCAGGAGGGGAAGTGGGAGCTGGGTTCCGGGATGGGCTCTGGTATTGGGTGAACACACAAATTTTATAAGATTCAGTTCCGTTCAAAGTAGGGCTTCCCTGGTGGCTCAGATGATAAAGAATCTGTGTGTAGTGCAGGAGACCCGGGTTCCGTCCCTGGGTTGGGAAGATCTCCTGGAGCAGGGCATGGCAACCCACTCTAGTATTCTTGCTTGGAGAATCCGCATGGACCAAGGAGCCTGGAGGGCTACGGCTCATAGAGTTGCAAAGAGTTGGACGGGGGGCTGGTGGTGAGAGGGTGGAGCATGGTGAATGGAGCTGACTTAGCACACACAGCACATTCTTATCAAAGTAACTGTTTAGTCAGAGAGGGTGTGTAATACGGCATTCATGAGGTTCCACTAATAACTGATGTTGATACTGATTTGCACATGAATCACCGTCCCCTTCTTAGCCATGTTTACACCTTGGCATTTAACACAAGGTGCTTCAACTACAGGGGAGACTCATAAAGTATCTGTGACTTGTCCTGAATTGTATCGGTGGTGATGAAAACCGGAGTGATGGTCGCGGTGAAAGCTCTGGTGGTGGAGATGCCGGTGGTGCTGGTGATGTGGTGATGGGGAAAGTCAAGCGGTAGTGCCAGTGGTGGCTTGTGGGGAGTGGTGATGGTGCACAGGCTCACAGTGTAAGGATGGTGACGGGCAGCGCTGCTGGGGTTGACGACAGTGACGGCAGTGGTGACGAGGGTGTCACGCTGATGGCAGATGTGGCACCACTGATGGCTTGGTGATAGTGGCAGTGGTTGGTGATGGTGGCAGTGCCATGGGTGATGGTCATGATATAACACAATCCTAATGTAACAAGGACAGGCGGCTGGTGGTGAGAGGGTGGAGCATGGTGAACAGGGATATTTATAGAAGGATGATGATGATGGTGATGAAGGCTGTGTCGATGGTAAGTAAGTGAAGGAAGATAAAGGAGGATGGAGAAGGGGAAAGAATCTTGGGGCACTGATGTCATCAGCCCTGTTGGCAGGGCCTTTGTTTCATCCCCTTCAGTCACTGGAGGTCAAAAAGCTCATCGTCCTCCAGGCAAGGGACTTCTCCCAATACCACCACTTCCACCGGAAAGCACAGCCTCAACATGTGCATGCATGCTAAGTCGCTTCAGTCGTGTCTGACTCTTTGTGACCCCATGGACTGTGGCCCACCAGGCTCCTCTGTCCATGGGATTCTTCAGGCAAGAATACTGGAGTGGGTCGCCATGCCCTTCTCCAGGAAATCTTCCCAACCCAGGGATAGAACCCGTGTCTTTTACATCTCCTGAACTGGCAGGCAGGTTCTTTACCACTGAGCCACCTAGAAGGAGATCCCTTCCTAGAGGGAAAACTGGCCTGGACCAAGTTTCATAAATACATAGATGCCCTCCCTCCTTCCATTGTCTAAATCGTGAAGTCGGCTCCAGGAGAGTAAATACGGCAAGATGACTTGGCAGTCAAGAATCTGGGCTCTGGAGTTCTCCCGGCTTTGAATCCTTGCTTGTGTTGTTCAGTTCAGTTCAGTTAGCCAATCGTGTCTGACTCTTTGCAACCCCATGGACTGCAGCACGCCAGACTTCCCTATCCATCACCAACTCCCAGAGCTTACTCAAACTCATGTCCATTGAATCAGTGATGCCATCCAACCATCTCATCCTCTGTCATCCCCTTCTCCTCCCACCTTCAATCATTCCTAGCATCTGGGTCTTTTCAAACGAATCAGTTTGAATCAGGTGGCCAAAGTATTGGAGTTTCAGCTTCAGCAGCAGTTATGTCCTACTGTTTACAACCCCATGGACTCTTTGTGACCCCACAGACTATACAGTCCATCTCATTCTCCAGGCCAGCATTCTCCAAGCCGACCGGAATGGGTAGCCTTTCCCTTCTCCAGGGGATCTTCCCAACCTGGGGATGGAACCCAGGTCTCCCGAATTGCAGGTGGATTCTGTACCAGCTGAGCCACAACGGAAGCCCTGATGGTGCTGTGTGACCTTAAATAAGTTATTGAACCTCTCTGAGCCTTGGTCCCTTCATATGTAAAATGAAGCTCATAACAGCATCTATCTCCCATGATTGTTGTGAAGACGCTGGGAGACAACGCCTTAAAACATGTGATTCAGTGTGGGGATTCAATAATGTTAGCTATTAGTATTATTGGCTGCCACTGCTGTTAGACAAATAGAAGGGACTTCAACAAAGGGTCAGGTCCCCCAGATTCTATGGAGCAGGGGGACTGGCAACAAGAGGCGCTCTCTCCCGGGCTCTGCATGCTGTCTGGTGCCATCTGTCCATGGGAACCCATGGGAGAGGCAACCTGCTTTCCGAGCAGCAACGCAGAGGTCAGAGTGGGAACCCTGTAAGACTGGGTTGCCTCTGGCTGGGGATGGCAGGGATCGAGTCTCCATCAGAGCAGCCTGGTGCTATAATTTAGCTGTTCCTCCTGTCTGCACAGCCTCCAAACCTGAGTAACCCTCTGGAAATGCTGTGATCGACCCCTTCATTTGTTATTCCTCTTCAGCTTAAGACTGCTGGAGTGGCTTCTGTGGTCTGCAACAAAGAGACTTAACGGAAACGGCTGTGTTCCCTTGTTTACGGCCCATCTCCTCTGATCAGATGTTGTCCGAGCTCAGCCACACAGCTTCACTTTTGTCCCTCACCCTCTCCCAGGCACTGCCTGGAGCAGTTTTGCCTAAAGAGCCTATACCCCAAATCTCAGAGGACTGGGCACCAACCAATATTTCCCTCTTTCATCCAGTCTTAATGGATTAGGAGTCAGCTAAGCAGACTTCCCTGGTAGCACAATGGATAAGAATGCACCTGCCAATGCAGGGAACATGGGTTTGATCTCTGGTCTGGGAAGATTCCACATGCTGCGGAGCAACTGAGCCCATGCACCACAGCTACTGAAGCCTGTACGCTCCAGGGCCCGCCACAGAACTAATGAGCAGCTGTGCTGCAACTCCTGAGGCCCACATGCCCTCCAGCCAGTAAGCTGCAACTACTGAGGCCCACACGCCCTCCAGCCAGTAAGCTGCAACTACTGAGCCCGTGCACCTAGAGCCTGTGCTCCGCACGCAGCAAGAGAACCCACTGCAATGAGAGAGGCCGGTGCCCGGCAACAGAGTGGCCCCCGCTCTCCACAAGCCCACACACAGCAACAAAGACCCAACACAGCCAAAACCAAATAAACAAAAAGTAGTTTGTACATGTCCGAAAAATAAAAGGCAACAGTTAAAAAATAAAAAGAATCTGCTAAGTATCTCACAGTCCCATGGGAAACCGTTATCACAAGAGGAGTGTGCCAGGGCAGGAAGAGCAATGAGAAGGGTGTAATAACATGATTTAGCATGCACTCAGCCCTGGCCAGATAGCAAATGTTTTTCAAAGCACTGTAATTCACTTAATTCCCACAGCAACGTGATGAGATCGATCATAATATTCCCACTTTATAGATAAGGAAATCAAGACACAGACAGGCTGAGCCACTTGGCCAGAGTCTTAATGGCTTTAAGTAGAAAGTCAGGATCTGAAGCCCAACAACTGAACCCGTGTTCAGCTCATAACCACGCTGCTATCCTGTTTCTCTAGGGTTATTTAGGAACACGTAACAGAAGCACCAGACCGAGTTTTGTTTTATTTTGTTTTGTTTGGGGGCGGGGGCGCACAGGAGGAAGGCAAGGTAGCCTAGAAGCAGTGGTGCAGTTACCTCAGGGCCTGAAAGATTTGTAGGCGACCATGTGGTGAAGCAAGGGGGAAAGAATGTTCTTGGCAGAAGGGTTAGGAATTACTTGTGCAAAGGCTCAGAGGTGAAAGGAAGCCCAGTTCATGCCTCTGATCTAATAGTGTGCGGAGAGCTGTAACATGATAGCTAGTAAGAGGAAGACAATCATTTGTTGTTTGCTTTCTGTGTGCCAGGCATTGCACTAGTTAGGATAAGTAATTCCAGATGCTATAGCAAACCGCCCCCAGTAAAAAGTAACTTCTTGCTCACGGTGAATCAGTCCAACATGGCGACTCAGGGCAGGCATGCGGCCTTCTACCCGGTTACTCAGGGGTCCAAGCTCCTCCTGTCTTGCAGCTCTGCTATCTCCTAGGGCCAGGGTCGGCAAACATTTCTATCAAGGCGCAGATAGCAAATAGTTTTGGTTTTTTGGGTAATAGAGACTCTTTCACAATTACTTAACTCTGGCATTAGAGCACAAATACACGGTAATAGATGATAGATGATCTATAAGTGAATGGACATGGCTGTGTCCAAATAAAATTTTATTTACAAAAACAGGCAACACATGATTTCTAACTCAGTTCAGTTCAGTCGCTCAGTCGTGTTTGATTCTTTGTGACCCCATGAATTGCAGCACGCCAGGCTTCCCTGTCCATCACCAACTCCCGGAGTTCACTCAAACTCACATCCATCGAGTCGGTGATGACATCCAGCCATCTCATCCTCTGTCATCCCCTTCTCCTCCTGCCCCCAATCCCTCCCAGCATCAGAGTCTTTCCCAATGAGTCAACTCTTTGCATGAGGTGGCCAGAGTTTCAGCTTTAGCATCATTCCTTCCAAAGAAATCCCAGAGCTGATCTCCTTTAGAATGGACTGGTTGGATCTCCTTGCAGTCCAAGTGACTCTCAAGAGTCTTCTCCAACACCACAGTTCAAATCAATTCTTCAGCGCTCAGCTTTCTTCACAGTCCAACTCTCACATCCATATGTGACTATTGGAAAAACCACAGCCTTGACTAGACGGACCTGCAGGGCATTATTTGCCAACCCCCAGGTGGTGCTAATGGTAAAGAACCTGCCTGCCAATGCAGGAGACATAAGATACCCGGGTTCGATCCCTGGATCAAGAAGATCCCCTGGAGGAGGGCATGGCAATCTACTCCAATATTCTTGCCTAGACAATCCCATGGACAGAGAAGCCTGCCAGGATACAGTCCATATGGTTACAAAGCAACATGACTGAAGTGACTTAGCACACAGGCTTTCTTTCTTTTTTAATATTTATTTTTATCTGTTTGGCCGTGCTGGGTCTTCACTGTGGCGTGTGGGTTCTTTAGTTGAAGCATGAGGGGTCAGTTCCCTGACCAGGGATCAAACCCCTGCCCCCTGCATTGGGAGTCCAGTCTTAGTCACTGAACCACCAGGTAAGTTCCGCCAACCCTATTCTAAGTTATCAGAGCCTTCCACTGGGGCTTCACATTCAGCTAAGAGACAGGGAGAATAAGAAGGATCTTACAGTGGCCGGGGGAGTATAATAGGTCTGGCTTGGCATTAACAGCATCACTTAGGCCCACATTCCACTGGCCAGAACATAGTCACATGGCCACATTCAACAGCAAATGGGACTGGGAAACGTAGGCTATGTGCCCAGAAGAAAAAGGAAAGGGATTTTGGTGGACATACAGCTGTCTCTGCCACACACACTTTACATGCACCCTCTCACTAACTGCCGGGTAGGTAGCAAGAAGGTATCAGTGGTCCCAATATACAGCTGAGTATACTGAGGCTCAAAGAGGGCTAGAAACTGGCTGAGGTCACCTAGTCAGTGGCAAAGGCCTGACACTTCCAAAAGCAGTCTCGAGGGAGAAGAGGAAAAAGTAAGGAAGTCAGCCTTCAGCGAGGAGAGTATAAGTAAAAATCCTCCACAATGGAGGATGAATTTGGACTAAAATTTGCTCAAGCCAAAAACCGAGGCGTGGACTTCCCTGATGGGCCAGCGGTTAAGAATCTACGCGCCAATGCAGCAGACACAGGTTCAGCGTTGCCCACATGCCACAGGGCAACAAAGCCCAGGCACCACAACTAAGGTCCATGCCCTGGAGCCCATGCTCCGCAACAAGAGAAGCCACCGCAGTGAGCAGCCTGCGCCAACTAGAGAGTAGCCCCCATTCGCCGCAACTAGAGAAAGCTCATGCACAGCAATGAAGACCCCGCACAGCCCAAAAAAATGTTGTATAAATACCCCAAGCATCATTCCCTGACGTCTCCCTTGCCCTCACCTGCTACAGCTCCTCAATCCAGGCAAGAGAGGATCCCACACTTTGGAGAACACTGCCCCCATCTCCCGTGGCCGCCACGGAATTAACAGCATCACTTAGGCCCACATTCTACTGGCACAGAACCCCCCAGAAGTCACAGAAATCCTAATGTAAACCTGGCTTCCCCAGGCCTACGAACAGCTGTCTCCCAGGCCTGGACAGCAGAGGGTGTTTCATTTCATAATGGTGTTGGCTTGACCTCTAAATATTAGACACATATGGGGATCCCCATTGGTGCTCTTGCCCTGGTCCTACCAACAGTAGGGGTGGGGGGACCATCCTTACCCTGCAACTCCACTTCTTAACCATGGCAGGTACCATCTCTCTGTGCCTAAAACATTTCCTGAATTCACCCTCTTCACTCCAACTCCATTGCTTCCACCCTAGTCCATGCCATCTTCACCTCTGCCTGGGCTGGGGTGGTGAATGGCCTCCTAACGGGCTTCCCGGCTTCCCTTGGACCCCTCTCTGTCCTGTCTCCATACAGCAGCCAGAACCACTATTGCTTAATGCAGTTCAAATCCCATTACTTCTCTACTCAACATCCCCCAGTTTCTGCCTGTTGTTCTTAAAATGTTATCCAGATTCTCATCATGACAGCCATGTCTCCTGTTCATCTCTTGCTCGTTGCCTGCTATTGCCCAAGCGTTTGCCACTCCTTCAGCAAGCCAAGCCTGTTCCTACCTCAGGGCCTTTGCACTTGCTATGTCTTCTGCCCGGACCATTCTTCCTCTGGAGAGCCATGTCTTGTACAGGGTTCCTCCACAGTCTGAAAGTAAAAGTGTTCTAGGAAACTTTTCGTAACCTGAAATGGTACAAAGCAAAGAAGCAATTACCTCAGGACACATCTTGTTCACGGATGCACAAAATAAAACAAGGCAAAGCACAGATGCTCACAGACACAGTTCAGAGCAATGGTGGCTTGATGCTGAGCTGCTGGGTGTGGTTCCCAGGGCAGGAGTTTGGCGGGGCCACTCACTGCTGAGGGTGCTCCACACCTGTGTTTAACAGCGTGCAGGAGTGCTAAGTCGCTTCAGTCGTGTCCAACTCTTTGCAACCCCATGGACTGTAGCCAGCCAGGCTCCTCTGTCCATAGGATTCTCCAGGCAAGAACACTCAAGTGGATTGCTGTGCCTTCCTCCAGGGGATCGTCCCGACCCAGGGAGGTCTCCTGCATTGGCGGGTGGGTCCTTTACCGCTAGTGCCACCTGGGAAGCCTGTTTAAGAGCTTACTGCCAAAAAAACCCTGACTATGGCTGATTCATGTTGATGTTTGGCAAAAACCAACACAATACTGTGTTTTGTGCCTCTGTTTCCCTATATATAAAACGAGGATAGTAGTAGTTCTAACCTCATAGGGTTGCAGTGCGGATTTAATTGACTCGACATTTGCAAAGCACTATGCGAAACAGTACATAAGGGATGCTATGCCCGACACACAGTAAGTGCCCTGTTAAATAAATAACCTATCTCTCCCTTCACCTCAAGGGGAACACCAATTGAATAACCAAAATCATGAGCTTGTAGCTATTCCTCTCTCTCTGAGAGTAATAGCCCCGAGGTGGCACTTACTTGTCTCTCGCTGCTCCTGCGAAGCAGCTTGTTCAAATGCCAGCTGCCACGTGTCACCTCAGCTGGCGGAAAGTTGTTCCACTTGGTCACAGCCCAGAAATTATGACGGTTTGCTGTTCTGCATGGAAGTACAGGCTGGGGCAATTTGTAAATTTCAGCACCTGCCAGTCTCAGCAGAGCTGATGGGGGAGAGAAAAATCCAAGGCCAGGAGCAGGCCCTCGTGGCTTTTCCGCGGGGCTCCTCCGCTGAGATGCATGAAATGGGTCAGGCCTCTCCTTCTCTGAACCCTCCAGCCCAGCTAGCCTGATAATTCCCTAAAAGAGTCTCAAGGTCAACTCCAGCCCAGCCCTAAAGGCTTTCTCCCACTTAGAGACGCTGGACTGCTTCACTCCTTAAGTAAGGAGGAGGTAAGAACCGGTCCAAGGACTCCCCTAGTGGGTCAGTGGTTAAGAATCTGCTTGCCAGTGTACGGGACATGAGTTCCATCTCTGGTCTGGGAAGATCCCACATGCTATGGAGCAATGAAGCCTGTGTACCCTGACTACGGAGCCTGAATACCTAGAGCCCACGGCCCACAACTACTGAGCCTGGGGGCTGCATCTACTGAAGCCCACGTACCTAGCGCCCGAGCTCCTCAACAAGAAAAGCCACGGCGCACTGCAAGAGAGGGTAGCCCCCTCTCGCCACAACTAAGAGAAAGCCTGCACGCAGTGACGAAGACCAGTGCAGCCACAAATAAATAAAAGAATCGGTCCATTCTGATTGAAAGTCGGTGTCACGGAAGGGGGGCCAAGCTGGGCCCTGAAGGAGGGTAGTAGTAGCCCTGCAGCTCAGTCACAGACGGGGTTTCTCAGGAAATTTATCCATTGTTTGAATTTTTCAGTAACTCACTGAATCTCCGACTCTTGCCCTTCGTTTAGCTGTGCCAGCATAAGAGTCAAGTTCAGTCTACTTGACTTTCCCATTCCTTCCTGGGGCTGGGGCTCAGCTCTTGGGTTCCACACAGGGTTCAGATGTCTCTATCAGTTTCAGCAGGGTGTGGGTCACCATCCACATGGTTACCACTGAGACTTCTAGCCTTCCATCCACATGACCGCTTCAGAAGTAGAAGTTCTCTGTCACTTTCAGAACACCCTGGGGACCCCAGACACTTCACTGAAGCTGTGTCTGGCCCCATCATCCCAAGATCAAGACGTTAGATGCCCACAGGGGCCAGGCTAGTCAGAGACAGAAGCCAGGTGGACTGGCTGTGATGCAGGTGAGGCTTCTCTAGAAGCAGCAAGTTCAGGCCCGAGGGTTGCAGAGGGGTGAGCACAGGCCCAGCATTTCACAATCTCTTTTTCATGTGAAACTGCAAATCCAAAGCGGAATTTTCAAGCATTAGTCGTCGCTCAGTAGTGTCTGACTCTGCCACCCCATGGACTGTAGCCCACCAAGCTCCTCTGTCCATGGGATTCTCCAGGCAAGCATACTGGATGGGGTTGGCACTCCCTTCGGGGGATCTTTCCCACCCTGGGATCGAACCCAGGTCTGCTGCATTGCAGGCAGATTCACCCTTTGAGCCACTGAGAATTGGGAAATACCCAATCTCTTAAATGTGGACCAAAATAAATGGAAAAAAGTTAAGACAATTCTTGGGCCAAACCTAGCATCTCTGTGGGCAGGATTCGACCAGAGGGGAGGCTGAGCTGGGGTCTCCCGCCTTAGAGGCGGCCTTCCGGCTGAGACCTGGTGGGGGAGGTGCCCGGAAGTAGAGTTCAGCTCAGGCCCCAGCTCCCTTCATCACCCCTCCCCTGCCCCAGTCACCGGAAGTCTCTCTGCATCCTGGGGAGGGGACCGTTCTCCAGACCGTTATCCAAGACAGTTCCGCGGTGCCTCAAATCCCTTGCAGCCTCTTCGACGGAGAACGATCTAAAGTCTCCTGAAAGAGAAAACAAAACAAAGCCGAGAAAGACTTATGGATTATTTCCTTCTCCCCTTCTGCTGTATCTCTCCCCTGAGGCAACAGCTGCCTGCCCTGATGAGGAGGGAAAATGGGGGATCTGGAAGCAGGAGAAACAGAAAAGATAAAGTCGTATATCAAGATAGGATGCAGCTTTGCGTACAAAAGCGAAGGGGAGGACGCGGGGGAGGGGACGGAGCGGAGAGGACTGAAGTCCCCGGGACCAGGACAGGACTCGGATGGAGGCCATTCCTCCCCGTGGGGCAGGGGGGTGGACTGGGTTACTGGTTGAGATGAGACAGTCAGGGCAGGCCTCTCCTTCTGAGAGGTGACATTTGAGGTGAAACCTGAAGGATAAAGGAGTCGTGGGTGTGAAACTAACCAGAGGGAAGGCTTTCCAGCAAGTACGAAGGCTGCGTGAGTGCTGCGTGCTAAGTAGCGCCGGACTCTGCGATCCCCGTGGGCTGTGGCCCGCCGGGCTCCTCTGTCCATGGGATCCTCCAGGCAAGAATCCTGGAGCGGGTTGCCATTTCCTTCTCCAGGGGATCTTCCTGACCCAGGGATCAAACCCCGGCTTCCTGCATTCCAGCCCGATTCTTTACTGACTGAGCTACGAGGGAAGCCTCTGTTCTGGGTCTTTTTACAAATTTTCTCTCAGTCTGTGACACCCTCCTTCCCTTTATTTCCTACTCAGCTGTCTGCATAGAACTCAATTCAGACCCAGGGATAGAACCTGCGTCTCCCGCATTGCAGGCAGATTCTTTACTGCTGAGCCACTGGGGAAACCCCAAAAGAGCAATGGGTCCCCCCAAAATGAAAATCTTTAAAGTGAGCCAAAAATATTTCCTGAGCACCTACTATACGCCAAGCACAGTTCAGCAGGGAACAAGGCAGGCCAGTTCCTGCAATCAGGAGCTGCAGTCTCCAGAGCAGACCGGAAGTAATCACTGAGGACTTCCCTAGCAGTCCAGGGACAGAATCTGTGCTTCCACTGCAGGGGGCACAAAGTCAGTCCCTGGTCGGGGAGGATCCTGAGCTGTGCCAGTGCAGCAAAAAAAAAAAAAAAAAAAGATTATTTAAAATGCACATCATGCGGATTTGCCTGGTGGTCTGATGGTTAAGACTCAGCTTTCCAGTGCAGGGGATGCAGGTTCAATTCCTGGTCGGGGAACTAAGATCCCACATGCCACAGGTCAACCAAGCCTGCCTGCCACAACGAAGAGCCCACCTGTGGCAACTGCTAAGACCCGAGGCAGCCAAATAAATTAAAATTTTTTTAAAAAAACACATGTCATGTTAAGAAGGCTGTGAGTGTTAGGGAGAAAGACAAACCAGCAGAGAGAGGAGAGGAAGGCCAGAGCTGTAATGTTAACTAGTAGGTTCTGAGAAGGGATGTCGAGCATGGCTGTGAGAACAGTGACCCCTGGAGACTGGAGGTGGAGGAGGAGCACTCCAGGCAGAGGAAGCCAGAGCCTCAGAGGCCCTGAGGACCAGGAGCATCTGGAATGTTCTAGAAGCAGGAAGGAGCTGGGCTGGCTGGAACAGACAGTGAGGCAAGCAGGAGGACCACATTAGCAGGGCCCTGTGGACCATGGTAAGGACTCTGGGTACCCCCCGAGTGAAATGGGGAGTAAGCAGAGTGTCCAACTCACCAAGGTCCACTCCCCTTGGCTACTCTGCTGCCCTCCCCCACATACCCATCGACCCCCTAGAGTCCTAGGGAGGGCCAGACATAGCCCCCTCTTCTCACAGGCTTTTCTAGCCCAGTTGTCATCTCTGGGGCCAGCAGTATATGTGATTTACCAGTCCCTCCCTGGGATGCTGGATTTGGGGGCATCTGGTCTGTTTTTATTGCTTCTGGACAGGGCTTTGGTACTCCTTCACAGATCAAATCACTGCCTGCCTTCCCGCTAATTCAAACAGCTGGTTACCGCTCACCGATTCCCCCGTTCTAATTGCCAAGGGAAGAATTATAAATAAATGTGTACAAGCAAACAGATGCTGTCATTTAAAAAATCGATCCATCTAGCAAAAATGCCCCACTTAGGATTGAAGTGGCAGACTGCAGAGCATGTGTCTTGGTGACATTTTTAATGAAATCAGAAAAACAATGGCGCTAATGGGTTCCCAAGGAGGAAAAGACCAAGGACGGAAGGAGGGACGAGGGGGTATGAACCCACTTTGCAGCTCCAACACACGAGACTCAGAGCCGTAGCAGAGCCCCAGGACCCCAGTGCTGTTCTGAATGAGCATCTCTGTTTTCCCCTTCTCCCAGCCTTCTCCCGCCTCTTCAACCTGTTGTGACATCAAGTCAGATCATTTGTTACTGCTCTGTGAGTCTCACATGCAACTGGTGGTCCTCACTTGGTGGTTTCCAGGAATCTCAGTCCAGGATGAAGTATCATCCCCTTTGCTGTCCTGAACACGCAGTTAGACTATCTCCCACCCTTCCTTGTGGCCAACTTTGCCCTGAGAGGCCCCTGGAACCCAGAACAGAAATGACTGCTGTCAGACATGGCCCATAAAAATCTCCCACGTGAAATCCACCACCATCTTTCCCATCCTCAGACAGAAGGGAGAAGACTTTGAGAGCCCTGCAGAGGGTGGAGCCTTAACTGGAAGGAGGGCAGGTCCTTGAATGACTGTATGGAGCAGAGCCTCCTTGTGTGTCGACACTGGGATGTGGTGAGAGGGAGAAATAAACTTAATGTGTCTGGCCAGAATGTTGGGTTAGTTTCTTCCCGTAGGGATCCTACCCTGACAAATACAGAAATCATTTATTCACTCACTCACTGAGCACATAATAAAAATAATATCTAATTGTTTCCTTCAGACATCACAACAATCTGGTGTAATGAATGTCATGAGCCCAGTTTTCAGATGGAGAAACTGAGGTTCAGAAAGATTAAGTAATTTGCTAAAAGACACAGAGCCAATAATAATAGTAACAATGGCTCTCATTAATGGACACTTTATATGTGCCAAACACTGTACTAAATGCCTCATCTGCAGAAAAGATACTTTTCTATTCCTCATAAAAATTCCCATTGCTGTTCAGTTGCTCAGTCTTATCAGACTCCGCAGCCCCAAGGACTGCAGCGTGGCAGGCTTCCTTGTCCTTCACTATCTCCCAGAGTTTGCTCAAACTCATGTCCATTGAGTTGTTGATGCCATCCAACCATCTCATCCTGGCTCCCCTTTCTCCTCCTGCCCTCAATCTTTCCCAGCATCAGGGTCTTTCCCAATGAGTCAGTAAGGAGATCAAACCATCAATCCTAAAGGAAATCAACCCTGAATATTCATTGGAAGGACTGATTCTGAAGCTGAAGCTCCAGTACTTTGGCCACCTGATGGGAAGGGCTGACTCAATGGAAAAATTCTCATAGGTATTTTTATGATCCCTGTTTTACAGATGAGGAAACTGAGGCTTAGCAAGATTAATCAAAGGGAGGAAGGGAGGAAGGATGGGATAGAGGAAGGAGTAGGGGAATAAATAAAAGCAGAAAGATTCAAGCTTTCTAGTTTGAACAGGCTAGCTAACACTGCGTGTTCTTGCAATCCCAAGGAGTCTCTAATAAACGAATCACACTGCATCTTAAAATACCAGCTTATCTCAAATCAAGTCAGCCCCAGAGAAACACACACACACACTCCATAAAGGTTAAAACAGTTACATCAAAATAAAACATATGGCCACCCAAATCTGCATTTATTACATCTAATTGGAAGAGACGCAGTCAAGTACATGAATATTTTAGCAGTTTCCAACATGCAAATCACCGTGCCAGGACCCAATTACTCTCTAATCTGCACGTGGCCGGCTGCTGGTGGTGCTGAGTTGGAACGGGCTCCATCCTTCCCCTCTGGGGACGCGGTGTTTGGGTGGTCTCTCATTCTGAGTCAGTTTGCATTTGTTTCTGCCTTTAAAGAGCACCCCAGGAACAGAAAGAGTTGAAAAGCTCCCTCTCACCAGGTTTATACCCTTGATTAGTGTCTGGGGAACACTATCAGCAAGCTATTTGGCTCTAAAACCAAATAGAAAATTCAAATCTTTTCATGTAATCTCTGACTAATCAGCTTTAATGAAGAGATTCTAGTGATTGTTGTTTAAGCCATTGGACATACAGGGAACAAATGGGAATTAACAGAGATTTATTTTTCTGGCCAATCCTGATAAAGGCCAGAGTTCCCATGCAGAGATCAAGATGAGAACATGACAGCAGTATTTCCCCAAATGCTACTCATTTAAGTCCTTGCCCTGAGGATTTCCACTGTATCTGAGTATCATGTAGCAAGTGAGTCACTTATTTTTCTTTGAACTAATTCACTTTTTATTTTGGTAAATTTTGCATCATTTTACAAATGAAAACCCAGTAACACTCTATTTAAGGTGTATTAAGGAAGGAAAGTTATGACCAACCTAGATAGCATATTGAAAAGCAGAGACATTACTTTGCCAACAAAAGTCCATCTAGTCAAGGCTATGGTTTTTCCGGTGGTCATGTATGGATGTGAGAGTTGGACTGTGAAGAAAGCTGAGTGCCAAAAAATTGATGTTGTTGACTGAAGACTCTTGAGAGTCCCTTGGACTGCAAGGAGATCCAACCAGTCCATTCTAAAGGAGATCAGCCCTGGGTGTTCTTTGGAAGGAATGATCCTAAAGCTGAAACTCCAGTACTTTGGCCACCTCATGCGAAGAGTTGACTCATTGTAAAAGACTCTGATGCTGGGAGGGATTGGGGGCAGGAGGAAAAGGGGATGACCGAGGATGAGATGGCTGGATGGCATCACTGACTCGATGGACGTGAGTCTGAGTGAACTCCGGGAGTTGGTGATGGACAGGGAGGCCTGGCGTGCTGCAATTCATGGGGTCGCAAAGAGTCGGACACGACTGAGTGAACGAACTGAACTGAACTGAACTGAAGTGATGCAGCAATAAGATTTGATCCCAAGAGTTCAAAGGTTTCACATAACGCTTGTTTCATTTTCAGAGTGGGTTGGCAGAAGACCTGCTTCACTCAGTCAATGAGTCTTGGGCAGAGAAAAGCAATATCATCTTAGAACAGCCAGAGAGAATGGGAGGGTTGCTCACAGGCTTTTAAATCTTCTACGCACAGCCCATTGGCCACGGATAGTCACATGGCCCTGTCAAAGCGCAGGGAACTGGGATACGGGTGTGGTGGGGGTGGGTGGGGGCGGGTGGAGATGAGAGTGCATGCTGATAAGCAGTGAATGTCTCTGTTCCAAAGAGTAACCGCCAAAGTAAAACAAATAGATACAATTAAATTCTACCTAGAAGTTTGTGCTGTAAGAATGCTCTGAACCAGAACATTAGAAAAGAAAAGAAATGAACATGTGTTAGAAATGTGTTAAAGACATTTGTAGCACCAAACTGAGACCTCCTCCTTGACCCCAGGAGAACTAAGAGGACATGGAGAAGGCAATGATTATCTCACAATGTGGCTTTAATGTTATTTAATGTACGTCCCTCTATCCACTAAAACCATCATCAAGAAAAACCACACCATGGAAAGAGTTTCTTTGAGGCAAAATAGAAACCAGACAGGAGTGAAAGACATTTTGAATAAAATAAGAATCCTTGGTTGTGTAGCAGCCTTGCTAATGTGACAGATATTTTCCAAAAATGATGGCACAAGTATATCCCAACTCATAAGCTCTTACCATATGATAATAACAGACCTCCAACCAACAGGCAGAGAATCTGCGGTCTCTCCCCTTCATTCTGATTACAGCAGAAGGGAAATCCATGACTTCTGAAGCTATGCTTAAAAAAGTGATACACCCCAGTGACAGTGAGCACACCTAACACCCGGATCTTGGTTTCTAATACCATCCTTCAATAAAAAGGAACCAGGGCTCCTTTGAGAAATGGCTGATTCTAAACAAGATCAAGAAATAGACACAATGAGGCTGGAACATCTTGTAGAACCAAAATGTAAGGAAGTGAACACACACACACACACACACACACACACGATGGGAGGAGTGAAAGGGACACAGGAGTCAACCTGAAAGGGCTCCCAGTGGGGGCCAAAGCTAGAAGAATTCCAGCGACAAAAAAAGAACATACCCTGAGCGCAATACTGAGCCTGAGCCAATACTAACATAAATCAATGGTTGCACACATAAATAAACGAGGGAGACTAGACAAATCTCCCAGGCAGAAGAATTTCACATAATTTATGTTTGATACTCTACCCTTAAGAAAATGGAGCCCGACTCCCCACTCCTGAAGTGTGGGCTGTGAATACTGAGTGACTTCCTTCCTCGAAATACAGTATGAAAGCAGCGGGGGATGGGGGGGGGGAGTGATTTTACAGTGGAAAAAACTCACAATCAGCTCCTCAGCCACCTGATCAAGATTAACATCAACAGTGAACAGTCATGCTGACGGTATATGCCCTTGGTATGATGTGAGAGGAACCACATTCACCACTGTGGTTTTCTACAGCCACCCCCCACCCAAACCCATAACCCCAGCCTATTCATGATTAAAAAAAAAAAAAAATCCAAGAGATCCCAGTTGAGGGACTCAAAATTGTCAGAGTCATCAGAAACTAGGGAACTATGAGACACTGTCACAGCCCCAGGGCACCAAAGGAGACTAAATGTCCTGTGGTACCCTGGATGGAACCCTAGGACAGAAGGGGATGTTTGGTAAAAACTTTCATGGCAAATAGATGAGGAAACAATGGAAACAGTGACAGACTATTTTTCTGGGCTTCAAAATCACTGTGGACAGTGAACTGCAGCCATGAAATTAAGAGACTTGCTCCTTGGAAGAAAAGCTATGATAACACTAGACAGAGACTACAAAGCAGAGACATTACTTTGCCAACAAAAGTCCATCTAGTCAAGGCTTTGGTTTTTCCAGTGGCCATGTATGGATGTGAGAGCTGGACCAGAAGGCTGAGCACTGAAGAACTGAGGCTTTCAAACTGTGGTGTTGGAGAAGACTCTTGGGAGTCCCTTGGACTGCAAGGAGATCAAACCAGTCGATCTTAAAGGAAATCAACCCTGAATATTCATTGGAAGGACTGATGCTGAAGCTGAAGCTCCAATAGTTTGGAGCTGACTCATTGGAAAAGACCCTGATGCTGAAAAAGATTGAGGGCAGGAGAAGGGGGCGACAGAGGATGAGATAGTTAGAAAGCATCACCGACTCAATGGACATGAGACTGAGCAAACTCTGAGAGATAGTGAAGGACAGAGAAGCCTGGCGTGCTGCAGCCCATGGGGTTGCAAAGAGTCAGACACGACTGAATGACTGAACAACAAAGGAGATCCCAGCAAAGTATGAGCTTTAGTTACAGAATTGTATCGATATCGGTTTATTAATTGTGATACGTGAACAACACTAACCCAAGAGAATAGGAGAGACTGGGCATCGAGTATTCGGGAACTCTCTATGTTATCCTGGCAAGTTTTCTGTTAAATCTAGAGCTATTTGAAAATTGCTTTGAATTTTTTTAAGTGACAAAGCTTCCTTCTGGTACTCTTACGTGGGGCATACAACTTGGGTGCCCTGCATGGACGTGTAGAAGTCCAGCACCCTGACACCATCCTGGTGCATAGACTGTATAGCAGCTGCCTGAATTCTCCCAGCCCAGGGACCAGATATGTGGGTGGGCAGCCTTCCAGCTGCCCCAGGTGACACAAAATAGAAACATAGGCAAGCTATCCCCACCCATATCCAGTTCAAATTGTAGACTGGGGCACAAAATTAGTGTTAGAAGTTCTAAGTCACTACCTATTGTGGTGGTTTGTTGGGCAGCATTAGATAAATGGAACCACGGTTCTGCAAAATTGACTTTGATGACTGATTGATTGATTTCTTTTACACATATGTGTTGACCTTTGATAGGTGCAGGGCAGTGGAAACAGCAATTCACAAAACCTGGTCCCTGCTCTTGAAGAACTCACATTCCAGAGAAAGAAGCTGAGCTCTAGGAGAGTGAAAACAAATGAGAAAAACAGCAGATTTGATCGAAGAGATGGATGCAGCGTTTCAGACAGAGAGAAGATGGTAAATGACTCTGAGAGATCCTGAGATGTAAGCAAAGAGGAGAAAGAACAAGCATTTACTGAGCACACAGTATTATGCTGTTCTAAATGTGTTACAAGAGTCATGTGGATTAATCCTTCCAGTTAACCCTATATATATACACACACACACATATACCCACACACACATGTATTATATTATACAGATATATTTAAGAGACTTCCCTGGTGGTTCAGAGGGTAAAGAATCTGCCTGCAATGCAGAAGACCCAGGCTCATCCCTGGGTTGGGAAGATCCCCTGGAGAAGGAAATGGCCACCCCCTCCAGTACTCTTGCCTTGAGAATCCTATGGACAGAGGAGCCAGGCGGGCTACAGTCCATAGGGTCCCAGAGTCAGACACAACTGATTGACTGACACACACACACACGTAATCCTTCCAATTAACTCTATATTTTAAAATATATACATATATATATGTATGTATGTGTATGTATGTATATATATATTGCTACCCCACACAGAAGGCAGAATGTTAGTCACCCAACCAGCAATCAAACCTGTGCCACCCACAGTGGGAGTTCAAAGTCTTTTTATTTATTTAATCAATTTATTTACTTATGGCTGTGCTGAATCTCTGTGGCTGCTTGCAAGCTTTCTCTGGCTGCTGCAAGCAGGGGCTACTCTCTGGCTGTGTGCTTGAGCTTCTCACTATGGTGGCTTCCCTCATTGTGGAACGTGGGCTCTAGAGATTCAGTAGTTGCAACACTTGGTCTCAGTAGTTGTGGCACATGGATTTATTTGCCCCAAGGCATGGGAGATCTTAGTTCCTGGACCAGGGATCGAACCCATGTCCCCTGCATTGGCAGGCAGATTCTTAACCACTGACAATGGGGGGGAATCACAACCAATGCCAGTGAAGTCCCTCCAGTTAATTCTATGATGTCATTGTTCTAGTCGGTTTAAAGATAAGGAAACTGAGGCTTGGGGGAGTGAAGAGATTGCTTAGGGCCAGTCAGGTGGCAGAGATGGGATTTGAAGTTTCTCCCATCTATAAAATGAGGGTATCAGATAATGCACACCAAGGCCATTTCTGCCTCTGAGGTTGTGTTATGTATGGGTTTTGCCTGCTCAGCATCTGCTTCCTTTCTTCCAATAACAGCATCCCAATTTTCGACAGCAGAACTGCCCAATCCCGACTCTCAGTTAAGGGGGAACGCATATCCAGTCTCAGCCAAGCACAGTATCACAGCCAGCTTACACAGTGATTGGTTCAGGCATATACATGGGGACCCAGGCCACCCAATAGGAGTTTTCTTTAGGACTTTTGTTACAACTCTTTGGAAAGAGGCACTTTATTCCCCTGGAGTTTCTAAGCCCAAGTTGTAAACTTGTAGCTTCCAGCGGCCACCATAGGAAGAGAGTCTGCCTAGAAATAAAGCCAATCAATTTAGCAGAAAGAAGAGAGACCAACAGACGTTGCAATACCATCTGAGCGCCTAGATCCAGCCTTGCCTGAAGCCGTAAATCCTTAAGATTCTCTGTGATGTGATTGAGTAAATGTGACCATTTCAGCTAGATTTCTACAATTTATAATCAAAATGTCTAACATAAATCAAAAAGGATGATATGTGCTAGTCTGTCCTTATTCTTACTCTCCCTGCTACTAATGTTAAGTTGCCAGGGACATAAAATATGCCTTTTCATCTTTGTAGCTTCATCCTCGCTGCCCCCACCAGAGTCTAACAGTGCCTGGCTTATCAGAGCACTCAGGAAGTTATTTGTGGAATTGCCCTGATGGGGATCACTGATCAATTTCACTCCACACTTCTCCAGCTCCTTCACTAGAGGCAAGCCCTCTGAAGGTCTGGGGTACTCAAGATTTGGTCTGCTCCCTTAAGGAACATGAGGCTCTGGGCAATTAAAGTGTCTTCCTGCATTTTTTGCAATCAACCAGGACTAGAGGACTAGGGGACAGCTGTGCCCCAGTAATTGTATGACCTTGGGTAGGTAACTGCTTCAAGTTTCCCTTTTCTCTACTTTATAATGGACATCTAAGGACTTCCCTGATGGTCCAGTGGTTCAGTTCAGTTCAGTTCAGTTGCTCAGTAGTGTCCAAATCTTTGCGACCCAATGAATCACAGCACGCCAGGCCTCCCTGTCCATCACTGACTCCCAGAGTTCACCCAAACCCATGTCCACCAAGTCAGTGATGCCATCCAGCCATCTCATCCTCTGTCATCCCCTTCTCCTCCTGCCCCCAATCCCTCCCAGCATCAGGGTCTTTTCCAATGAGTCAACTCTTCGCATGATGTGGCTTCAGCATCAGTCCTTCCAATGAACACTCAGGACTGATCTCCTTTAGAATGGACTGGTTGGGTCTCCTTTCAGTCCAAGGGGCTCTCGAAGAGTCTTCTCCAACACCACAGTTCAAAAGCATCAATTCTTCGGCGCTCAGCTTTCTTCACAGCCCAACTCTCACATCCATACATGACTACTGGAAAAACCATAGCCTTGACTAGACGGACTTTGTTGGCAAAGCAATGTCTCTGCTTTTCAATATTCTATCTAGGCTGGTCATAACTTTCCTTCCAAGGAGTAAGCGTCTTTTAATTTCATGGCTGCAGTCACCGTCTGCAGTGATTTTGGAGCCCCAAAAAATAAAGTCTGACACTGTTTCCACTGTTTCCCCATCTATATCCCATGAAGTGATGAGACCAGATGCCATGATCTTCGTTTTCTGAATGTTGAGCTTTAAGCCAATTTTTTCACTCTCCTCTTTCACTTTCATCAAAAGGCTTTTTAGTTCCTCTTCACTTTCTGCCATAAGGGTGATGTCATCTGCATATCTGAGGTTATTGATATTTCTCCCAGCAATCTTGATTCCAGCTTGTGCTTCTTCCAGCCCAGCGTTTCTCATGATGTACTCTGCATCTAAGTTAAATGAGCAGGGTGACTATATACAGCCTTGATGCCCTCCTTTTCCTATTTGGAACCAGTCTGTTCTTCCATGTCCAGTTCTAACTGTTGCTTCCTGACCTGCAAACAGGTTTCTCAAGAGGCTGGTCAGGTGGTCTGGTATTCCCATTTCTTTCAGAGTTTTCCAGTTTTTTCCAGTGTACTGTGATCCACACAGTCAAAGGCTTTGGCATAGTCAATAAAGCAGAAATAGATGTTTTTCTGGAACTCACTTGCTTTTTCCATGATCCAGCGGATGTTGGCAATTTGATCTCTGGTTCCTCTGCCTTTTCTAAGTCCAGCTTGAACATCAGGGAGTTCTCAGGTCACGTACTGCTGAAGCCTGGCTTGGAGAATTGTGAGAGTTACTTCACTAGCATGTGAGATGAGTGTGAGGTCCAGTGGTTAGGGCTCCACAATTTCACTGCAGAATATGTGGGCTTGATCCTTGGTCAGGGAACTAACATCCCACAAGCTGTGTGGTGTGACAAGTAAACAACATGAAATTAAATAAAAGAGAGTTTTAGTATCAACATCTCTAGAACTACAAGCAAAGAGAAAAGGTAACAGTGTGTATACAAAGCATCTGGCTCCTAAACACTCTAGAAATGGTAACTATTTCCACTGTTGAAAACAAAGGTAGTCACAATCATGATGATGATGTTAAATGGCTCTTCCCGTGCCCCCCCCTCCCCCGGGAAAAATCAATTAAGCTCTTTGTCCATATTTGCCCCCTTACTGCCTCTCCCAATGGACATGGGGATGAACACAGGCGAGGACAGGGCGTCCTGTCTGACTCCTGCTTCTGCTTCATCCTCAGAGGCATCATTACACCAGGCTGAGGGCAGCTCGCAGAAACCTCCTGCAGCTGGGGGACAGCAGGGCAAACAGGCAGCCAGGCTGAGAGAGATGCCTCAGCAGCAGGGACTAGAATGTTCTGTGAGGAGCAGAGCCCACGCTGTCCCCTCTCAGGACAGCCCAGAGTCTCACACTTCTTCCCTCCCCTCTTTCAGTCTGCACTGAAATTCCTGGAGGAAGGAAGACAGAACAGCGAGATCACAGGTGAGCACTGGAGATGTAAGGAAAACAGAGCAATCGCGCTGAGCCCGGAGCCAGCAAGACCTGGTTCGGTCTTGGCAGAACCAGGCCAGAAAGGGCCACCATCCCGCCATCTCCCTGGCCCCTTTCCCCGCGCCCTCTCACAAGCCACAAACCGAGAGTCCTTCCCAAGCAGCTCCCATTCTCCGACTCCCTTTGCCAGTTTTCCCATATTCTGCCAGCCCCTAGTGTTGGTACTATTTTCTTACCCCTCTTGATCTATTCCAAGATAAACGCGCATTTTCACATTTAGCACCTGAAGCCAGGATGCCTCTTGCAGACAATGTCTTCGTGTAATCGCTGCAGAGCAGGTGGCACTTGTGACCAAAATGTTATTGTCTGTACCTGTGCAGACCGGGCGGCTACTCCTGATGGAATGAATGCGACGGTGACGCTTCAGCGTTCCCCAGCGCGGGAGAAAATGTCTCCCCAGGCAGTCCTTAATCACCAGTGGGAGCACCCACACTTTGGGGGTCTTTGCTCTAAATCACCCCTATGATCTCTTCTGCCCCCTCGCCCTCCAGACAGCCTGTTTACTCTGCCTGGAACAGCCACCCTCCTCATGGAAGGTGTCTGAATTACTCCCCTTCCCCTTATTTAACTCTGAACTATCTCAAGCTCATTCATTCAACCATTATACCAGGCTTGCAGATTTGATGGGGTGGGAAATGGCATGGCAGAGGCAGCTTCTCTCTACTCCATCATAACCAGGGTTCGGCTGGGAAGACTTGCATGCCTAGGGCTAGAATATTCAGAAGCGCCCAGTACCTGGGCTTCAGGGTGGCCAGACGTCTTTATATGGCCACTCTGGGCTCTGAGACTTCCAGCGAACAAAGCAGAAGCGTCATCAGTTTCTAAGACTCAGCCCCAGAACTCCCATAGCATCACTCCTGCCATATTCTGCTGGTCAAAGTAGTCACAGCCCTGCCAGAGACAAGCAACTGGAAGGGGAAGGGGAACCTGGACCAGTGGGTGAAGCTGGGACACACGGATTCTGGGACAAACAAGGGAATAGGGGATATAGTTTGAGACATATGATTGTCTTATTAATACTCACCATGTAGTAGTCACAGGTATGGAGGTTCTCATACCCATTTCCTGGAGAACACTAGGGCTCATAAAACCAGTAAGTGTTCTGGCCTGTCCAGCTAACAACACACCATGTTTTTTCCTGCCCAGACTTCTAAGATCGTCTTCAGTTTACTAACACCTTGCTGAGGCAGTGAAGGTCACATGCCAAAGTGGAATGAAGGCACAGAACAGGCAAGTGACCAGCCCCAGGTCACACAGCAAACCATTGAAGAACAAGTATATGGGAGGTTTCCACACCATCTTTAAACAATGGGAGTAAATTAAGCGTCTCTCCTGTTGCCAGGCTAAGTGTTGCTTTCCAGTTTGAGTTTTGTTTGCATGTGTATATTTTAAATAAATGTGATAATTAAGCCACAAACATCCCCAGCACACTGGGGTATATTAAAATTACAGGCTGCTGATCAGATGGAGAGAAATCACAAAGAGGGACATAAATGATGACTTTTATTTGCTCAGTGCTTCTTGAAGCACTCAAATGGGTCTGTCAGCTTGATGGCCAATTCCAAGGCTGTGGGAAATGAGGGGAGGTGGGGTGGGGGTGAATTGGTGAGGCTGCAGGAAGTGGAATCCCATAGTGAAAGACTGTGGTTCTTTTCTTTTCTAAAACATTTCATCTGTGCCCCTACTTCACCTCAGCCAGTTTTGAAAACACAAACAAGCTGGCAAAAGGGGTATTTATCATTGCCTGACTGGCAGCACTTCCCACTCAGTGTTAAAGACCAGAATCTATTTCCTGATTGTTGAAGAAAATCAGGGTACCCTTCTAGAATTAGGGGGTCCTGGTTTCAAATCTCTTCTGGCCCCTGCAGTGGGGTCTGTCTGGGCTCCTAGAGGCCAAGTGCCCCCACTACTATAGTCTCTGCCCATCCACTGTCAAATAAAAGTAAAATCAGACTTAGTAAGGGGAGGCTTTGATTTGAAAAGAGGATTGCAAAGGGGAAAGGGGGCTATTGTATCAGACAGTGCTGTGACTATAGTTCTGCAAGCGCCTCAGTGAAAGCGAAAGTGAAGTCACTCAGTCCAACTCTTTGGGACCCCATGGACTGCAGCCCACCAGGCTCCTCCATCCATGGGATTTTCCAGGCAAAAATACTGGAGTCGGTTGCAGGCTCTTCTTGACCCAGGGATTGAACCTGGGTCTCCTGCATTGCAGGCAGATTCTCTACCATCTGAGCCACCAGGGAAGTCAGGGAATATTTTGTCCTGAGGCCAGTCTCTTCTCAGGAGGGGTTAGGCTGAGAGTGGGCCAAAATTAAGGGATTTGGGGGAAGGAGAGAATTTAACCATAGTTTAGTTAACAAGCGTCAACCAAAAAAAACCTCACAACCTAAACACTGAGAGTTATGTTTTGTTCAGACATTACTGAGGACTGGAGTCCACGATGGGACTTCCCAGGTGGCTTAGTGGCCAGCGTTTTGCCTGCCAATGCAGGAGCCGTAGGAGACATGGGTTCAATTCTTGGGTCGGGAAGACCCCCTGGAGGAGGAAATGACAACCCACTCCAGTATTCTCGCCTGAAAAATTCCACGGAGAGAGGAGCCTGGTGGGTTGCAGTTCCTGGGGGTCTCAAAGATTCGGACACAACTAAGCATGCATGCATAGCTCAGGATACAGCCTCTCAGATAGGAACTGTTCCAAAGTAGTGAGGGAGAAGCCAAGATATAGAGGAGTTTTTGCAAAACAAGCAACAACCAAAAACCCATGAAGTGGAACATCAAAAGATTATTGCTAATTACAATATCAGATATCACAAGTTAACAATTTTAGAGCTTTTCTATGTTTGGGAAGATACAAGAGTGTGAACTCATAAAAATTTTCCTGGGGATATGCATCTTAACTATGGAGGGCCAGTATCCTGTTTTTCTATATTCTGAATTCTCAGGGCTCACTGACAGGGGTGGTTCTAGTGGCCCATGGCTTGATGATGGGCAACATTTCTTGTTTACTGAGATGGTGGGCAACATTTTCATTTGTCCACAAGAAAATTTGGTTCAGATTGACTGCTGGAGACAAGCAGTTCAGCTAATTACTTATGAGGCAAAGAACAGGGATTCAGAGAGTCTGTGACTGGCCTTGTCATAGGTAAACAAAGTAGGCATCCATGAGTTTTCCCCAGGTCATAAGAGGAAGGGTGGTTCTTTGCAGCAAGTGGTTTTCCAGAACGAAAAAAAAGGGTAAGGGGACTTTCTTTCATCCTGTTTCCCAAGAGCATAGGGTACAATTGAACCCTATCATCACTCAACTGGGGATGATAATTAAAATAGCTATCTACAATTTTAATATTTTTAAAGTAACTTGGAAGCACTGAGTGCACAGTAAAGGCTCAATAAATATCCATGACTCTCATTGTGAGGTCCATAAGGGCCGGGTAAGTTGATTCAGTGTGTTTTCTCAAGTGCTAGCACAGTTGCCAAAATCCACTGATTAGCTGAAGTGGCCTTCAGCAAGCTTCAGTATCCTGGACTATAAATGAGACATTTATAGTCTATAGGACTATAAGACCATCTATAGGAGATAGACGGGCCTCAGACTGAGCAGCTGAAGTTTGTCCCGGTGGACAGATATTCCAAGATGAAGAGTTAGAGGAGATGAGCCCTGCCCAGTCAAAAGATAGAGACCACGTATTTCTCATTCTCAAAGTCAAGGAGATCGTCCCAACTATACATATGCTCAGAAAGCTCCCTTGGAGGTCAAAAAGAGAGTGCTGTCATCCAGCCCACAAGCCTCTACTGGAATCCACCTTGGCTAAGAGACACATGTGCATGCAGGGAAGGACCGTGAGTAACCAAATAGGGACTCAGAGCCAGGCAAAGCAAGATGATTGGTCAAAGGGAATCCGGAAGAAATGCCCCATATGTGTGATTCAACTTACCATGAGGGCATGACTCTTTCTCTGAGTCCACCCGTGTGTCTATCCCCAAGCACTCTTTTCCCTCCTAATAAACACCTTATTTGCTTCACTACTCTCTATGTGGAAAAGCATTTCGATAGAGCTTACGAGCCAGGGCTTTGTCACTGGCCTCTGCCCTGGCGGTCTAGGGGCTAGATTTAGCACTCTCATTGTCAAGGCCTGACTTCAGTCTCTGGCCGGGGAACTGAAATTTTGCTTAAAGCTACTGCCAGGTCAAGGTCACTGAGATCAACATGATAATCTTGACTGCACAGGGTTGTGGGAAAAGCTGGTTTAAAACATAACATTCAAAAAAATGAAGATCATGACATCTGGTGCCATCATTTCATGGCAAATAGACGGGGAAACAATGGAAACAGTGATAGACTTTATTTTCTTGGACTCCAAAATGACTGCAGATCACGTGACTCCAGACATGAAATTAAAAGACATTTGTCCTTGGAAGAAAAGCTATGACAGACCTAGACAGTGATTAAAAAGCAGAGACATTGCTGACAAAGGTCTGTCTAGTCAAAGCTATGGTTTTTTCAGTGGTCATATATGGATGTGAGAGTTGGACCATATAAGAAGGCTGAGCTCCAAAAAATTGATGCTTTCGAACTGCGGGGTTGGTGAAGACTCTTGAGAATCCCTTGGACTGCAAGGAGATCAAACCAGTCAATCCTGAAGGAGGACTTCCCTTGTAGCTCAGTCGGTAAAGAATCTGCCTGCAATACAGGAGACCTAAGTTCGATTCCTGGGTCAGGAAGATCCCTTGAAGAAGGAAATGGCAACCCACTCCAGTATTCTTGCCTGGAGAATCCCATGGACAGAGGAACCTGGCAGGCTACAGTCCATGGAGTCCCAAGAGTCGGACACAACTTAGCAACTAAACCACCACCAATCCCAAAAGAAATCAATCCTGAATATTCATTGGAATGACTGATGCCGAGGCTGAAGCTTCAATACTTTGGCCATGTGATGCGAAGAGCCGACTTACTGGAAAAGACTCTGATGCTGGGTAAGATTGAAGACAGGAGGAGAAGGGGACAGAAGAGGATGAGATGGTTGAATGGCATCATTCGATGGACACGAGTTTGAGCAAGCTCTTGGAGATGATGAAGGACAGGGAAGCCTCGGGTGCTGCAGTCCATGGGGTCACAGAGAGTTGGACATGACTCAGCGACTGAACAACACAGGGTTGTGGAGACAATTATGTAATTTTGGGAAATCCAAGGGGCCCAGACAACGCCTGACACATCCCTAGTAACCAGTGACAAAGACTCTCTCCTCAACTTAACTCTACTCAGACTCTTCTGAAGAGTCCTCTTTGTAACTAGACCATGCCCTTGGGCTCTGTTTTTAATCTGTTTAGTCTAGTTTCACCAAGAATTCTGATGGGTCAGTTTAGCAAAAATCCCCGACCCTTCATATCTGATCACAATCCTTATCCTCCGCCCTTGATATCTTATCACCCTGGCCTGCCATCAGCAAAAATTCTGTGAACTTGGTTCAGTTAGAATTCCCCTTACCCATGACACTTCCTCTTAGCAAGTTTCTGTCCACTGAGCCAGACCTTGCTCCTTGGCTATCAATCTCCACTTGTCCTTCCTGTGTTCAGAGCTGTACTTCATCTCTACCCTATCACAACATAGCGCGCCCCCACCCCACGCTCCACTGCAGCAGTCTTCCACAGATAAAGCCTGCTTTTAGGGCTTCCCAGGTGGCTCAGTGGTAAAAAAAACTCACCTGCCAATGCAGAAGACCGGGGTTTGAACCCTGGGTCAGGAAGATCCCCTGGAGAAAGAAACGATAGCCCCCGCCAGTATTCTTGCCTGGAAGATCCCATGGACAGAAGAGCTTCGCAGGCTCCATTCCACGGGGTTGCAAACGGTTGGACACGACTTAGCGACTAACAATACCTTCTTTAAAAAATGTCACAAAGGTTTCGTTAACACCAGCAAATGAGTTTCCTTCCCATTTCTACCTAGCCTCCAAAACTAGTATGAGCCAAACTCTCAGCGCTTCCAACGGCCTGGTCCTTTAAGGCCATAGGGTGAATGATCAAAACCAGACGCCCTGGGGTGATGCCCACACCACCCAACCTCAAGGCAGCAGGGGCAGAAGTGAAGGCTCTGACCCCCTGCATGCCATTCCACACTGACACCCTGGTCCTCCTCACTTCTACAGGCCATGGATGCAGGACTTGGGGGTGAACTTTGAAAAGTCAGCATCTGCGACTTTCCTAAAGTACAAATATTTGGCCACTTTATTTCACTGAACCTTGATTCTGCTGTTGTTCAGTTGCTCAGTAGTGCCCGACTCTTTGCAAGCCCATGAACTGCAGCACACCAGGATTCCCTGTCCTTCACCATCTCCCGGAGCTTGGTCAAACTCATGTCCATCCAGTCGGTGATGCCATCCAACCATCTCATCCTCTGTCATTCCCTTTTCCTCCTGCCTTCAATCTTTCCCAGCATCAGGGTCTTTTCTAGTGAGCCGGTTCTTCGCATCAGGTGGCCAAAGTACTGGAGCTTCAGCTTCAGCATCAGTCCTTCTAATGAATATTGAGGATTGATTTCCTTTAGGATGGACTGGTTTACCTTGATTCATCTCTCTGAAAAAAACGACTGACTGATAAAATGTGGGTGAGAAACTGCTTTGTATACGGTACCGTTACAGAGGTAATCGCGCGTGTCCCCATTCCACAGAGGAGAAACCAAGGGAAAGGCCCAACAACCCTAGGCCACAGCTCCACCCTCTTTCCTTTAAAATCGGGCGGGGCGGGGCCACGGCATCGATCACTCGGCGCTTCGCTAGGAATGCCTTGGTGGGCAATCGAGCTGCGAGTGATCGATACTCCGGCAAGCTTCTGACTACTCGGAGAGGGCCGGAGCGTTCGGTTTTCAAAGGACAAGTCGTCGCCAGCCTCCGGCGTGTCGATACCGTCCAAATCTGAGCCAGGTAAGTGAGCAACTCGAGAGGAGTGAACAGCTCTGGCTCCTTAGAAACGGAGGCCGGACTAAGGGGGAGGACTGCGCAGGCGTCGGATGTAGAGGGAAAGCGGGCAGGGACCGTCTCGCGCGTGCGCCTTGGAAAGCCCGGGGCAGCCCTTCAAAGCCCGAAACTCAGCGAGGCCTTGGGGAGGGGAAAACCAGGGCGGCGCATGCGCTCTGAGAACGCAGTTTAGCGGGTCGACTCTCCAAAGCCGCCGAGGAGAGGGCCTAGGTTCCGCGCATGCGTAGTGCTGTCCTTATGACAGGTATTGCTTTTTGCGCTTGCGTGCGACCAGGCTGTTGTGCGCTTGCGCTGTGTTTGGTGTCTGATTGGTTCGCAATTCACCTCTACCCTCACCCCTTTCGAAAAACAGCCATCTGTAACCAACAAGACATCTTTTAAGGCCAATGCCAGTTAATCCCAGGGAGACTGACTTTAAGGTGAGTTTAGAAGGCCACTCAGGCTTTTTCGTATGGCAGCATTCAGGAAACTAAGATCATGGCATCTGGTCACATCACTTCATGGCAAATAGATGGGGAAACAGTGGAAACAATGACAGACTTTATTTTCTTGGGCTCCAAAATCACTGCCGATGGTGACTGCAGCCATGAAGTTAAAAGACGCTTGCTCCTTGGAAGAAAAGTTATGACCAACCTAGACAGCTTCTTAAAAAGCAGAGACATTACTTTGCCAACAAAGGTCCATCTAGCCAAAGCTATGGTGTTTTCAGTAGTCATGTATGGATGTGACAGTTGGACTATAAAGAAAGATAAATGCTGAAGAATTGATGCTTTTGAAACGTGGTGTTGAAGAAGACTCTTGAGAGTCCCTTGGACAGCAAGGAGATTCAACCAGTCCATCCTAGAGGAAATCAGTCCTGAATATTCATTGGAAGGACTGATGCTGAAGCTGAAACTTCAATACTTTGGCTACCTGATGTGAAGAACTGACTCATTTGAAAAGACCCTGATGCTGGGAAAGATTGAAAGCAGGAGGAGAAGGGGATGACAGAGAATGAGCTGGCTGGATAGCATCACAGACTCAGTGGACATTAGTTTGGGAGTTGGTGATGGACAGGGAGACCTGGCATGCTGCAGTCCATGGGATCGCAAAGAGTCAGACACGACTGAGAGACTGAACTGAACTGAACTGATGATTTGGGGGACTGTGGGTCTCAATTTGCCTGGAATAATGCCAGTTTATGACTTGTCCCTGAAAGCTACTTCCAGTATTCAGAACTTCCAGTATTTGACTTGTGTAAGGTGAAATTCCTACATGCAGAAATGACAGTCCCAAGCAGTAAAGAACAGAGAAAGTGATGAAAATAAACAATTTTGAAAGAGAAAAATAAATGTATATTTTACCAAGCTTAGGCTTATAAATGAAAGGCTTATATACATAGCATCCTGCTTCCCAGGTGAAGAAACCACCTGCCCGCGCAGGAGACATGGGAGCCTTAGGTTTGACCCCTGGGTCGGAAAGATCCCCTGGAGTAGGAAATGGCAACCCATTCCACTATTCTTGCCTGGGACATTCCACGGACAGAGGAGCCTGGTAGACTACAGTCCATGAGGTCACAAGAGTTGAACATGACTTAGCAACTCAGCACTGCCTGGCGTCCCGGTTTGTATGGTAAATTCTGTGGTTAACCGACCTATAGCTAATTACCAGAGGCTGTTTGTGCAACGCGCATGTCCCTTTTATGTGGAGCTCTTGGTCAGGCGTGGGGGGTGGGCAGATGGGCAGTGTAAAGGCCAGTCCACAGTCCCATTCTGAAAGACTGTTCATACAGTTTACCCTGATTCCCTCCTCTGGAAGGCCCCCTTCATTTACTACAACCTTTTATTAAAAAGGAAATTCAGTGAGGAACTCTGGGAAGCAAATCAGCAAAGCCAGGCCATGAGGCTATTCAGGCTGATACCTTTCTCCAGAAAATTGCTTGGTAACAATTGTCAAGAAACCGTTCTGTCAGACCAATGGGGAATGCTGGAAGCCTGATCTGTAAAGCCGGGATGTGAGGCCTGAATGAGCTTCCCAGTGGTGCTGCTGGTAAAGATGTGAGAGATGCCTGTATGATCGCTGGGTCGGGAAGATCCCCTGGAGGAGGGCCTGGCAACCCATTCCATGGGTTGCCTGGAGAACCCCATGGACAGAGGCACCTGGCCAGCTGTGGTCCGTGGGGTCGCAGAGTCGGACAGGCCTGAAGCGACTTAGTGCACACATACGCACGCACACAGATGGTGGCCAGCATGGCACCTCACTGTGGCTGCCACGTGGTGCCCTCGTAAGGCTCTCTGGGAGGCTAGTGTTTAAGGTCAGTCATGAGACCTGCAGGGCCATTTCAGTGACTCATACAGAGGCAACCTGTAAAACCATTTTGAAAACGAACTCGGCTCTCCTGAAGCTCCCACCTCTGAAAGGCTGTGTCGTGCAGTGTCAGCATAAGATTCTGAAGGCCTGGTTGTAAGACATTTGCTGAGGAACTCTGGATTCAAAGTAAATTCCTCCGGCTATTTAATGTGGCCAAGAGGAGGCTGTTTTTCACAACCGTCTTGAGGCCGTCTGTCTCAGAAGGGTGGTCCATGTGGCCATCCACCTGAGGCTCTCCCGCGACCAGTTGGCAAAGCAGCCATTCAGCCACCTTTCATTTGTATTTATGAAAACCAAATGCAAGACCACCTTGGGAAGCCATTTTGCAAAGCAGCACATAAGGGCACCTTGAAGGCTGGTTTTGCCAGGCCTTTGTGAGCTCTGTGACATCACCTGGGGAGGCCGGTTTGCAAAGGTTAAAAGTCTGCATCCCAGGGAACTAGTTTATAGGTCATTTGAAACCCTCTAGGAGGCTATTTAATAAGGCCACAAGAGACCAATTTACAGAGCTGGTACATAGGCCCAGTAGAAGCCGTTTTTCCATTAAGGCAAATAAGTGGTCTTCTGGGAGACCTTTTTATAGACCTTTGTGAGAAGCCAGAATATGAGGCCTCTGAGGTCTTTGCACACCGAGATGAGATTTTTCAAATACCACTTAGGGAGCTCAGACCAGTGCTCTGTGACAACCTAGAGGGGTGGGATGGGGGTTCAAGAGGGAGGGGACATATGTATACCTGTGGCTGATTGATGTTGCTGTATGGCAGTGAAAGGCGCTCAGTCCTGTCTGACTCTTTGCAACCCCATGGACTGTAGAGTCCATGGAATTCTCCAGGCCAGAATACTGGAGTGGGTAGCCTATCCATTCTCCAGGGGATCTTCCCGAGCCAGGAATCGAACCAGGGTCTCCTGCATAGCTGGTGGATTCTTTACCAACTGAGCTATCAGGGAAGCCCCGCTGTATGGTAGAAACTAGCACAATATTGTAAAGCAATTATCCTTCAATCAAAAGCAAATAAAAATGTTTTAAATATGGAAAGCAGAAAAGAAAGAAGAAAATTAAAATTACTCATGTTTTGCCACTTGAAAAACAATTGCTTTATAAGACTTACATGAGACACTCAGGGAGATGAGCCCTGAGGCCACCCAGTTGGTGGGTCCACGTGCTCTTCTGCGTGTGGCTGGTGGATAAGACCACCAGCGCTGGAAGGCTGCACTGTGAAACTTTTCTAAGTTTGCTATTAACGAGGCCAACGCAAGGTGTTTAAGAATCTTCTAGGAGCTGGAGACAGGAATCATCCTGGCAGGCTTGGGCAGGCCCTCAGGCTGTCTGAGTCCTGTCATGCAGTAAGCCAGCTGGGAAGGATAACCACTGTGAACCAAGGCCTGAGCTGGGATCCAGAGCTCCAAAAGCTGACACAGTCCTTATGCCTGAACACAAAGCGTGTTCTGGGTACACACTGCCACTTGCTATAAAGTTTTGGACAAATTGCTTATTTTCTCAAATCTCACTTCACTCACCTGTAAAACCTCACATTGTAGAGTTGCGAGGGATATGTTAGATAATGTACACAAAGCAGGCAGCATTGGAGACTCCCTGGCGATCCAGAGGCCCGGACTCGGTGCTTTCACTGCAGGAGCGCGGTTCAGTCTTAGCTGGGGAGCTAAGATCTGCAAGCTGGGTGACGAGCCCCAAGAGACAGACAAAGCCTGGAGCATTGACGTGGCACAGAGGAAAAGGGCTTGGAGGTTGACCAGAATTTTTAAGTCCTGTCTCTGTGCCCTTGATTGACTGGTGTTTTGGTTGAGTCACTTCATTTTTTCTCCTGGACTTTAGTTTCCTCATCAGCAAAATAGGAGGGTGGGGTTTCAGGGGAAATGACCACATACATCCCTGTTCACTTCCCAATATTGTGAGGAGCAAACTCAGACGGGGATGCTAGGGAAACCATAATAGACCGCTCTTACTTTTGGACAGGACCAGGATGAGGTCCCTCAAACGCAGTAACAAGTGGGAAAGGTTTGCCCTTCTCTTATGGGAAGTGATAGGATTTTCTCATCTGTAGAATGAGGATAATAGTAATTCCTCAGAGTTTTCTTCAGAGTTAACCTAGGGAATTCCCCGGCGGCCCAGTGGTTAGGACCCTGTGCTTCCATCACAGGGGCCATGGGGTCAATCCCTGGCCTGGGAACTAAGATCCCACATGCGGCATGGTGCGGCCAAAAAGAAAAACGGAATTAACCCAGGTGTCTGGCTTCACCATGTGTCGGCTCGTGGTCTTGCGGCTCTGTTCCCTCATCTATAGGATCACAGATTGGGGGACTAGACAGAGGTTTGGGGTTTTTTTTTTTATATATTTATTTATGTTGGCTGTGCTAAGTTGTCCTTGCTGCGTGTGGGCTTTCCCTAGCTGCAGAGAGCAGGGGTTACCCTCTTGGGGATTCCCATTCAGGTGGCGTCTCTTGTTGCGGAGTGTGGTTCCTAGAGCGCAGGTCCATAGTTGCGGTGCACAGGCTTAGTTGCGCCGAGGCATGGGGGATCTTCACGGACCAGGGATCGAACTGGTGTCCCCTGCACTGGCAGGTGGATTCTTAACCACTGGACCACCAGGGAAGCCCTGCCTGAGTCTGAAATCTCTGCTCCCCCTCTTAAACTAGCTGAATTGCTTTGGGAAGTCATTTAACTTCTCTGCTGCAGCTTCCTTATCTGTCAGATGGAGATGATAATACTTTCCTCAGAGTTTCTGTAAGAACTGAGTATATATAAAGTACTTGGAGCATTCCTGGCTTACAGTAAACACTTGATGTACGTTATCAGCTTTGTAGGGTCATCATTTGGGGGAGGGAATGAGGCAATTCATATCATACTCTTATGGATTCTACCTGCTGAATACAAATATTCCTGAGCTGGTGGGGAGTGAGCTGGAATGAGGCCCGGAAATAGGAATGGCTTGCCTGGCGCACCTTCAGGGGCCATATCTCTAGCATCCTGCACGCAAGTTTGCTTCTCTATCTACTGCTGACCTCTTCACACACATTAGGGCCGAAGGGAGCCATGTCTGTCTTCCTGTTCTCTCTGAGTTATAGATAGAGTCCCAAGGTGTCCAGGAAATCTCGTAGAAGTGCTTACTATCTTCTGGTGTTCTGTCACTAAATCGTGTCTGACTTTTTGTGACCCCATGGACTGCAGCACACCAGGCCTCCCTGTCCCTCACTATCTCCCGGAGTTTTCCCCAAGTTCATGTCCATTGAGTTGGTGATGCTATCCAACCATCTCATCCTCTCCCGCTGTCTTCTCCTTTTGCCTTATAATCTATGGCGTATTCCATGGACAGAGGAGCCTGTATGCATGGATAGTAGCCTGCCAGGCTCCTCTGTCCATGGAATTCGCCAGTCACGAATACTGGAGTGGGTTACCATTTCCTACTCCACTAAGCACCTGTGGTTGTTGGGAAAATTCAGTTCCTGGAGGGCTGTTGGATTCCAGGAGGGCCCTCAGTTCCTAGTTTGCTGTTGTTCTAAGCCACCCTGAGTTCTTTGTCATATGGGCCCCTACAGCAGGGCCACTTGCTCATCAGTGCATGCAAACCAAGAAGGCAGTAGAGAGAGTCTGCCAGCAAGATGAATGTTCCAGTCTTGTGGAACCTGATTCCAGAAATGACATCTCATCTCTTAGGCCAAAAAGTTAATAGCTACACATGGCTCAGACGGTAAAGAATCTGCCTGCAATGCAGGAGACTTGGGTTCCATCCCTTGGTTAGAAAGATCCCTTGGAGAAGGGAACAGCTATCCACTCCAGTATTCTTGGAGAATTCTATGGACAGAGGAGCCTGGCAGGCCACAGTCCATGGGGTCACAAAGAGTCATACATGACCGAGAGACCAACACACTTAACACACACCAAACCTACACAGCTGTTGGTTGCAGGCATGTATTAATAGTTTTCTATTGTTGATGTAACTAATTGTCGCAAACTTGGTGACTTAAAACAATAAGAATTTATTAGCTTACAGTTCTGTAGGCCAAATGTGCAACATGCAATCAAAATCAAGGTCGCAGGAGGGCTTCATCCTCTTCTGAAGGCTCTAGGGGAGAATCTGTTTCCTTGATTTTCCACCATCTAGAGACTGCCCGCGCTCACTGGCTTGGGACTCCCTTCCTCCATCTTCAGAGCAACACTGCATCTCTCTGACAGTTCGCAGTCACATTCCCCTCTGACCCTTGCTTTGGCCAGGAATGATCATGTCAAGGACTTCCGTGTTAGGTGGGGCCCAGCCAGATAACTCAGGGTAATCCCTTATTCTTAGTCACATATGCAAAGTCCCTTTTGCCATGTTAGGTAACATCCTCACAGGTTCTGGGGTTTAGGATGTGGACATCTTTGGGGGACATTATTCCGCCTACCACTCAAATTACAGGTCCTGCCCATACTCAAGAGAAGGGGGATTAGATGGGGGATTGATAGTAGCAAGCAAGGATCACTGGGCTCTCTTCCACCAGAGGGTGACTGGCTTTCTTCCCTCACAAGAAGTGAAGCATCTGATGGGGCTTGATCACAAGCAAGTCTTCATTTTTGCCTTCACCATCCACCAGTGGCTCCTGAGTGTGAAGGGTTCTTTCATTATGAACCTCAGAAACCAACCCTGGCTGACATAATAAGCAAGAGGAAATTTCTTGGAAGGCTTTTGGAGCCCATGGAATAGACAAAAAGCTGGAGAACTGGACTTGGAAAAGACAAGAACTAAAATGGTTCTGCATCCTAGGACTAGTAGACCATGAGGGCGAGACCCTAGCAAAAACAGTCTGGTCCAGAAGCTGCCACTAGGAAGAATGAAATGTCAGCTGCCTCTGGTCTAGCTGATCTCCTTAAAGTTTACATCCAAAAGGGGCAACTCATTGACTAGCGTGGGTCACATACCCACCCCTTGGCAACATCCCACCACACTGAACTCAGGGGGCATGAAGGAATCTCTCAAAAGGAAGTGGAGATGTGTTGTTAAGAAAGAGAAAAGATTTCAAGCCACCGACACTCAACAAATGCCCCCTGTGTTCTCTGCCTCTCTTTCCTCAGCACCAGAAGGAAGTTACTGATCAGTCAGTTCAGTTCAGTCGCTCAGTCGTGTGGGGTAACTTACAGCAAGCATCACGCTGCAGTGGCGAAACACATGTTTATTTTTTGTGCATGAAGCATTCCGGCCTGGACATTCCTGGTTAGGGGGCTGTCTTGTGGCTCTGCCATCCCCTGGGGCCTCAGAGTCCTTCCCTTCCAGTCAGTGGGTAGGGGTAGTGTGGAGGTTCGTATAGGAAGTGTTTATGGACCAGGCCTGGACCCTTCCATGCCCCGTTCCATGCATTAGCTGGAACATGGTGTCATGCTCACATCTAACTGCAACTGAGACAGAGAAATGGGGTCTAACTGTGTGCCCAGGAAGAAGATGGAACGGACTGTGGTGAACTTTAAGCCAGAGTTTGTTTTTGTAAATCAGGTTTCATTGGGACACACCATACGCATTTGTGTACACGCTGTGTAAAGCTGCTTTCATGCTGCCGTAACAGAGCAGCAGCAACAGTGACTGTATGGCCTGCAAAGCCTAAACTGTTTGAAATCTAGCCCTTCACGGGTAAAGTTTGTTGACCCAGCAGTCTCTGCAAAAGCATGACGGTCCCTATTTCTTAGTTTCAAATGTGATAGGGATATGACAGCTGTTAGTGTAACACCTACAACCTGTGTGCGTGCTCAGTCGCATCCAACTCTTTGCAACCCCATGGACTGTAGCCCACCAGGCTTTTCTGTCCTTGGGATTTCCCAGGCAAGAATAGTGGAGTGGGGTGCCCTTGCCTTCTCCAGGAGATCTCAGCCCAGGGATCGAACTGGCATCCTTTGTGTCTCCTGCATTGGCAGGCAGATTCTCTACCACCGAGCCACCTGGGAAGCCATCACCTACAACATAGTAGTGCAAATAGATAACCATAAGTGTGAGCAGTACACTAGTCACTTATTAGTAGTTTTTCCTGGAGACTGGCCTGCCATCTGTGTATAATGTCCAGGCTAAAATTACTAAAGGCATCAACTGTGATAAACCTTTTTGTATAGGATTTATGTATTTCCAGGTTTCTTCCTGAGACGGTTAAGGTAACATTCCTTCAGTAGTCTGAATTTAGTGCCCACTATGAGCCTGACTGCAAGAAACTCAAGGGCCATTCAAACCCAAAACACTGTCAGTGAATCTTGGCTGGCTTCACATAGGGGATCATTTAAGTTGGGCCTTAAAGGTGGGATAGGAGTTTGTCAGAGAGGAGGGGTGTTGGAGGCATTCCAGACAAGGACAGTTGTTCCCCTCTGAACAAACATGGGTCTAGTGACCACTGCGTGCCTAGTATTATGCCAGGCCCTGAAGATACAGTGGTGACCCCAAACAGACAGGGACCCTGCCCTCACAGGAAAAGACCAGTGCTGAAGAATCAGTGCAGATAAGATGTACATTACACGGGACAAGTAGGGAAGCTTTGGGAACCTGTAGGGGACCAGGTCTGTGTATGGTCTCCAGATCTCTTTATCTAGGAAAATTCTTTATATATATTGGGTTGGCCAAAAAGTTCATTTGGGTTTTTGAAAAATCTCAGTGGTTGACATTCTGGCCACTGGATGTCATCACAGACCTAGCTTTGAAGAAAGCTTATTTTTTGAAAATATAGAACCACAGGTATATAGGCATAGAACATGTTTTGCTGTAACTTATTTTTCCCCGTGTGTGCATGCTAAGTCGCTTCAGTCGTGTCTGGCTCTTTGCAACCCTGCAACCCTGCAACCCTGCCAGGTTCCTCTGTCCATGGGATTCTCCAGGGAAGAATACTGGAGTGAGTTGCCATGCCCTCCTCCAGGGGATCTTCCCAACCCAGGGATCAAACCCATGTCTCTGACATCTCCCGCATTGGCAGGTGGGTTCTTTACCACTAGCGCCACCTGGGAAACCCATCTATATATCTATATATCTATATAGATGGGCTTGTTTTATATACATATATATTTTTATATGTGTATATATTTGTTTGTTCATATATATTTTTTTCCCTCTAGCACCCCTTAAACTGAGCTGCCTGGCCCGATGGCGGGGCCCAGCGCGCTCTGGGAGGCCCTCCAGGCCCTCCTGCCCCGCACCAAAGAGGAGCTGAAGCTGGAACTGGGAGAGAAGGTGGAGGGCAGCGTGGTGATGCTGCTGCAGGAAGCCGCCGAGCTCTTCCACGGGGGCCAGCGGCGCGAATGTCTGCAGACCTGCGAGGTTCTCCTGGACTACTCCTGGGAGAAGCTCAACACGGGGCCCTGGCAGCACGTGGACAAGGACTGGCGGCGGGTGTACGCCTTCGGCTGCCTTCTGAAAGCCGTGTGTCTGTGCGAGCCGCCCGGGGACGCCGCCTCCGTGGCCGCCGCCCTGAAAGCCTGCGACATGGGCCTGCTGATGGGGGCGGCCATCCTCGGAGACATCCTCCTCAAAGTCGCTGCTGTCCTCCAGAAGCACCTGCTGTCCGGAAAGAGGCCTGCCCCCGGCCCGAGCCAGGAGCTCCTGGGCACAAAGGCATGGGGGCGGGGGCGGGGGGGCGGGGCGAGCGGAGGGGCGGGGCAGCCAGTGGCCACGCCCAACAAAAATCCGTCAGCCCTATTTTCCTAGAAGTCAGGGGTCAGCTCTCCCCTGGGGGGAAGCCCCCTGGTGTTCTGACCCCTGTTGAAAAATGGCATCTGCATCAATTTGGAAACAGAGCAACCTCTTTACTCAACCTTTTTTTTTTTTCAGCTTGTGCAAAAGCCATGCTCCTTGGGGAGAGGGAGGGTGGGAGCTTTGTGGCTCCTGAGAAAAAGGACTCAGAGGGTTGGTGTGGCCAAGCCCCATTTCCAACAGGAGCCTGTCTCATTCAACTTCTTCCTGGCCCCTTGGTGGAAGTGTCACCAACTTTTCTGGCTGCCTCTGTCTCTGTGGCCGAGTTTGAGATGCTACAACTTGTGTGACTGATTGGTCCTGCCCTTTAGATCCTTGCCTGTGTCCTCATGGGCTTCCCTGGTGACCCAGTGGTAAAGAATCTGCCTGCAATGTGGGAGGCCTGGGCTAAATCCCTGGGCTGGGAAGATCCCCTGGAGAAGGGAATGGCACCCCACTCCAGTATTCTTGCCTGGAGAATTTCATGGACAGAGGAGTCTGGCAGGCTTTAGTCGTGGAGCTGCAAAGAGTCGGACACAACTGAGTGAGTAACACTTGTGTCCTCGCTGGTGTTTACCCCACAGATCCTGGGGGTGGTGGCCAGTCGCTCAGTCGTGTCCAACTGTTTGCAACTCCATGGACTGCAGCACGCCAGGCTTCCCTGTCCTTCACCATCTCCCAGAGTTTGCTCAAACTCATGTCCATTGAGTCGGTTGATGCCATCAAACCATCTCATCCTCTGTCACCCTTTTCTCCTCCTGCCTTCAGTCTTTCCTAGCATCAGGGTCTTTTCCAATGAGTCAGCTCTTCCCATCAAGTGGACAGAGTATTGGAGCTTCAGCTTCAGCATCAGTCCTTCCAATGAATATTCAGGTTTGATATCCTTTAGGATGGACTGGTTTGATCTCCTTCTAGTCCAGGGGAACTCTTAGGAGTCTTCTCCAGCTCCACAGTAATACTGATAATAAAGCTTAACTGTTACTATTGTTACTAAGCACACCTCCACTCTCCTAGCATTGATTCAAATTCCTGGTGAAATGCCTCGAATTCTGACCTTTCTGTGGTTGTTGCCATCTTGCTTTTCTGAACAGAAAGCGAGGAGTGACCACATGCCGATTCCAGATGTGATGACAGAAAGAACAGTGCCCCGGCTTCACTGTCCATCCCTCCAGTATTTCAAGAAGCATTTTTTGGTTCCAGGGAGGCCTGTGATTTTGGAAGGCGTGGCCAACCACTGGCCGTGCATGAAGAAGTGGAGGTGGGTGTCTGCTGAGGGCTGTAGGGTTCCTCTTCCCAGCTTAGCATCCCCAAAGACGCCCAAATTCCTCCTCCCATGGCCCCCCAAGAGAATACAGCCTCATAGATGCTTAACTGCCAATTAAGTGAGACGGACTGCTGAGGGGTTAAACCAACATTGAAGGCACCGTCCTCTGAAGCAGTGCCAGAGGTTATAAGGTCCTTACCAGCTGCAGTCTGTTTGCCCTAAGCAGTTTTTCATGAGCGCATCATGGCAGTCCAGTGTTAAGTGTATTATGCCATTTTGCAGGATCTCAGGAATTCTGTGAACTTTCTCAGGGGTCCCCGAAGCTTGAAAGTAGAAATAAGAACCCAAGACAGCCCCACCCCCTCTCCACGGGCTCCTGGGTTTGCTGTCTCCTCATGGCTGCTTTGAGTCCCTCCCCAGGTTCATGGTGGAGGCATCAGATCAGGCAGCTGGATGGTGGCCTGGAAACGAGGAGGTGTGTCTCAGCCAGGTGACAGAGCCAGCCTGAGTCTTGGCAGTGGCTTTGTGGGAGTAATCGTTTTCCCTGACATGGGATGGGCACTGTCGTCACCTGCGTTTTACAGATGAGGAACAAGGGCTCAGAGAGGTGAAGAAACTTGCCATGGGTCCCCTGGTGGGTGACAGGCAGGGCTGGACATGGCACCCGGCCACCAGAGCTGAGGACTCACCAGGCACCTCACCACCCTGTACTGTCCGCCACTGGCCCAAATAAGGTCTCTCTGCTTGTGACAAGGCATGCGAGAGAGAAGTTAGGAGGCTAGGCCAGCTGGAAAACAGAGCTGCCCAACAAGAACCAGATTCATCGGTTTTATCTGCAAACAGCTGCCCAGTGCCAGGCGGGCAAGTGACCTCACCTCTTCGCACCTGCATCTCCTCTGCAGTGAAGTGGGGTCTCCCTCCACCTTGTGAGCTTTTGAGCCAATGAAAGGAGCCCAGTGTGAAGCACGATTAGCAGGGCGCCCAGCAGGTCTTAGCATAACGATGACAGTGCTGACCCCTGTCTTCCGAATAGTCTAGAGTATATCCAGGAAGTCGCTGGCTGCCGCACTGTCCCCGTAGAGGTCGGGTCCAGGTACACGGACGAGGAGTGGTCCCAGACGCTCATGACGGTCAACGAGTTCATCAGCAAGTACATCAGGAATGAGGTGTGTCATTCGACTCCGGCCCCCTAATACTCCGGAGGGAGGGAACACATTACATGTCTGGGCAGAATAACTTCCATATGTCACCAGGGGAGGTTTTAGAGGAGTCAAGAAACCATACTTGAAGGGCCTGTGGTCAGTAGGCTGGCCAATGCAAGGAAGGCAGGATGTATGGGTCCCCATTTCAGGTCCTTTTGTTTTTTGGAGGGTTTTAATTATTTATTTTTGGGTTGCAATTCAGTGCTTCTTGGTATATTTACAAGATGGTGCAACCATCACCGATTTGTAATTCCGGAACATTCTCATCACCCTAAAAAACCCCACACTCATGAGTAGTCACTTCCTGTATCTCCTCCCCACCTATCCCCGGGCAGCCATGAATCTGCTTTCTGTTTCTGTGGATTTGCCAATTCTAGATATTTCACATAGTTGGAATCATACAATATGTGACCTGTGTCTGGCTTCCTTCATTTAGCATAATGTTTTCAAGGATCATCTCTGTCACAGCACGTACCTGTTTATGGCCAAATACTGTCCCTTTGACGGATAGCCCACGTCTTGCTTATCCATTCCTCAGTGGATGGCCATTTGGGTTGTGTCCACTTTTCAGCTAGTATGAGAAATGCTATGAACATTTTTGTGTGGACATGTGATTCCTCTTTCAGGTCTATACGCAGAGTGGGATTGCTGAGCAGGTGGCCACGCTGTGTGTAACCTTTTGAGGAACTGCCAGATTGTCTTCCATTTTGTCATGTCTTAGCAGGGAGGACCTTGGTGTCTTCCTCTTCCTGATACCTGTTGGCCGCTCTGGCCGCTGTTGGGGTCAGGGGCGCCCAGCGTTGTATCTAACCTGCCCTCATCTGACCCTTGCAGAAGCCCTCAGGCATACTCAGAGAATCCCTCAGCATCCAGGAGCCAGGTTTGAAAAGCACTGATCTTTTCTTTCTTCTGCTTGGCAGAATTTTTCACAAAATGATCATCTCCTGTGTGATCAGAGATGTGGGAAAGTGGGTGCTCCCATTAACGGCTGGCGAGGGCATAAGATGTAGTGTTGGGAAAATAACCTGGCAGAAGCTGTTAAGATCTAAAATGTGTAATGCGTGTGCTCCTTGACCGCACTGTTCTGCTTTTGGAGGCATATAAACAGAAGGACCAGGGCATTCGGCTGTTTGGGCTTCCCAGGTGGCGCTAGTGGTAAAGAACCGCCTGCCAATGCAGGAGACATAAGAGACGCGGGTGGGGAAGATCCCCTGGAGGAGGGCGTGGCACCCCACTCCAGTATTCTTGCCTCAAGAATCCCATGGACAGAGGAGCCTGGCAGGCTACAGCCCATGGGGTCGCAAAGAGTCGGACACAACTGAAGCGACTCAGCACGCACACTCGCGTGCATTCAGCTGTTTACTGAAACAGCATGGTAGAACCACGTGAATGTCTACCAGCTGGGGAATGGTTGAATGGATAATGATGCATTATCTCTAAAACATGCATCCATCAAAAGAATGAGTCACACATGCATGTATCGACTGGAAGAGATAGTCACGATGTATCATTAAATTGAAAAGCAGACTTCAAAGTAATGCATATTGTATGATTCCATTTTTATTTTTAAAAATTCCTTATGTGTGCGCAGCCCCCTCACATTTCACGGAAAGTGAGCCCCGGGGCTCCGGGTGACTTACTCAGGCCCACCTCTTTAGCACAGGCAGTACCAGACCCTGAGTGCCCCCATCAGCCCATTCCTGCTGGCTGGCAAGGGATGACATTGGCCCTGGGCTCAGAGGAGGGGGTCCAAGGGGAATGAAGAGGAGGGCCCTTGGGTGGTTGCTATGGGCAGGATGCTGAGAGCCAGCTGAACTGGCAGCTCCAGGGACCTCTCTGTCACAACTAACAGGGCTTCCTGTGTCCCCTCTGGTTTTTCTCCCGTGGAGCAGCCGAAGGACATCGGGTACCTTGCTCAGCACCAGCTCTTTGACCAGGTGAGTCAGACCACTCCCCTCCATCCTTCACCCTCTCACCTTCTCCCACCTCCCTCTGGGGCACTAGCCCCAGGGGGCAGGAAAGGGGTAGTAACCTCAGTTGCCTCCTCCTGGTTCTGCCTCCTGCTCTGAGTAGGGAGGCACACTCACCTGATGCCCTTCTCACCAGCAGGCAGCAGGGGGCAGGCCAGGCCCCGGGACTGGGTTGAGGGAAGAGGAGGCCACCTCCGGGTGGCCCCCAGGGGATGGAATGGGAAACCCAAATGTGGTCAGAACTGGGAGCCAGGTGAGGGTGGCAGGCTCCAACCTGACCCAGAACAAGTGAGTTCCTGCTGATCTTGACCCCTAGCCCCAGTTGGGACTCTGCCAGCCTCTGGGAGCTGCAGGTCCAAAGTTACAGCGGGGAGGCGGCGATGGGGCCAGGAGAGCTATGATCTCCTGCCTAGGCCTCCCCGTGTGAGGACTCGTGGGTCCTTTCCCCATCCTCTCTTGCTAAATGAGGAAAAGGGGGATTTGAGTTGATCAGGCCTCTGCTGTGTGATCTCAAGAGACTGGCCTGTCCCATCCCCTGGCCTCAGTCGTACCAGGGCTCAGCCCTCAGCTTGGCTCCCTGTCCTGGAGCAGCTAGTTGCCATTTGACTAGAATACGAGGAAGCACATTGAGGAGAAGAAGGCAAAAACATGATTATTTTTAAGATGGACAAAGGCTTTGAAGCCGTTTTTGTCTTAGGCCCCCAGAGATGTGTTTTCTCCTCTGTTGTTCCAACTACCATGGGGACAGTCTGAGCAACCAGAGCCCTGGTGCCACCATGCAGCACAGAAGGGATGTCTGGCTGGCTTCTGCACGGCTTCTGGGGCCTTCTCCACCAAGCTCAAGGTCTCCCACCCAAAACCTTTTGCCCCAAAACCTCTTACTGACTTTCCTCCCAGTGACCCCATGTTTCAGAATATTTTGTGCTAGGCCTGTCTTCAAGTCTCAGCCCCACCTGAGACAGTTTCTCCTCTTAGGGTCTCTGAATCCTTGGCCCATGCCCCCAATTACATCATCTGGCCAACCAATCACCTCTCAGGAATCCTGATGATGTCATCAGGGACCAGTCAGCTTCCCAGCATCCCACAGGGCCAGGGTCTGGTGTAATCCCAGCCAGAAACTGTGTGGTGTGATGATGAGCCTGGTGGGGGAGAAGCAGGTGCTTCCCAGAGGCCTTGGGGATCCTGCATGTAGCTTGAGGACCCCCCCACCCACAGGACAAGGCACCTCAGGTCATGAACTTCTGCGTCAACCCAAAGCAGTGGACACAGCAGCTTTTTTATGAGCAAAACAGCCCCAGCTCCCGGCAGGGAGAGCATCCCAGCCTTCCCTAGCGGTGTGTGCACTAAAGGAATGGCCAGTCCGCCTGCAGACGTCCCTTCAGACCTGGAGAGCTTGCTCTGAAGATCCCTGATTAAACTAGCAGAGTGGGTCCCCTTTGCAACATTTGGGGGACCAAACTTGATTCTGTGTTTAATTTCCCAGAGTCCCAGAGCACTTGCCAGTATGGCAGGCAGTCTTGTCAGTTGGGGTTCGGCAGGGCTACGATAGATTGGCCTCGTTTGGAAAGAACCAGAGTCTCAGAGGAAACCACTCACACTGGCTGAAACCACTTCCTGACCAGACCTGTAGAGGCAGCTCCGGCCCCTCCCTCTGGGCGATGGATTCTGCGCCAGCCCTGGCCGTGGAGCCCCAGCTGCATGCGGTCTGGTCGGAAAGTAGGGTGGGTGTGGGGTATAGGAAGACATGAGGGGGCTGCACGAGGGTACTTGCTGTTTTAAAGTACAGACGGTCCCCAAATGATGATGATTCCACTTTATGGTCGTACCAAAGCGATAGGCATTCAGTAGAAACTGTACTTTGGATTTTGAACCGTGCTCTTTTCCTGGACTTAGTGGTATATTTACCATACTATGTGATGCTGGGCTGAGTCTCCCGGTCCCTCGATGCAGTCCATCACACAGTCACACCAGTAAGCACTGGATACACTTCAGCCACTCTGGACCTGGATAACATTCTGGTTTTCACTTTCAGTACGGGATCCAATAAATTGGGTGATATCCGTCAACACTCCGTTATAAAATAGACTTTGTGTTTGATGCTTTTGCCCAGCTGTAGGCTAACGAAAGTGTTCTGAGCACGTTTAAGCCAGGCTAGGCTCAGCTATGATGTTCTGTTTCCAGCTTCTGATATTTTCAAACTACCATGGGCTTATTGGGACGCAACCCCACCATAAGCTGAGGGAGAATCTTATCTCATTAGAGATGTTCACTGATGATGCTGGGGCAGGTGAGCCCACCTACCTCCTCGTGCAACCTTGTCTGCCTGCCCCCCACCTGCCCCGGAGTCCCAACTTCACTCCTCCTGGAGGACGCCCCCACCCCAGGACACCTCCACACAAAGGCACAGCACAAGCTCACTTCCAACTGGGTCAAGGTCTGCACAGCTTTAAGACTTCCACATATGATCACTTGATGCCACCAGCAGCCTGGCATGGGGCTGCCCACTTTACCACATCCTCAGCACCACTGGGTGTTATCACTTTTTCAGTCTTTGCTAATTTGATTAGTAGGAAATGATGACAGTTTTTAATTTGGATTTCTTTGCTGATGGGACTGAAAGCCTTTTTATGTATGATGATTTTTGTCCTTTGCTTATTTGTGTAACTTTACATATTGGGATCCTTATTATTTTATATGAATGCTCTACATTAACCTTCATTTACCACAGTTCAGATATTTTCCATTTTATTGGAATACACTTATTTTATATTAATATACTTATTTTCATTTACCTTAAATGTACTGATTGTGATTGCTTTACCATCAGTAAATTTTGGAAAAACCTTCCTCTCCAGAGATTTGATAAATAAATACTTAGTCTCATCTTTTTTCTTTGACTTTCTAAAATGTTGTGATAGATTTATAGTGGTGTCAGGTTTTTTAAAAAAGGAAATAAAGATAAAATGCATGTGACATGGAAAGAAATCTGAAAATTATAACCCTTCCCTAGTAATTATATATTTACTTTTTAAAATTGATTTAAAATTCCTATGCAGTAAAATGTGGCTAGCGTCATATTACACAGGAAGACAGTACTGGCCTTCTGCTTAAGAGTCAGTTGACATCTAGGCTGCTGAGTTGCACAGGCCTGGCCTTAACCCACCTCATATGCTCTGTCAGATCCCCGAGCTGAAGCAGGACATCAGCATCCCCGATTACTGCTGCCTGGGCGACGGGGAGGAAGAGGAGATCACCATCAATGCCTGGTTCGGTCCACAAGGCACCGTCTCCCCACTCCACCAGGATCCCCAGCAGAACTTCCTAGCCCAGGTTGGAGCCGCTCAGCCACACATTATCCAAGTTTAAACACCAAGGAGATGAACCACAGACAGGGGCATGGACCAAAGTGAAACCAGAGACTCAGTACCGGGCCTCAGGGAGGGGAGGGGCTGCTTCCAGACTCCTGTATCGTCTGGGATCCCATTGGATGCCTCACACAGGCAGAACAGGGCCGGGTGCCATCTCAGCATGGGGCAAGTGCCCCAACGGCTGCCGCCCCCCTGCCATCCATCAGAGCCAGGTCAAATACAAGGAAGCTGCTCAGCCAGTGGGTGGTTTTCCTGGGACACAGACAGGGGAGCCTGCGTGTGTTGTAAGGGGAGGGGCATGGTGGGGAGCGGGGACATCTGTTATAAAACCTTCCGTCATAGGCAGAGAGGTTTGACAAGCCAGAGTGTCCTTCCAGTCCAGGGCCCATTCCCCGCCCGGGATGCGACAGAGAGGCTGGAAGCCCGACCACCTGGTGTGAACACAGCTGTCCCCTCTTTGTGAACGTGGGCAGCTCGGCCTCTCTGTGCCTGCATGTCGGGGGGGATGATAAACCACCTTGGAGGGTCATGGCGAGGATTAGCCAACACACACAAAGCACTTCAACAGCAGTGGCCACAGCCAAGTGCCTTCTGATGGTTCAGGACAGCAGCAAAGGCACTCAACCTAACGCATCTGCTGGGAGTGGGGCAGGCTGGGCAGGGAGGGCGTGCGCGGGGACAGCGGGCACCTGCTCATGGAAGGGTCTCTTCCCTGCAGGCAATGGGCAGGAAGTACATCCGGCTGTACTCCCCGCAGGAGTCGGAGGCGCTGTACCCCCACGACACACACCTTCTTCACAACACGAGCCAGGTGGGCCTGGGGGCCCCGGTGGGACCCCCACCCTGTCTCTTGAGACCAGACAGGTGACTCCCTTCACTTTCTCAGGTTGACGTGGAGAATCCCGACCTGGAGAAGTTCCCCAGGTTTGCTGAGGCCCCCTTCCTGTCCTGCGTCCTGTCCCCGGGCGAGGTCCTCTTCATCCCGGCGAAGCATTGGCATTACGTGAGGGCCCTGGACCTGAGCTTCTCCGTCAGCTTCTGGTGGTCGTAGCTGAGAGCAGGGGGCCGGGCACACACAACATGCTCATGGTCACACACATCCTTCACACTGTGCCCAGCCCAGGGACCAACTGCCTGAGGACACCTTTGTCAGAGACACGTAGGCCCAGGGGTGGCCCGGCCACTGTGGGTGGCGGAGGCAGGCAGGCAGGCCCCCAGGAGGACAGTCCAGGTCCTCAACCCACATGGAAGCTCCTGGGCTCCGAGCTGGGCTGCCTGGATTCAGGCCAGGGGCCCATCGCTGAACTCCTGTGTGGTTTGGGGCAGGCAACTCCGCTGTGCACGTCTGTCTGAAACACAGGGCAGCGCTGGTCCTCGCCACAGAGGGCTCCAGGGATGGGCACGGGCAGAGCTGTGCTGCAGACCTCAGCTGCTGTCACCAGGCCGCGTCATTAGTCCGGCTGTTAACACCATTCCGTGCTGACTGGTCCATCAGGACAGCCGCAGCCTGCGGGCTCTGGAGCACAGTGGCCGTGGCCCGGTCACGGGCGGGGGGGGACCCTCAGTGTCTTGCTCAGCTCAGGCCTCTGCTGGGTGGTGAGGAGTCTGGGGTGGTTTCTGTCTTTGTTACCCAAGTGTAACCTGCCTTCAGAGAAGTGCTCACCCCTGCTCGCTTGGTGGATTTTCCACTCTGCACGCCCCCGACCAGTTTCCAGTCAAAAAAGAGAACATCTGGTAGGCCCCCCTCCTGCGCCTTGCTGTCTCCATTACCCAGGGGTTACTACTCTCCAAAGAGGGTTTTAGGTCAGGAGAGACCCAGGCTTCAGACTTCACATAAACACATTTGTTTCATTTGTATAAAACATGGCTGGTTTTCTTCTGAGTTTGGACCAGCTGAGGATGCTGGGGACGGGGGTATCACAGACCTACAGGAAGAGCTGCAGAGGAAGCCCGGGGCCAGGCCTCCACCCGCCAGGCCTCCTTCCCTCCCTGCCACGCACACCTGCTGGTCTGGCCTTGGTTTCCGTCTCTCCTCTCTTGCAGGCGGGTAGCTTTCTCCTCTGGGGGAGATGGCCCCAGCAGGTCAACTCCAGATCCCTGCACCTTGACCCACAGCTCAGAAACCCCAGGGAGGGTTCTGACCAGTGGGCCTGGGACCTGGGCCCACCCAGGGGAGACGTCAGGATGCCAGGGTGGCCGCTCTGATTTGTGAGGCCCGTCTCGCAAGCCTCCCCCTGAACCCCCCTCCAGTTACTGGGAGAAGCGGGGATAGAAAGCATTGATGGACAGCCAAAACTAGCTCCTAATGTCCTCTGTAATCAGGCCAAGGAATTTCAACCTCACCATGTGGGTCTTGGGGCTTCAGAGTTTTGAGCAGAGAGACCTTAAGAATAGGTCCTAGAGGAAGCTGCCTCTTGACCAGGAAGAAGAGGGGCTGATGGTCAAAGCTGTGGGGAGGCCGAGGGGCTGATTCTGAGTGAGCCCGCGCCAGGGCCTGGCCTGACAGACGGGGAAATGAGAGCCATTTAGAAAGGAACCGGGGGCTCTGAGCAGGTGCTCATGAGGTTGTTTATCCCCTACCTGGCAATGTCAATAGTTATTTACCTGACTTTTCATATGAAGAATTTATAGTAAATAGCTCCACTGAAGGTAGTGAGGCATAAAACAGGAGAGCCACCATGTCCACAGGCTCACCACCAGTGAGGAGCGTGGCCACCAGGCCACAGACGAGCTGTTGCTCCAGAGCTGCCCATGGAGCCCTCACCCCTCCCCGGCTCCAGCTCCCACGGCGGCCCAGGCCTGCTCTGAGCCGCGGATGACGGACGAGGAGCAGGTCATCTGGGCTCTGGTTCTGAAGTTAGGGACTAGGGGAATGTTCTTTAGAACATACTGCAGCCTGGCCGCCTGAGCAGATGTCCCTGGTCAGATGGGGCTGTCACAGTAGACATCTGAGTAGAAGCCTGACGGACCTGGAATCCGGAACTGACAGACTTGAGGAAGGTGCTCCCCACAGCAGGGGCAGGGGCCCTGAGGCAGGAACACCTTGGTGAGGAAGGGGCCCGCGCAGTGCTGGAGAGGGCGTGTGGGGTCAGCAGGGCCTGGATGGTCCCAGGACAGGAGGACAAGGTCTGCTGGAGCTGCCCTGTGAGGAGAACAGAAGGGGGAGGCTCGAGAGCGGATAAGCAGTGAGTGTCCCTGGTCCAGTGACCCCTGGGGTGACACGGTCAGGGTACCAGTGGGAGCGCTGGGCAGTGGAGGACAGGCTGTGCTGGGGGACAGGTGGAGGGGTCACAGGGGCCCTGAGGGCCTGCCAACTGGGGGTTGGGGTACCCAGGAAGTTCACACTGGTGGCCACACAGGGGAGAGGGCAGCAGGGCGGCACCCAGCAGCAGGTGCTCAGAGCCTCCTCTGCACCGGCTGGGTGCGACCCTGCCGCCTCGACCGCCCAGCCTCCTGCTCGGACAGGCAGCAGGCCGCAGGGTGCTGCTCTGCTCCAGGCCCCCGGCCTCCTGCCCCCTTGCCTGGAACAGCACTGTGGAGGACCCCCTCTCCCCAGGGGTGCAGCCTTGAGGAGTGCAGCAGCTGGGGATACCTGCATCTTGAGGGCACAGCAGAGGATGGACGGAATAGTGGGAGCTGCTGTTTGGTGCCCACTGTGGCTAGGGAAGGGGTCTTACCAGCCAGAACCCCTGAGTCCAAGACTGTCTTTTCTGGAGCAGCTCTCCTGACTTGCTGTGCTTTTAGCGACCTTCCTCAGAGCCTCGTGAGAAATCCCTTTTCTGGGTAAGCTGATGGGGGTGGTTTCTGTGGCGTGCCTGGCACACACACCCACCCCCACTAGTCAGGGCTCCTACAGGGCTTCACGAAGGCTTGCATTTGCCCTCAGAAGGCTGGGCCAAGGTCCGGCCTGGCTCACACGGGCTCCAGCTGAACACCTTTCACCGCCTGGGAAGCGGGCCTCAGGGCCCAGGCTGGACCTGGGTCATACTCCATACCCGTCGACAAAGGTGAATTGGGCACAATGTCCCTCCCTGCACGGGTGGAGGACACCCCACTCTTTCAGTGCCCACTGCTTGTTCCCTCTCTGCCCGTAACATCATACTCAATTTGCTGAAACGACTTCTTCCTCACTCAGCCATGTGGCTCAGGAGGGGCTCCTTCCTGTGGCTGAGGGGAGACCCAGGTCACCAGTGCCCCCTGGACTCTCCCACTTCACTTCCACAAGTATGCAGACTGGATGCTTGCTGAGATGAGGGAGCCACTAAATCAGACCTGCCCTCTTCCTCCAGACGGTGGGGACTGGGTGCGCGGGTCCTGGAAGTATGGTGGCCATTTTGTTACCATGAAGAAAGAGGCTGATTTGCTGAGACCGTGTTTTAGCCCCAGCACGAGGCCAACACATAACAACAGGGTGGGTCAGCGATGCAGACGCGTGGGCGCCCTGGGCCCACTGCATCAAACCTCTTGAAGGGCCCCCTAGCCTTCTGTGCTGAGGCCAATCTGAGTTGGGTTTTGTATCATGACTGAAGGGGTCCTGATTGATACTGGGCTGGAAGGGAGGGGAGTCAGGCAATTAAAGTAGTGTGGCAAGTGATGGTCGAGAATGTACGGGGAGGTGGGGGACCGGGCATGGAGGTGGTGACCACCTCGCCAAGATCTAAAGGGTGAATAGGTGTTGGCAAGGGCAGGACACGCGGGGAGAGAGCAGGCAGGCGGAGGGACCGTGTGTGCAGGTTGCAGGGTGAGGAGCAGGAAAGTTCATCCAGGAACAGAGAAATACCACGCCCTGGAAAGTGGGAGGGGGGACAGTGAAACGCACAGGGCCCCTGCGTGGCGTCAGCCTCAGGGCAACGGGGGCCATGGGAGGGTGACCCTGAGGGAGAATCTGGAAGCAGTGCGGAGGGGAGGGGAGCTGGGCCAGCCTGGGTGGTGGCTGTGGGGCTGAGGGCCATCTGGCAGGTGGGCTGCACAGGATTTGGTGGTAGGCGTGATGCAGGAAGCCCAGGGGAAGGCGGCACCCAGGCCAATTTCCTGGGTCAGGCCTGGGGCAGCTGCAGGCGAGGCAGAGCGCCCAGAGATGACACACAGCCACAGCCCCTCCCGCAGCCTCGTGCCGTGCAGGCCGGTGCACCTCGGGCCAGGGAGAGTGTGGGGCGTGGGGCGGGCCCAAGGCCAAGGCTCCCACACATCCAGTAAGTCGGGCCGGCCAGTGTGAGTAGGACCAGTGACCAGAGCTAGGGACTGAAAGCAACGCTGCCCTGAGCAAGTGGCCTCGGGCCATGCTGGGCAGGAGGCGCTTGGCCAGCCTCAGCCCAGACCCAAGCCCAGGCCCCCAGCTCTCAGTGAGTGCCAAGAGAGGGGCGCGCCACCAGATGAGGCCGCAGAAGCTGCTGAGCAAGTTTATTCCAAACCTGTTAACAAGCAAACGTAAAAGGTAAAAAGGTGATCCACGTGAACCGTGAAACTGATGCCTCTCTTCCAAATGGGGCAGGCGGTCACTCCCCCGAAGGCGGCGGCCTGGCTAGTGCTGCCGGGACCGCAAGGACCTTTTGTTCGATCTGGACATACCGGTCTCCCTCTCCTTCTCGGGGTCGAAGACTTCTGCACAGAAAAGCCAGAAGGCACTGTGAGTGGCGGGGCTGGTGGGCGCCCCCAGCCATAAGCCTGTGCCGAGGACTCTGTCCCACGGAACAGTTCACCCCACAGGGAGGCAGGATGAGCCCGTCTGGGGATGCGCTTTCACCTCCCCTCCAGAGACAGCTGCAGGGGAGCGCATCTACTATACCAGACCCTCTCGCGTCTCAGGGTTTCTGCTGGGTTCCAGAGCACCTTGCGGAACCAACGCCAGCAAGCAGGCTGGCCTCCAATGACCACAGAAGGTACTTCAGTACACGGGGCCCGGGGCCCGCACACACATGGAGCCCTTGTTGGGGTGCCCTGTCTGCCCCTCGCCCCGGTGCCCCCTCAATGCCGGGCACTCACACTCTGGCATACACACAGCCCTGCCATAGGCCAGGAGGAAAGCAAGTGGCTGGGGGACACAGACCTGGCACCTCGTGGGGCCAGTAGTCATTACAGTGGGGACAGTGCGGCTCCGAGTTGGACTGGAAGTACTTAGCCACACAAGGTAAGTGCATCCTGATTCCACACGTCTCGCAGCTTTGACCCTGAAATGAGAAAGTGATGGCTTGAGAACACATCTCTGTGTTCATAACCCTTCAGCGGACTGCAAAGAAGGCATCCCACTGGCTTGGTAATTTTGTCTTCCAGGCCCCAAACGGACAATGAGAACAACTCTGAGTCTTCAGTGCAGTGGGTTTTAGTAAAGCAGCTGACAAGTGAGTGCAAAGGGAAGAAGCTCAAGGCTCCAGAGGCCAGAGGAGGGCAGAGTGGGTGGCGGTCAGGCCCTTGGAGCAGCAAGGCCGCCCCCAAGCCTGGACTCTGAGCACGAGTGGGCCCTGGAGGGGGCATGAAGACGACCACGGCTTTCAGAAGGCACTTCAGCAATGTGGGGCAGAGCTTTAAACAGCCGTGTGCACATGCTGTTCTAGAAATTCCACTCTTGGGATTCCAACCCAGGAAATATAACCACTAGGTGCCCAAGGATGGATGTGCCAAGAGGCCCAGCCCAGTGCAACTGATAAATGCAAAAAGAGAATGAAAAAGGAGGAAACACAGGGGCTTCCCTGGGGCTCCTGTGCCTTCCAGCACAGGGGGTGCAGGCGCGATCCCTGGTCAGGGAGCTGACGTCCTACCTGCCTCACTGCCGAAAAACTGAACCATGAAAAACAGAAGCAACGCTGTAACAAATTCAATGAAGGCCTTAAAAAAGGCATCAAAAAAATCTAAAGCGAAAAGGCAAAAGCAGAATCATCCAGCACTGGTCCAGCTGCTCTGCTCTGAAGCTGTACAATGTACTCAGAGGCCAACAGACGACAGGAATCTGTGGCTGAGACAGAAAGATGGTTGGCATGTTGCTGCCATGATAATAGGAGACACAGACTTCTGAGAGCACGCGTTGTAGCCCTGCGGCGACAGTGGGGGTCCTGGGCAAAGGCGCACAGCAGGGCGGGGGGCAAAAATAAAAAGAGCCTGGGACAGAGCAGAAGGACCAGGGAGAAGCAGGCCTTCGTGCACTTGTCGTCAGATGCTTCTGAGGAGATGCCCGTGGTCAGAGGCCTGGGCCCTGAGTGAGGCCTGGGCCCTGAGTGAGCCCTGCAGAGTGCGCCCCACCCGGCCCCGAGCACCTGGATGAGCAGGCTGCGGCAGATGTTGCAGACCTTCACGGCATCAGGGTACGTCTCCCGGATGTACTGATCCATCTCCAGGATGGCCCGGCCATGCAGGGTGAACTCCCCTTCCTTCTGTGGGGACACAAGGTGGGGGCATCTTTTATGAACTGGCATACCCAGCCTGCTTCCCGCCCAGGAGGTACCTCTGTTCCCATGGCCCAAAGCCAGGAAGGGGCAAAGGTCCGCACACCCCTTGCCCCGAAGGCGTTCACACCGACCCCTTGTACAGCCTAAAGTGGGGAAAACTTAGGTGAGACCTAAAAGAAAAGCAAGGCGAGGACCACTGCCCCACATTTCCTTAGCACCATCCTCGTGCCTTCACAGACAGGAATCCTGGAGCTGCCCCAGCACTCCTGGATGAGGACAGAGGCCGGGAAAGGGAGCCGTGACCCCACGGAGTGAACCCCACAGCCCTGAGCCAGGCTCTTACTCCTTCCTCTCCCTCCCCCAGTGCCTCCCGCCCCGACCCCAGGGAGCAGCACCGCAGTGCCTCCCAGCACCACTGCCTGGAGCCTCTGCCTGGACCATCCAAGATCACTTCCGCCCACACCACTTCACAGATGATGCCGGACGTGGTCCAGGAAGGCCCCAGACCAAGTGGCATGGGGTGTGGTAAGGCCTTCTGGTTCCCATATACAGACAGTCCACACGCTGTGTAACCCCAAACCATGGGAAAGCCAGAAATATGGAAAAACTTGGCTGACCCTACGGCCAACTCACAAGGAAGAGGCAGGACGGAGACCTGACTGGAGACAAGTGTCACAGAAGCTCATGGACGTTTACGCATCCAAGTCAACTAAGGAACTGGGATGGAACTTCTTGAGCACGTGTTGTAGCCCTGAGGCTACAGTGGGGGTCCTGGGCAAAGGCACACAGCAGGGTGGGGGGGCAAGCCTTGCAGGGGCCGCCCCCGGAGCCTGCGGCACTGGGTTGGTTCAGTGCCCCTGCGCCCGCTTCTCCACCTCACATCACACAAGAGGGGCTGCTGCTCCCACCCCACACCCCATCCCCATGACTCCTGCCTCCATCCAGTGTGTGCAGTGCCACCCGGCCAGGGAAGCACATTCATCCTGGGCCTCCAGTGTCGGGCAGGTGACCACCCAGGAGAAGATGGGCATGGGCACAGAGTTAGAGAGCCACAGCTCTGACCGTGGGGAGCAGGGCAAGCAGGCAGGACAGAGCCCAAGGACTCCCGCAATGGAGGGAGGCCCAGCACAAGGCAGCAGTGCCCTGCACCGAAGAGTCGGGCCAGTCAGGAAGGGGACAGGAGCTCTGTGCCCCGTGGTGCTGGGCACGAGAGGGCGGGGCCCAAGGCCGTCCTGGGCCCTGTGGCCGCTACCTTCTCAAAAGCCCCAAGTCCACAACGAGGCTGTCTCCACAGCCTCCACCCTGATCTACCCTCCCCCTGCTCGCCCCTCTGGGACCCTCTTTGGAAACCTGACCTCTGTGAGGCCCAGCCCCTGAGGCGCCACCATTCTTGGGCTGAAGAACCGAACCCCTGTCTGCCCACCTCCAGGCTCACCTTGTGCCCCTCCCCAGAGCACCCGGCCCCTCTCAGCTCCTGAGCCCACCCCGCCCGCTTGGGTGCAGGCCACTCCCTCTGCCCTGGACTGTCGTCCCCACCCCAACCAGCTGCCTCCTCCCCAGCCTGCAGCGGGGTGCCACTTCCTCCGCTGAGGGCAGGTCCCCTGTGAGCGATGCTTCCTCTCTGTCTGTGACTCTACTTCAGCGAGAGTGGGCTGACCTCCAGCTCTCTCCCCAGACTGTGAGCCAGGCCTGGTTTTGCTCGCCCTGTGTCCCCAGCACCTGACGCGTGGCCCAGCACTAGGCCGTGTCCCGATAGACATCTAAGGGAAGAGTGTGTAACAGCCCTCGCATCGATCCCGAGGAGGAATGCCAGGGCTGGAGTGAACAAGTTCAAGTTCAGAGTTAGGCTTGAGTCACGTTTACTGAACGCCTACTAGCTGCCTAGTGCCCCACGCTCATCACTCACGATGGCGCTCAGTCCTCTGTCACTAGGAGGGGCGGACTGCCCTCCATCTCCAAGGAAGATCCAACCCCAAGAGACCTCCTAGGCCTGACAACCATCCTGAGCTGGGGCCCTGTGCTGGGGCACTGGTCCCTAGGCTGTGCGGACGTGCAGCTGCCAGCAGATGCCCAGGTTCCGAGCATCCACACTTCTCTGAGGCAGCCTCTGTCTCAAAGCCTCACCCATTGATCCCAACCACCCCCACCCCAGGGCCCCGAGGGGCTGCACAGCTGCCTCAGCAGCTCTGTGCCAAGGCAGAGCCTTGCACAGGGCAGGGCTCTCCCAGTACTTGGCTGGGGGGGAAAGGGGTCCCATCATAACGAATACAGTGCTTCTGAGGAAAGCCCCATTTCTGAGAGGCCAAGGGGGAGACTCAGACACGGTCCCTCCGGTCAAGGTGCTGCTCCAGAAGGCTGGTCAGAGCACTGGCCAGCACTCACCCCGTGGCCCCTCAGCTGGTCCTTCAGAGTGACTCAGAAACACACAGCCACGGCCGTGCTGACCAGCCTGGGGAGCACTCCTCCCGCAGGACCGACACTGGCCAGCCAGCAGGGTCCTCATCTTCCAGATGGGAACCGGGCTCAGAGGCGAGAAGCCACCTCCAGAGGGAGCAGCCAGGCCAGAGGAGGACCCTGGGGTGTCTCACCACCACGCCCTGCCCCTCCCTGGTCTGTTCCTTCGTCTACATGAGGCCCAAGGGATCAGTCAGCAAGGAGGGCTCCCTCAAGACTTTGGAGCCAGGCCTCAGGAAGGCAGCACCAGCACCTCCAGTTCCCCGAGGAGGAAGCACAGAGGACGGGAGCTGGGGCCAAAGCCAAGTCCAGCAAACCCCCAGAGGCGTTCTTTGCTCCAGTCGTCCCCGCTCCGGGCAGCAAAGCGCCAGTCCTGATCAAGTCGGGCACCCAGCCCTGCATCGTGATGTGACAGCATCTAAGTACGCTGGACCCGCACGGCCACCCATGGGCCCAAAGCTGGGCACAGAGGCTGTGCCAGGGCGGCAGAGGGTGAGCCCCGGGGAGACGACAGGTGTTCATGCCAACGTGGACTGTATGAGTGCTGGTACCTTCTAATCTACGAGGAGTTCTTGTATCATCTGGGGGGTAAGTGTGAGATACACTCTGTTCCTCTGGAACTTCAACTACCTGCCCAGCCGCGGTTCAGTAAGCAGCGCCTCCAGGAGTGATGAGGTACAAAGATGAGGTCACAGTCCCCGCCCTTAGAAAGCTTGGCCCGAGGACAGAGTGCAGCCAGTTATGACCCCTGAGGTGTCCGAGAACATTCCGTATTGCCAAATCCACCCAAGAGAGGAAGAAAAACTATGACGAAGCAATTGATAGGGGCCTGCAGTCACGCTCGCTGGAGCCTGGACACGGCTCAGCCACTTGCCGGGTGGGGGACTTCATCCAGATCAGGGAGCTGCAGTGGGTTCAGCTACAGAACAGAGTGAAGGGCTCCCCGTGGTCGTAGGGGCTGAGCACCCGAGCACACGATGTGCAGACGTGCCCAGAGGCGCTGACCCCACTAGCGGCTCCCACTATTCCTGCCCTCACCACTGTGGCCTCTCCAGACAGTTCCTCCCATCCAGAAAGCACCGCAGGAACTGGATGTTTCTGGTCAGACTGCCAGGGCAGCCCACCCCAAGATCAACAACTCAGAGCATGGCTGCCACAACTCCAGAGCTGAGCTCTCCCCAAAAAGGAAGTGAGCATCATGTCACCACAGCAGCGGCCTCCAGCCACAGGTCTGACCACCAAGTGAGGAAGTTGAGGGCCCCTCTGAGCAGTCCTGCCCAGACACAGCCCAGAGGGGCAGGAGCAGGACGCGCAAGGCGGCACGGAGCCTGTCTGGCTCGGGTTTCTTGGAAACAGTGGTGCATTTGTGGAAAAAGAACTGAAACGTCTGACTGTTCCAGCCAACAGAAATAGACACAGGGCATCAAGAAACTCAAACCTTTCACAGATTGCTACAGCTCCTCTCCAAAAGCTTGTCAACACGTCCTCTTTGCTCTTTGAGGGCCACCACCTAAGTGAAAGAATCCCAACAGCACTGGCCTTGGAGTACATGACAGTGATAATCACGATGGGGACAGTGACTCCTGTGGGCGCCCGGCACCGGGGCCTGACTCCCACCCCTCGTCCTGCTCCTCACTCACCTGGAGGTGGAGCTATTCCTCCTCTCACAGACGAGGAACGCGGGGGCACCTGCGGCGGAATCTGGCAGCAGCCCCATGCTCCTGCCGACCGCACACCACCTGCCTGGGGACCAGAGTCCGGGGCCCGCACAGCTGCCTGAGACCCTGGCTCTGCTACTTCCAGTTGGGGCTCCCACCCAGGTCACTGGAGTAAACAGGGTTCTCCTCGCAGGGTCACTGTGGGCCTCAACGCAGACAGCAGGGGCTCCTGACCTCCAGGATCTAAAGCCCGACAATCTGAATGTGGAGCTGACGTAATAATACTACCAAAAAAATGCGCAATGGGCTTCCCCAGGGCTTAGATGGTAAAGAATCCACCTGCAGTGCAGGAGACCCGGGTTCGATCCCTGGGTGGGGACGATCCCCTGGAGAAGGGAATGTAATGCAATGCAATGCGCTTGAATCATCCCCAAACCATCCCCCCTCCTCAGTCTGTGGAAAAACTGACTTCCACAAAATCAGTCCCTGGTGCCAAAGAGGTCGGGAAGTGCTGAGATAAAGGAACCTGGACAGGCTCAGCTCAACAGAGACCCATTAAATACAACACAATTCTGGAGGACACAGTGAGACTCACGGTAAAAAGTGAGCCAAGCTGGACCTGCAGCGAGAAATACCTCAATCAGCCACTTGTTTTGTACGAACTTCTGCAGCACGTGCTCAGCTTCCTTCTTCCTCATCTTCTTGCCTTTAAGCTGATCAACCAGGTTCAAAATATTTGTGGAAGACGCAAAGCCAGTGTCTGAGTCAATAATCAGCTCCAACTGGAAGAGACAGGAGCCATGTCCATCTATTAGACTGGGGAGAACAACTCTTAGGCCATAATGCCGATTCTGGCGGGGTGCAGTGAGACTACTCCTATCACAGGCAGAACTGAGGGGCTCTTCAGGAAAACAGCTTAACAATATGCATCAAAAGCCATAGATATGTTTTGACCCAAGTCGCTCCTGTAACACCATTCCAAATGAAGGACCTTAATGCCCCCTGAATCAGGAAGGATCACTTCACCTCCCTGAAGATGGAGAAGATGAGGAATGAATGAATAAGGAAATGGGGCAGCGCCCCTTCTACGCAGAGATGGGCAGGCTGGAACCGGGAAGGGAAGGCACCGGGGTGGCCCAGCGAGAGAACACACCTGGGAGCCACAGGGCTGCTGTGGACTGGGGCTGGGAGAAGCTTGCTGGAGGCTGCCTTAAAACTTCTGCCCACAGCAGAGCAGAGGAACTAAGAAGATGGGCTGCTTGTGTGCAAACACATGCACACACACACACACAGAGCCGTGTATTTACTGTCTTAGAATCTGATTCTCAATCCTGGCTGCTAATCAGCCCCAGAGGCGGCTTAGGAAGGAATGATTCTAGGACTCAGACCTCAGAGACCTGGACTCGACAGACCTGGAGGGAGGCCAGAATGTCTGCATTACTTTTACCTCCTCAGTTACTGCGGGGCACCCAGGGCTGAGAACCAGTGTCCTAACCAGGTGCTCACCCAGGTGAGTGGCAAGGTGGCTGAGTGAACAGCTCTGAAGCCGGGCAGGCAGAGCAGCGCCCCTCAAATGATTGGGTAGGCGGATCACTGGGCACCTTCTCAGAATTCAGGCTCGGATTCAGCAGTCTGGGTGGAAACTAGGGTTCAGCCTTTCTGGCAAGGTCCCTGGGGATGCTGTTGAACCCTGGGACTCGAGCAGCAACACCCGCTCACCTGCATCCCACACCCAGGAGGTCCACTGTTATTCAACCAGTTGGAGTCAAACCCAAACCAGCTCTTCTTTCCCAGGCGGCCATGGCAACCTCCCCAGCAATTACCTGGCAGCTATGAATTCTGAGAGGGGCACTCGGTGACATGCCCCTGCAAGGGCTTTCTCAGGCAGCAGGGGGACCCAGTAAGGTTGAAGTTTCCATTTCTGATGAAATACGGAAGTTTTCTGTAAGAAGCCTGGCTGATGGGCAATGGGAGCTGCTGTACTTACAGCCTTTCTAAAGAGATCCAGCTCATTCTCGGCAAAATCTGATGCCATTTTGGAAATTGAAGTCGTTGCAAGATTCACCTAAAAAATAAGTTAGCGTGAGAATCAGGCTGTGCCCTTCACTTGTCACGGTTAATTCACCTGCAGGCTCTTCCTTCCTGCCCTCTCCCTCCCCACCTCACCAGTCCTGGAGCACTTTGTGTCCAGGCACTGTGGGCCACGGGGATAAATTTAGAATCAGTCTTACATGCTTAAATCTTTAGCTCAGTCAATATGTCTAATTTTCAGAGATTTCAGAACTCCCAAGGTTGTGCGATAGCTTCCAAACTCGGAAGAATTCGGGAAACTTGTCTACATGCTAGCAGGGCTTCAAATGCACAAGGCATTGAGAACTCTGGCAGTAAATAATACTGATTTACCGACTTAACCCAACATTTCCACAACCCTTTCTTCCAAGCAACAGGGTTTGGGAAACCCTGGGCTAGAGCCCCATTCTGTGTGGGCCTGGCGGTAGGAGCCTGGTCTCTGAAGGCCTAAAGCAATTCCCTACCCAAAGATGGGGGCTTGTATTTCACATCCTTCCCTAGCCAGGAGGGAAAAAAAAAAAAATCTGAACACAGCAGGAGGGCCCAACAAGGTCTCAATCCTTAGTGACCTCACGTTTCTTTCTTTCCAAAGCTTCTATGTCTTGTTCTAAATGAAAAGGCATTTTTATCCCTTTATCCCTAATATTCCATTCATCTAGGGTGACCTGCAGATGCCTGGCAACAACCAAAATAAAACTTAAGGCATGCTGCCCAGTCTCAGGGTGGAAGGGGCATTCCATGTGGGGCAACAAAGCAAGTGCTGCGTTGAGAGCCAGGCCCAGGTTCTATTACCCCCAACCCTGATGGCTGCAGAGGACACTACAGACCAGGGGGCCGGCAGCGAGCATGGAGAGACGGGACTGGGTCAGGGAGGTGGCCAGGCCTGGTGTCTTTCGCCCTCCAAGCCCCTGGTGAGGTGGGTGCGCCTTCATCCACACCCCAGGAAGGAGGGCAGAGGCTGTCTCCACTGCAGTTCCCCAGACACCCACCAGGGGGCTCTGTCTGCTCTCACCAGCGCGTAAATGGGTCTCCCATCATCCTCAGTGACACCTTTCTTTATCTCTATGTACAAGGATTCCAAGACACTGTTAATGTTGTTGATGAAGTCCTCCAGCTTCTCTATGGTAGCATTACCTGGAAAAAAAAGAGGAGAAAGAAGAAACGCGGAGGGTGCTGCATCAAAAGTGTAGCTTGTTTCAATCTGCCATCAACCCGAACACGAAGCAGCAAAGCCACAACTGGGCGAAGGCCCCGGCCCTGCCGGGTGAGTGCCGATGCCTGCGGCTTCTTCCTTCCTGGAGCATTCAAACAGACGGCGCTGTGAGGTGGAAAGCCCGCCGAGGTCTTCCTGTCTCGGGTGGCAGCCCCGGCCTCCTCACCCCCTCAACCCCACCCCTAGTTCCCCGCTGCCTGGTCACCGTCCCCACCCAGCACCACGGTGCAGTGGGCATCACAACCCGACTCCTCCACAGAGCCTCTGTCCCGCCTCACGCAGGGATCACGTCCACCTCTATCCCTCCTCCTTTCAGGCAACATGTAAGCCCGGACTGAACAATGACACACAGGCTCTGTGTAATGGCCCAGGGCTGCAACAGTGAAGAACCACCCCATGGCAGGAACAGCTGCTCACACAGAGCACCCATCCCGGGGAAGGCCCTGATTTGAGCACTTTTCACACAGTTATGAACCCATCCTGCCTGCAGAGGGGGGTAGACTTGCCCAGGGTTCACTGGGAGCCCCTGACCTGAGTGCCAGCCGCCTCCTGCTGCCCCTGATGGCAGGAGGTGCTGCCCAGAGATGTACAAGGAAGCCAGCACCCTTCTCCAGGGTCATCAGTCCACCAGCCCGGGACAAAGCCCGTGGAGCACTGCAGGGGCGGGGAGGATGGACAGCAGACTGGCGGGGGAAGGAAGGACGGCCGGGAGGGCTGCGGAGGCTGCAGTGGAAAGTGGGAGCCAGATGGCCCAGGGCCCCATGGGCCGAAGGGTACAGAGGTGTGTGCCCGTCCTCCTGGGGGCCACGGGAGCCTTTCAGATCTGGGAGCACAGGAGGGACATGGTCAGCCTTGTGTCCTGGAATCACCCTGCTGAACTGAGAGACATTTCTTTTGTTTTTGTTTTTTTTTTTGGTCTCATCTCACTGCATGCAGGATCTCAGTTCCCTAACCAGGGATCAAACCTGTGCCCTTGGCAACAGAAGCGCAGGGTTTTAATCATTGAACCACCAGGGAAGTCCCTGTGAGACTTTTAAACCCAGAGCATGTATTACTGTTTTCACTTACTAAAATAACAAATTTCAAAAAATTTGTGCCTTAGAAAAATAATTACTCTAAGGGGAAAAAAAAAAAGCAGTAAAACAGACAATATAACATTTATGAATAAAGCAATAATAAAACAAACAAAACAAAATGCTCCAGGCAAAAAGGGCAGGAAGGTTATCTACCACACTGATGACCAAGGCCACTGCTAGGAAGGGAACTAAGGTGAGCCGGGGGTCATCCCAGGGCACTTGATATCTGGCTTCTTACAGAGAGAGGTATGTGTAAGCTCTTTGAATTGCTAAATACTACGAAAATCTAGAAAAACAAAAGGTCACTCTGGTGGCAGTGGAGGTCATGGCCAACGTAAGGGCAGCAGCTGTGTCACAGGCACAGCTGAGGAGGCCCGGGAGGCCCGGACAGAAATACCAAGATGCACATCACAGCGGGGTCTAACCTTCCTTGGTTTAAGTTGCTTAAGTTAAAAAAAAATAACTGAAGAAAAAAATCATATTAATAAACATGGTACATGGACGTGGCAAAATTGTAACAGTAGTGTGATGATGTGGCCACAGATGCTGTAAAACTGTGATCAGAGGAGTGAGACACGCTCACATTTCCTGCCTCTGTGCCTCTGAGCAAGAGCCCTCCTTCTCACTAGCTACGAAAGCCAACTCACAGGACACTTTTTTCCAAAAGCTGCTCTGGTGCTCTCCTCCTCTCCCACACCACGCAGAGCACCTCCACCGTGGACTCCTCCACCCAGAAACACTCGGCCGTGGGGAGAGGAGGCCCAGGCACCAAGACCCACCTTCCGCTGATGGACAGGAGCTACCCCATCTACCCCAAGTGACACAGCGGCAAGTCCCACCTCCTCTGAAAGTGAGAATTCACTTTTTCCACTGAAAAGGCCTCTCCTGGGTGCCATTCAGAAAAATGTACTCTGGGGGCGGATCAAAAGCCTTCTGCTGCCTTGGACTTTCCAGAAAGCCTGTCTGCAGAGATGAGCTAATAGCCGCCCTGCGCTTCCCTTCGCCCACCGCCTCTGGTTCGTTGTCCAGCCTCACTTTTCAGAAACATGAATGTTTTCAAAATATTTTCATCTAAGGGGAAAAAAAACCCCACTTCCTATCACTGTCCTTCTTGCAGCAGCCCACCCCCTGCTCAGCGGCTCCTGTGCACTCTACTCACCCCGCCCTCCGTGAGTGTGAGCGTCCGTCAGGGCTCGGCCACAGTACTCACCTCGGCTGACCTGCATGTGGTTCCCACAGACAGGCTGTACCATGTCATTACCTGGGAATAAGCTTTCCTCCTGCTCAGCAGCACCCCCTCCCCAACTGGACTTCTTGGGGGCAACCAAGGCAGCTGGAGGGCCAGCCCAGGCCCGCCCTGCCCCTCTGGGGCCCCCAAGGCCCGCCTCTCCCTTCCTCTGATCCCTGAAGGCCACATGGTGGCCTCAGAGCCAGCCTCACACGTATCTAGGAACCTTCCCTTCACCCTCTCTCCTCCACTGCCCCCGCTCCAACCAGCCATGCTCCGCCTCTCAGGCGTCCCAGAACCGCCCCTCACTGCCCTGCCCACTAGACAAGGGTCCTGGGCTCTGCCTTGTTCTCCCAGAGTCCTCAAGCACATCCTCCCCTCTCATACTTTGTTCCAGGCACCAGAGCTGGCTGCCCTACTCCTGGAGTTTTTCTGTCATATGTGTGACTTTTGCGGGGAGAAGAGACCCCACAACCAGAGAACCGGAGGGCAGGAAGCTGGGGGGGGGGCGGGGTCGGCGGTCAGGTCCCAGGTCAGCCAGCAGTGGGCCCAGGACCCGTGTGCAGCCTGTCAAACGCCCTCTCAGTCCGAGCGAGAGGGGCTGTGGCCGTGAGGCGCTGCTGTGCTTCCCATGCCTGGTAACCGTGGGCTCCCTGTGCCCGTTCCCCAGCCTGGCCTCGAGCCCTCTACCAGTCCTGCGTGCTCCCTTCCCAACAGCCTCCCACACGTTTCTTTCTAAGGTAGCCAGAATTGGGAACTCTTGCTTGCTACCAAGATCCCTGACGTGCCCATTAACGGTCAAGGTAACACAGATCGGCGCTTCCCAAAATCAAGCCTTCAAAGCAGCTACTTTTCACTGCTCTGGCCCCTCTCCCTGGAGCCCACAGTAGAGAAGCTACAGCTGGCAAGTCTGGGCTACATGAGTGTCTAATGATCCATTTGGCCCCAGTATCCCGTGAGTCCAGGGTCATGATACCGGGCATGAGACACCGAGCGTATCACATGATTCTGAAGCAACTATTTCTAGTCTTGGTTCTACCACTTCCAGGGATTTTAGCAAACTAACAAATAACATGGCTCTTCCCTTCAGATTCCGAATCAACTAAGGAAAAACGACAGGCTTTAGGTATCAGTGTATCAGGTTTCTGTGGGTAGCCCTGGCTCAGAGGCTGGGTCCCTCCACACTAATGACCGGCAGTCAGCAAGGTGGGATGCCCATGCTCGGCAGCATGGCTGGACCAAGCAAGGGTCTGTAGCTCCCCGGCGGCCCTGTGCTCTCTCCCTGTATGCACAGCGTGTGTGCCCACACCTTGTGGGCTGTGGTGAAGTCCTCCTGTTGGGTTGGGAACAACAGGCCTGTAAATGCAGGGCTCATTTCATCACTGCAAGAACACTAAGTCCGTAAGGTGAGTTGCTATCATCAGCTTTACATACCAGAGTTAAAGCACTTGCCCCGAGCTCCTCCAAATGGAAATGAAGCCCAAGTCAAGCATGGGCTCGAAGAAGAGCCCTCGGGGCCTCTGGGGAGCAGAGCAAGCGTCCCCTAGGAACATTCCCTACCCCAGACCCCACCAAAGTCACATCTAATTCCTCTAGAACTTGCCCTTAAGAGTCACAAAGAGAGAGGCGGCCAATACAGAAAGACAGTGAGTGTGCAGGCAGGCCCTGGGAAGGACGTCAGAGGGCCATGCCCAAAGGATACACGCTGAGCCGGGCCCAGCCAACATCTCATCCATCTGCCAAGAGAGGAGGTACAGACCCTTCGGCCAGGTCACAACTACGGGAGGAACTGAACTAGAGGACTCAGAACAGAACAGAATTGCTCCTTCTGTAGCAGGAAGTGCCTCCCCGTAGGGGCAATTAAAAAACGGGACTCAGGGCAATGGACAGGCTGGGGCAGCAGAGAACCAACGGGATGCTTCTCTGAGGAGTAAGGGCTGGTTCAGTTCCTTTTGAGAGACTTTTTTCTGGCCATCACTGCATACATTATCTCTTTTTCTTTAAAAACAAATTTTAATTTACCCAACAGAATTCTTATTCATCAGTCTCTGCTCCCAGAAGCCTACGGGAGCCCAGGGTTCACTGCATGCTTGGGCAGCAGGAAGTCTGCTGCCCTAACTTCTGAGCAACAAATAGTTTTGTTCCAAACTAGACGCCACGGATAGGCCATTTTTAGGCAGAGGAAATACTATTTTAGGCAAAGGAAATAACAGCAAAAAATAAGACCCCAGGGGACTGAACCACGCATGGGCCAACTTGCCCCATGGGAACCCTCTCATCTGGTGGGGCGAGCTGGGTGGTCCTCCTGAGTGCCACACTGAGGACAGGGCCGCCCAGGCCTGGGCCAGACATGGGCGCTGGGGCGCAGCAGGCCGGGGAGCAGACCCCCGGGCTGAGCGGGGCCAGCAGGCAGGCACACTGGGCCGCAGAGACGTGCGAGGGGTCATGTCCCGGCCTGGGGCTTTCGTATTAACTGCCTGGGGAAGATGGTCCTCTTGACCAACAGTGCGATGGGTGAGTGGGAAGACGAGAGCTGACAATGTCACTTCCGTGGAGCAACTAGTGAACAGTGCTGGGAAGAGCTGGCATGAAAGGTGGACAGCCTTTCATGGGGCAGAGAGACTTGAGAAGAGTTCTCTCCATCCGTAAAGCACCTGCGACAGTTTCATTCCCTCAGGATCTCATAAAAGGCCCCCACAAACAACTGCCAAGAGGATACAGTAGAGTCTGTTTTCCAAAAGAGAATACCAAGGGTCAGAGAGGTTAAGGACTTAACCAAGATCACAGGGCAGGTGACAAAGTCTGGACCAGAAACATGTGGCCTTCAGTGACCAAAGGACTTGAGCATCATTTTTTAAAAAAAGGAAAAAATTCTTACTCAAATACGCAATGAGGTCTGAGAACTACGTCAAAATGATACGGGGGTGAGCAATTAGGAGCACAGATAAAATAAGATTAGTCATGAATTGTTTTAACCGGGTGATGAGTACATGAGGCTGCATTGTATTATTCTCTCTCCTTATCTCTCTTTTTCCATAATAAAAGGTTTAAAAAATATTTCAATGCTCAACAATACACCCTGGTGCCATTAACCCTCAGGAGTCTGAAACAAGGGAAAAATGACAGTGTCCTGTGACAACAGAGATTAGCTCAGGGCTCTGATGGTGCAGAGGGAACAGGTTTTTAATAATGGGCTCTTTTAAAAAATCTATTGGTCAGAGATTTGTCTCCAGGTATAGACATCATTTTTTTTTTTCTTTCCCCAAAATCAAGAGGTCATTTCGGTTAGGAAGTCTACTCTTGGGCCTAAACAACAGGGCATAAACCTTACCTGATAGCCCTCGGCACAGTTCCAGCATCTCAGCCACAGGCATTAAGTGCCATAAAACCCATGAGAACATTGCTGGAGTGGCGACAGGGACAGACGCCCACTGTCCATATGAGTGCAGGAAGCCTACTCGTCAGCCATTCCCCTGGCCGAGGCCTACTGTTCAGCACTTCTGGCAACAGAGCAACAGGACTCCCATCATGATGGTGCTGAGATGGGGCAAAGTCCAGATTACACGGTGAGTCATCCCAGGAAACCCAACCACTTTCAGCAGAACTTCACTGCGGATGCTCTTCATGTGCATCTCATTTTCATCTCGCCCTCTGAAAACAAGTGGTCCACCCATCACTGAGATGCGTGGCAGCCCCCACCCGCAACCATCCAAGCAGTCGAGGAGCTGATGAAGGCTCTGCAGGGCTGGGCTGCCACCCCTGCTGGACCGAGCAGCTCAGCTGCGTCCCCGAGCTTCTCCCTCAAGCTCATCTGAGCAGAGCTGTGGAGACTGACAAGCCAGATGTCCACGCAGACCAGGCGGGAAGCTAGCAGTGGGCACAGAGGGTGAAGTGGACAGCGAGCGTCCCGTTGAGAGAGGCAGGGCTCTTCTGCTCCAGGCATGTGCCCAATTTTTAGATTTTTATTAGAAAAATTGTTTTTTCTCATGTGAGAAAAGTTTTTAAAAAAACAGTTTTTAAAAATTAGAATTACTATAGGGTAAAAACTACACTTGCAAACTAGATCCCAATGACAGCACCAGTTTTCAAAATGTGGTTTGGGCTGGAACCCTGCCATAAAGACAGAGGGAGACTGCAGAGGTCACGGTGTCCCAGGTCCACCAGAGAAGCAACTGTGGTTTCTCAGGGGAAACAACTCAAAGGAATTGACTGTGTCACACACATTCATCTGATAGACTGAACATACAACGGACAATAACCATGTATAAAAACAGGGCACTGATCCACAATTGGCATCAACCAGCCCAGGAAACCAAGCTATCACCCACAGGAAGCCACCAGTAACCTCTGTAGAATGACCAAGTCTTGATTAATAACTGACAGCTTCCCTGATTTCTGCTTTGGGCCCAACCAGAGAAAGTCAGGAATGTTCCCCCAAACCCATCACAGGCTGTCCTGCCTCTAGTTAGCCCACCTCCAGCTTCCCGAGCCGCAGCCTCCAATTGGGCCCGCTGAGGCCTTCCCTCTCCCCCACCATGGAGCTTCCCCACCGTTCTGCCTGCCATCAGATCTCCAAAACACAAGTGCCTTGAGAGAGCAAGCTCTGAGTAAACAGCCCTCGCCTGTTCTCACCTGGGTGGTCTTTGCTTATGCCCACACCTCATACACGTGGGAATTGGCTCAGCGGCCCGTTCCCAGCAGGGCTTAGGAAGGGGCTGAAAGGCGTGCAAGCCTGCGGTGCTGTCAGAAGAGGACTGACCACTTCTATCCTGCTCACTGTAGCCCTCCTCTGAGTCCCCACCGCCTAGCCCCGTCCTCCACGTGCAGCTGGGGTGCGACCAGATCCCGGCACTACCACCACCCACCTGGAAGCCACCCGTGACTCCCACCACTCCCGGCCACACTCCCGTGTGCCTGCTCGCTCTCCACTCAGCTAGCCTTCCCCTGGCGTTCACAGCCCCCTCAGCATCTGCACTCGTCATCTCCTTCTACGAGGAAATGATGACCACACTGTCTGGATTTTCTAAGAAAACCCCTGTATCAGCAAATAAGCTTATAGAGGGCTTCCCTGGTGGCTCAGTGGTAAACAATCTGCCTGCCAATGCAGGAGATACAAGTTCCATCCCTAGTCCAGGGAGATCCCACATGCCACAGACTAGCCAAGCCCATGCACCGCAACTACTGAGCCTGCGCTCTACCGCCCAGGAACCGAGAACTACTGAGCCTACGTGTCACCACCACTGAAGGCCACGTGCCCTAGAGTCCATGCTCTGCAACAAGAGAGACTAACGCAGTAAGAGGCCTGTGCACGGCAACCAAGAGCAGCCCCGCCCGCCACAACTAGCGAAAGCCGTGCAGCAGTGAGGACCCAGCGCAGCCAAAAATAAATAATTTTAGGAAAAAAAAGAAAGAAACTGAGCTTACGAATTCCTATTGGAATTCCATCGCACTAAGGACCAACATCACGGACCTTCTGGGGCTCAATTCCCCACCCCCAGCCCCGGGATCTGAGAGTGGACGCTATGGGGAGGGACGTGCAGGAAGGAAGGGGCCGCAAGGAGCAGGAAGTACTCTGAGCCAGGCACGTCGCCTAAGCTCCCTGTGTGACCCTCACAACTTTTCCATGAAGTAAATCAGATTTCCTTTACAAAACAGAAAGCAAAGACAGAAAGTGAAAAAAACAAAAAACCAAAAAACTTTTCCGAGTCCCCGATTTGAACTTGCGTCTTCAAGAAAAGGCTTCCTTGTTCCTGCCAGTGGCGTGTGTGGTGATCCTGCTGAAGAACTGACTCTCCGTCCTCCCACACACCCACAAGTCCACCCTTCATGGGGGGATGCAATGCAAAACACATTCCGAACCTAATGAGGCCCACGCTTAGGAGAGCGTGGAGCACACAGAGGTCCCAGCTCAGCAGATCCACGCTGGCCTTGGAGGGACCGTGCCCACCCTGCCCCCACCTCACCCCACAGACTTGGACACAATGAGTCTTTCAAGAGCCAGAGATGTGAAAGCCACAGCATTCATTCCCTCCTGGATGCAGAACTTCCAAAACCCAAACGCTCCAGCCTAACTAAGCACACATCACAGCTGCCTGCTGTGAAATTCCATATGTTCGAAAATTCATCAAGTCCCGTCGGAGATGTTACTTTTCATGCTAATTTTATGCCACTTTTCAGTTATGGGCACACGCGTAATCCCCCCTGATTAACTGGAAAGGCAAGCCGGCTGACATCAGTAAGGTTATTATCACAGCAAAAGGAGGGGAATGTGCAATGAGATCATTAAAAGCAGGAGGAAAACTTATTTGGAGCCAGCATCTGATCATCGCTGAGTCCTCCGTGGAAAGAGAAGGTGCGTTTAAATGTGACTGCAGACACAGGAGGGAACACACAGCAGAAAGGTGGGCAGCATCACTGCCTCGCCACTAACACAGGCCACGCACCATGAGCCGGAGCCCTGAGTGCAGAAATGGCCGTGTAAACCCACATGAGAAAACAAAGCTAGGAGGAGAGGTTTGACAAACACAGGAAATACCCATCACTCCCAGCATCCCTCTGACAGTGTCCCCTACCCTGTTTTCGGTGCACGCATTTCAGTTCACTAGTTTTTTCCCTAAGCATCCTATTGCTTATTCTACTCACTGAAATAACATGTCAATTTTTTAATCTAAGATTTTAGACATTCTACCTAATTTGTCCTTTCGACAAACTGTATATGACAACTAAATGTAACATGTGACACTGGGGTGGCTCCTTTGCTAAAAAAGACAATGTTGGGACAACTCGAGAAACTCCAATGGGATCTACGGACCAGATGATAGTGATGATCAATGTTAATGTTTGGGTTTTAATGGTCGTCCTGTGGTTACGTAGAATGTCTTTGCTAGAAGGAAACACATGCTAAAGAACGTAGGGGCAACAGAATTTCAAACTGGTAACCTACTCTCAGATGATTCAGGGTAGGGGAAGTTCTTACAACTCTCCTGTGAGTTTGGAACTACTTCAAAATAAAAAACGAATTTAAAAAGCAAGGCTAGGAGCTTCAAGCAAGGCAGCTAATGTGGAAGGCAGCATGGGGCAGTGGAGGGGGAAGCCCAGAGCCACTGTGTGAGAAGAGGCCGCACAGCAATTCACACTCCAGGGGTTTCTACTTCCTGCTCTGTAAGACAAGGAGGCTGCACCCAATGATTCCCTAAAACCCAACACGTTCAACCACACAAAACCAGAAAGACCAGCCCCCAGAGTTTAATAAGGCAAATAACTTTGAGAGACTTGTTACCATGAAACTGTGGACCTGGCAACATTTTGCTTCTGCCCTTAAAGCCACATGATCAATGACACACATTCCATCCAAGAGTCAGGTTCAGGTTCAGGGCCCCCTCAGTCCCCCAAGGTGGGCAACACCATTCCCTGACAACACCATCAGGAAGAAATACCTACTTCCCAAGGGCTCCTGGGACTCTTACAAAGGCTTCAAAATTCAGGTTTCCATGCCTGTTTTGTTTTTCAGAAAATTAACACCAACTGTCTTGGGAGTCATTTTGAGGAGGGGGCCTCTCCAGGTAAGCAGAAAGAATATTTCTCCTGAATGCTGTATCTATTTTCATTGAGTCCCACACTGATGACACAGGGCCTTATGAGACCGAGAGAATGAGCTGCATTGTGGAAACCTGCTGACTTCCCTACACGGCACTGACAGGCCACAGATCACATGCCACATGTTCCATTCATACAGCTCTGGGGTTGAGTGACGTCATCAAGGTTACACAGCTACCAAGGAGCAAAGCTGGTTTAAATGCAGAATTTTTTTTAAACAGCTTTGTTCAGATATAATTCACCTGCAATTTTAAAGGGCACAATTTAGTTAGTTATGATACATGTTACACCCTTGAAACCACGACGATCAAGATACTAAGCAAACCCATCACCACTGAAAAGTTTCCTCGTGTCTGTGTGCAGTCCCTCCCCCACTCCTCACTACCCTCCCCTGTGCCACATCCCCAGCAGACCGCTGAACTCCTTTCTCTCACTACAGCTAAGTATGCGCCGTCCCGAACTGTGTCTATATGGATTCATACAATATATACTCTCCTTTGCTTGGCTTCCCCACTGGGCATGACCATGTTGAGATTCATTCATAATGTAGCACATAGCAATGGTTGGTCCCTTTTTAATGCTAAGTAGCACCCACCATCAGATGGATAACACCACAGTCCATCTACCAGTTCACCTGTCGATGGGACAATTAGTTTTTTTCATTTTGGGGCCATTACAAGTAAACCTATGCTGAAGACTTAGGCATGAGCCTTTGTGTGGACACATATCTTCATTTCTCGAGACTAAAAACAAATACATGAGAGAGAAATAGCTGTCATGAAACTGCTGCACTATTTTTCAAGATGGCTATAGCATCTGATACCCAAGAGGAAGTGAGTGCTCCAGCTCTTCCGCTGTCTTGCCAGCACGCGATACACAGTCTTGTAAACCACATATATTCTGATAGGCATTTGGTGGTCCCTCACTGTGGTCTTAGTTTGCATTTCCCTAAGGTCTAATGAAAGGATAAGCATCTTTTCATGTGCTCGTCTGCCATCCACAGAACTTCTTTGGTGAAGTGTCTGTTCAAGTCTTTTGTCCCTTTTTTAACTGGGTTGTATGTTTTCTAATTGTTGAGTTTTGAGAGTCCTCTATATATTCTGGATACAAACCTTTTATCAGATATGTGATATACAAATATTTTCTCTCGGTATTTGGCTTGTCTTTCCATTCTCTAAGCAGTAAGTATATTTCAAAGAGCAGAATTTTAAAATTTTGAAGTGCAATCAACAATTCGTTCTCTTATGGATCATATCCAAGAAATCTTTGCCTAATCCAAGGTCATGAAGGTTTCTTCTTTTATTTTCTTCTAGAAGTGTGACAGTTTTAGGTTTTATGTTTAGGTATGTGATTCATCTTAACATTTATATACGGTGCAAAGTTGGCTCAGGTTCACTTTTTTTAATATGGATATCTAATTATTTCAGCATTGTTTTTTGAAAAGACTATTTTCCCTGAGTTGCCTTTGCATGTCTGTCAAAAATCAGCTGTCTCTTTTCTATTCCACTGACCTGTAGATCTTTCTTTATGCCAATACCACACTGTCTAGTTATATAATGTCTTAAAATCAGGTCATCTTAATTGACCTAATTAACCTAATTAATCAGATAATTTATCAGCATTAATCCTCTAAGTTTGATTGTCTTCTTCAAAACAGTTTTTGCTCTTTCTGGTTCTTTGGATTTTCATGTGAACTTTGGAATCAGCTTTTCAATTTCTACAAAACAAAACAAAAAAAAGACCCTGCTGGAATTCTGATAGGGACAGAGTGAAGGGGAAAGTAGGTAATTAAACAGTTAATCCCGCTCAGGGACTGTAGGGCTTCCCTGGTGGCTCAGACAGTAAAGAGTCCACCTGCAATGTGGGAGACCTGGGTTCCATCCAGGTAAGATCTCCTGGAGAAGGGAACAGCTACCACCCACTCCAGTATTACTGCCTCGAGAATTCGATGGACAGAGGAGCCTGGTAGGCTACAGTCTACCAGGCTAGATTCGGACATGACTGAGTGACTTTCACTTTTCAGGGGACTGTAAGTAAAGCAAAGAGTATGGGAGACCCCCGAAAGTTAACAATCACTCAAGAAAGCAGGTTTGCTTAACCACAAAACCAAGAAGGCTTGCTTAGCAACAAAACCATGGAGCAGGAGCATGAGACACGCCCTACAGCAATGAGACTACAACAGTGGGGGCGCGAGACCCGCATCCTGCCCAGTGAGCTAATGACTCCTAAGCACCCCTCTGCTTGCACCAAAAATAAAAGTCTAAGAAAAAAGTGACAGTATACTAAAACCTGAAATGACTTACAATTTTTAGCATATGTTACTACCTTTTGCTCATTTCCACTGTGCCATGACAAGTCCCAGCTTGACCATGTAGCAACAAGAAAAACTCCCCTGCCCAACCTGGAGGAGCTGATAAGGGAAGCATGATATCTACTCAAGAATGAGGAAGAAGGTGGTCTTTCAACTCCTTCCCACTTCCCCTGTGATTATAAAACTGTAGCCCACTAGGTTCTTGGCACATGCCACCCTCTTGCTGGCCCATCTGTAAGCCTCACAAGCATCCTATTCTCATAAATCACTTCTTACCTATCACTTTGCCTCTCACTGGATTCTTTCTGTGCTGCGACATCAAGGATCAGAGTTCCCTGAAGCCCCCTGAAATGCCACCAAATCATTTCAATCTGAGTGATATTGAGTTGAATTTATTAACACGTATCATTTTGAGGAAAACTGGTATCTTAGCAATACTGAGTTTTCCAGCCCATGAACATGGTGTGTCTCTCCATTTATTTAGCTCTTTTTAAATTTTTCTCAGCAGTATTCTGGGATTTCCAGTTTACAGGGCTCCTTACAAACTTTTGTCAGATTTATTCCTAAGTATTTCATAGTTTGATGCTATATAAATTTGGCGTTTTTAAAAATTTTTTCAGTTTCTGATGATTCACTGCTAACACATAAAAAATGCAAATGATTTTTTGTATACTGATCTTGCAACCTGCAACTTTACTAGAGCCACTTATCAGTTATGGTAGCTTTTTCAAAGACTCCATCTGATTTTGTAATACACAGATGAGCACGTCTGTGAATAGACAATTTTACTTCTTCCTTTCCAATGTGGATGCCTTTATTTTATTTTTCCTTGCCTGAGTGCACTGGCTAGAACCTCTAGTACAATGATGAACAGGAATGATGAGAACAGACATTCCTGTCTTGCTCCTGAAATCAAGGGGAAAGTATTCAGTCTCTTACAATTAAGTATATTAGCTGTAGTTTTACATAGATCCCCTTTATTGGGTTAAGGAAGTTCCCTTCCTTTCCTATTTATTTGTTGAGGGTTTTTTTTTTTTAATCAGAATAGACTTTAGATTTTTCAACTCTGTGCAGACAGTTGATTCCTCTCTCCTGCTCTAAGCCCTGAGATCCTGTTTATCTTGCTTACACCCTGCTCAGGAGGATCTCATTGGTTTTCTGTAAGAGACTCCTGCTTCATCGTGCCAGGGTAGATAACTGGATTTTGTCAAATGCTTCTTCTGCACCTGAGATGATCTTTTAGTTTGCTAACATGGTGAATTACTACACTGACTGATTTTCAAGTGCTTACCCCTTGCATTCTTGGGGTAAACCCTACTTGGTCATTTTATATCATCCTTTTTATATATTGCTGAATGAAACTGGCAAAAATTGTGTTTAGAATTTTAACACCTACAGGGATTTCCCTGGTGGTCTAGTTAAGAATCCGCCTGCCAAGTCAGGGGACATGGGTTCGATCCCTGGTCTGGGAACTAAGATCCCACAAGCCTCAGGGCAACTAAACCGCAACTACTGAGCCCACGCACCACAACTACTGAAGCCCACGTGCCCTGGAGCCCATGCTCTGCAACAAGAGAAGCCATGGCAATGAGAAACCCATGGACCACAAGTAGCAAAAGCCCACACACAGCAACAAAGACCCAGTATGGCCAAAAATTAATAGATAAAAAGAATTTTAGCATCTACATTCAGGAGGGATCTTGGTCTTTAGTTTTCTCTCCTTGCAGTATCTGTCTGGTTTTAGTATCAGGATAATGCAACTCTTATAGAATGACTTGGAAAGTGTTCTCTTCAAGTTTCTGGAGGAGCTAAGGTAGAACTGGTATTACTTCTTCCCTGAATGTCTGATAGAATTTACCAGGGAAGCCATCTGGGCCTGGAACTGGCACTATTCCCAGCCCCATGTGAAAATCCCACACTGCTTCCCTAATGCTTTTTCTCAAGTGTTTCTTAGCTTCAGGGAGTTCCCTTGCTGATCAGTTCCCAGCTCAACCCTTGACAGGAGTGGAGAGGAACTCTACAGATCTCTACTCTTCTCTCCGTGCACCTCTCTTCTCCAGGACCCTGTCCTGCAAACCCTAGCTGCTTTCGTCTCCTGAACTCTCAGCTCCATCTCCTCAGCTCAGAGAGTCTGTCTGGCTCTGCCTGGCTCCCCCCGTGCCATGGCCTGAAGACGCTCTCACGGCAGTGAGTGGAGGCAACTGTCATGCTCACCCCCCTCTTCCCTGTGGTGTAAGAAGATCCTTGGTCACTGTCCCTGGTTCCTGGTACACAGTTCCTAAAACACTTGGCATTTCCCGAGTGACAAAGTGACAGGCAGGTCTTCTGTTCTGATGAGTTAGGGACTCTTGGCAGGTCCCTAACTAACTTCAGGATGAGGGCCGCTTGCAGAAAGAACAAGCCTTGACTTGATGCTTGGAACTTTCAGCCTCATCCCACAAATCTGGGGAGCAGAAATTGAGCTAATCACCATCAGCCAATGATTTGATCAATCACACCTATGTGATTAAAACTGCACTAAAAAATCCCTAAATGCTGAGATCTGGAGAGCTTCTCTGACGGTGAACACATCAAGGCCCCAGGAGGGTGGAGCACCCAGAGAGGGCGTGGAGGTTCTAAACCACCCCTGCCTGCCAAAGCCTGGCTTTGCGTCTTATCTGCACAACTATTCTTGAGTTGTATCCTTTACAATAAACTTAGAAAGCTTCCCCAATGGTGCAGTGGGTAAAGAATCCACCTGCAGCAGGAGACACAGAAGATGTGGGTTCAATCTCTAGACTGGGAAGATCCCCTGGAGGAGGAAATGGCAACCCACTCCAGTACTCTTGTCTGGAGAATCCCATGGACAGAGGAGCCTAGTGGGCTACAGTCCCTGGGGATACAAACAGTCAGACAAATAATAAACCAGCAAAGGCAAGTAACATGTTTTTTTAAGTTTTAAGACCCATTCTACCAAGGTATTGAACCTGAGGAGGGTGTCATAGGAACCCTTGATTTACAGTCGGTCAGTCAGAAGAATGGGTGGCCCAGGACTTGCAACTGACACAGGAAGTAGGTGCAATCTCACAGGACCAAGTCCCTCCCTCACTGGTGGGATCTGACACCTAACTCCAGATCCACAGTGTCAGAACTGAACTGAGTTCTTGGACACCTGGGTGGTATGTAGAGAACTCGGAAGGTAGTGTTGGGGGGAAAAAAAAAAAACAGCGAATATTTGGTGTCAAGATGGAAAAAACCCTCATTGCTCACCTCTCAAGAGATCACTGTCCTTCACTGACTAAAGTTCAGGGTTGCAAGGATTTTGTCCATTTTTCAATTGTTTCAGTCAGGAAAGTAAAGAGTCCCTGTTGCTCTAACCTGGTCAAAAAGGGAAATCCTCCAGCACACGTCTTCACCCGCACTCCACGGGCCTCCTGTACTCACGCCCATCAAGGGGGCTTACACTGGACTTGTCTGATTGTGTGTACATGACTCACAAAACCCAGAGCAAAGTTTATCTCTGTGTCATCAGCCCTTGCCCAGAGGCCCGGCCCACCAGGGAGTCTCAGGAAGTGTTGCCGGATGGCCACATGCTTGCACACAAGCCCTGGGCCAAAATCGAAGGTGTTCCAGTGCCAGGAAGAAAGGCCAAGGCTTCATACCAGGATGTCAAAAAAAAAAATTCTTTCCTAGCCAAGAGATGTGGGGAACTGGTCTTCCCCCAGTGACAGTAACAGGGGAGCCCAAATTAGGAAGCATTTTGATAAAAGGGACGAACGCGCGGGAAATGGCAAGGAGAAGAACTTGCAGTTTCAACAACTTCGTTGCTTCATCCTTCTCTGAGGCCCTGAACATTTTTCTAGTTGGTAAATGGGGAATTTCCTAGGAATCTCTTCAAACGATAGGAGATTAATAATCTTAGTCTTCTACGCTTTTACTTAATTTTAGATGATTTCTTTTTATCATCCCTTGGGGATATTAATCTCTCAAATAACACTGACACTTAAAAACAAGCTTTTCTCTCTCACTCTCCTTTTTTTTAACGAAGGATGGGAGAAAACATCTACAGTTCTATCCTGACTATCCTAGCCATAACCAGATCTTGATGAACAGAAACGGTACATGAGATGTGAGGAATAAATCAATTCCTAGACACATTTTACAGGACTTTCCTAAATTAGGTCATGACAACTTTAAAGGTCAGATAAAGGCAAAAACACTTTCATTCTTAGTACTGAGGCATCATACAGCTCCTTACAGTCAGCTCTGAAACTTCCCCATCAACAATAAAGCTCAAGGTCAGAACTTAGGTAAGAAACTAAAAGAGAGAAGGAACTGTCATGTAAGTAAGATTAAGAAAAACATGACCCTGCCTATCGCTGGAGGACACTGATGGCCAGGGTTAAAGTCCTGCTGTATTTTTTAAAGAGCAAGAGAAGGTAGCTTGACAGGTGTAATATTCCATTTCTATAAAGGAAAAGCGAAAAGTGAAAGTATGAGTCACTCAGTCATCTCTTTGCAACCCCGTGGACTGCAGCTGGCCAGGCTCCCCTGCCCACGGGATTTTCCAGGCAAGAATATTGGAGAGGGTTGAGGCTCTCACCAAAGACCCCGACCCACCACAGTACAGGCAATCAGAGCAGATATATTTTCACCAGGAGGAAAGTCTCAAGCACAGCAATAACTATGTCACTGTCTTGCTTCAAATCCTTCCAGAAGGTCTGCAATGTCCACAGAGTCAAAAAACAAAAACAAACAAACAAACAAACCCATGACTATGGAGTACAATTACGGGCTCTTCATAACCTGTAAACCTACACACCACAAGAACACGTTCTCTTCCCACAGAGCATATGTTCTTGTCCAAAGTTTCCCAAGGTTCATATGTCAATTAAGTTTGGACACAAAGGATCGAGGGGAGTTTAAAGGGATTCCTTATTGAGGGCCCCGCCAAGCTTTTAACTTGTTGCCATGCACCATCCAGCTCCCAGAATTTCCCATGAACACATCAGCGGACCAGACACTTCAAACCTGCCTCCTCTCTAAACACCACCCTCTTCTGTCCGCCTCCTCCTGCACATCAGGAAGGACACTGCTCTGTATTTGCCGTCTCCCCTTACTGCTCTTCCCCTCTCAGCTCCTGGGGACCTGGCTTCTGCCTCCGTCACACCACAGACTCCAGTTCTCTAACAAGGCAGCTGGTCTCAGGTCCCTTGACCAGTGTCCCCAGTGCCCCGCTCATACCTTACCCCAGCCCTCTTGGCTTAGCTCACTACTTCTTTTGAAAATTAAAAATACCAAAAGAGGGCCTTCCTTCGTGGTCCACTGGTTAAGAATCTGCCTTGCAATGCAGGAATGGAGGAGGGGGCATGGGTTCAATCCGTGTTCACAGAACTAAGATCCCACAAGCCGCAGAGCAACTACGCCTGAATGTTGCAACTATGCCTGAATGTTGCAACTACTGAGTTCACACACCATAACTAGAGTCCACGCATTACAATGAAAGATCCTGCATGACACAAGGAAGCGCCTTCATGCTGCAACTAAGGTCTGATACAGCCAAAAAAACTCACAAAACTACAGAAAGACAAAAACATACAATAAAAATACACTTATTCCTGTTAATCAGGACAACGACTACACTATCCTAATAATGTCACATTTACTTCAAGTCTTTTTCTTTTTCAAAGAACAAAATAGACAATGAGGTGTCCATTGATTTCTAATGACAAAATGATCCCCCTCCTCCTCTCCCCAAAGATAAGCACCGCACAGCGCACCCCACATCCTTTAAGAGTCCACTTTTAGATTTCTACACGCAGACGTATGTATTCACGAACAGTAAAGATCATTATGTTTTACAAAATACTTAGCACAATGACATTGTACAATAAGTATAATTTACCAACTTTTTCACTCAATGAGATCTACCCACACTGACATTCAGCTGAGTAAGATCTACGAATGTGGATTTCACTGATCTGTCCAAATGGATCCTCTTGCTTCTCCTGAGCCCTCCAGTTACTGAAACCAGGTCCTGTCTCTAAGTGCTCCACGTGTGTTATCTGCACTTCTCCCAACAACCCACTAAGAAGACGCTCCCAATGCCCACAGCTGGCACAAGGCAGGGATGAGCTTTACCAGCTGGGCCAAGTCTAAGGCTGTGCCCTTCACTGCTGTGCGAAGCTGCCCTCTTACGTCAATAGCCAAGGAAGCACCTTCCATGCCAGGTGTTTAGCTCGTATCATGTCTCTTAAGCCTTTGAGCCACCTCGGGTGCCAAGTACAAATAAAAATCCTCATTTTAGAAGTGAAGGAAAAAAAAAAAAAGTGAAGAAACTCAGACTAGAGAAGGCGCTAGAGCTTTAGTGTGAACCATAACTATCCAGCCATCAGAGTCCAGATTCTTAGCCACTGGGCTAAGCGTCACATTTACTTTAAAAAAAAATCAAGAGTTGAAGATGAGCAAGATGGGCTGGTGTGAGACAGTGACAGACCTGAACGCCGAGGTCGGGAGCATCGGTGGACTGGGTGCGCGGCGTCAGCCCAGCATCACTAGCCCCCGATCATACAGCGGCAGAGCAGCCTGGGAGCAGGGCAGGGTACTCACAGTCATGGACCTTATAGCAGTGCTTCTGCAAGCGCTTGACGTCGCACTCTTCCAGCACACCATGAGTCATCAGCAGCTGCAGAAATCGCCGGTGGACATCGGTCATGATGCCCGTTCTCCTCGTGCTGCCCTGCATGGATGGAGAAACTAAAAAAGGAAGCAAAGGAAATCCAGTTACGTCCGAGCACACCAGAAGCGATGCTCCATGCTGTGTTCCAATCTACAAGTTTGTGATAGTTTCTAGAATCAAGTTCATCACGCTGATTAGTACAAAGATGAAAAGGACACAAGTCAGGGACAAGGCACATTAGCACTGTGCAGAGGTAAGCGGCTTGAGCTTCCCTGGTGACTCAGTGGTAAAGAACCTGCCTGCCAATGCAGGAGACGTGGGTTCAATCCCTGGATTGGGAAGATCCCCTGGAGGAGGAAATGGAACCCACCTCTAGTGTTTTTGCCTGGGAAATCCCATGGACAGAGAAGCCTCACAGGCTACCGTCTATAGGGTCACAAAAGAGTTGGACACAACTTAGCAACTAAACAACAACAACTGGTGAAAATAATGGACTCTGGAAGCAGCCAGAACGCCGGGTTTCACAGGTTGCTCCAACACACGGGTGCGTGAAATAGGGAAATGGACCCTCTACACGCTTCAGTTTCTGATCTGTTAGGTGAAAAGGACAGAAACATCCTCCTTAGGATTACTATGAGGAAAAACGAACAAAGAACATAACAGCCTGTGACAACTATAAATGGAGTATAACCTTTAAAAACTGTGAATCACTCTGTTGTACCCCTGAAACTTAAAATATTGTGTAACAACTATACCTCAATTAAAAAAAATACATATAGGAGCCTGGGGGTAACAGTCTAAATGCTTGTTAAAAAAAAAAAAAAAGTTAGCTATTTTTACTAGTAGACAATTCTGAGTCTGAAAGTTGGCTCAACCTCCCACCAGGTCTATGGTTTGGGATAAATTTAGCTGAGGTCCCATTTCTCACTGTAAAATTAGAATAACGTTCACTGAGAGATGAGAGGAGACAATAAGAGCTGGTTTCCCTCTCCTCTCCCACACCACTGATAAAACAACTGTTGTGCTAGGACTGCAGGGTGTTTTGAAAATCTCCTTGCTCTCTACTAAAACGCTATCTTTCCACAAACCACAAAGATCAGAGCTGATAAAAGGAGCCTTGATTTTAAAAAAAGCACAAGTCTGATCTAAAGGCCTGCTTCTGCCACAGAGAGGTGGTGCGGTGCAGGGGTAAGACCTGGGGTTTAGAACTAGACAAAAAGATCCGAGACCAGTGCGTGCCAGACTCGCCTGATCTTAAGAATCACCCAATTCGTGTATTACAAATGCAGATCTCCAGGTCTTTTCTGGAAGTTCTGACTGCAGAGGGGCTTGGAATCCTGAGGTTTTAACATCCACTTCCCATGATGCCATGATCTCATCAGAAAGTCACTATTACCTTAGAGAAACATAACACAGAATAAACACAGGTTTAGCTAATATGCTTAACCTCAGTCTTTTCATCTATAAAATGGGGATGATACTATCTTTAACACATACAATGAAGTTTAAATGAAATATGACTACCAAGGGTTTGTCAAGAACTAGCACCAGGAGATATGCAAAAGGTTACTATTCTTTCTAAAGGCATCATTGGCTGAGCCTCAGAACTAGGAAGACACACTATCTCACGACCAGCCCCTCTGCCTGCCTGCTAGCTACCCTCGAGTATATCTCACCAGCATCTCAATCTCAACCAATCCTAAACTGGACCCACCTTTTCCTTCCTCAACCCTTTTCCTCCCTGCAGTCCTCCTCCTTCCGGAATCACTGGTTCGGGTGTTACAGTCCACACAGACATTCAGACACCACAGACCTGATCTTCAAACTCTGACCCTTCTCTTCTCTGGGGTTGACTCAGCTCCAGCCAGTGCTCAAGTCCGGCCAAGTGTATTTCCTATCATTAGGATAGAATATCTCATTCATTCATTCTATTTTTAGGTACTGTGTGTGCATGCTCAGTTGCTCAGTCATGTCTGACTCTTTGCAACCCCATGGACAGTAGCACATCAGGCTCCTCTGTCCACGAGATCTCCCAGGCAAAATACTGGAGTGGGTTACCATTTCCTACTCCAGGGGATCTTTCCAACCAGGGATCGAACCCACGTCTCCTGCACTGACAGGTGGATTCTTTACCACTGAGCCACCTGGGAAGTCCGTTTTAGTACTGAGTACACCCTTAATTGTCAGTGGTTGTTCCAGGGACAAGAACAGAATATTCTGCGGACTTTTATCCTAGAGACTATGGAAACTCAGGTTCTCCAAATTAGGGGTCTTTAAATACATGATGCAGCCAGGCTGTTAAATCAGATCAAAAACTTGCCAAATTGAATAATGAATAAAACCTAGCTATATGACATAGAAGTTACTTCTAAAACATAAGAATGCCAAAAAATTTACAGTAAAAGGATAGGAAAATACACACTCTGCCAACTAACCAAATATTAATATGACACAAAATAGACTTTAGGGCAGAAATTATTACTAGAGATAAAGATGGTCCCCATAAAATGATACAAAGGTTCAGTTCCAAAGAAGCTGTAACAATTTTAAATGTTTAAGCACCTAGTAACAGAGCCTCCAAACAGTTAAGGCAGAAATAATCAGACCTACAAAAATAAACACATAAATCCATAACTATAGTGGAAGATTTTAACATAGCCCTCTCAATCACTGATAAAATGAATAAAAAGAATCTGTAAGTTTATAGAAAAAACTTGTAAAACGCAGCAAAAAGCTTAATCCGATGGATATGCATAAAACACTGCACCCAACAGCAACAGAATACAGAATCTTTAAGCATACTCAGAATAATTTTGCAAACTGCCACATACGGGCCAGAAAGCAAGTCTCAGCAAACTGTAAAGGACTGGTCTCATTCAGAGTATGTTCTCTGACAGCAATGCAATACAGGTGGAAACCAGAAATGAAAACTAGAAAAGTTGTTTAGAATTTAAGAAACATACTCCTAAATAAGCCATTATTAAAGAGGAATTATTAATGGAAATTAGAAAATATTCTGAACTGAAAATAACAAAATATTACACACAGAAACTGGTAGAAGGAAACTAAAACAGAAGAAAGAAATCAATAGCCTTAAATTTTTATATATACTTGAGGAGGGAGGGCATGAAAATTAGTGAGTTAAGATACCCATATCAAGAAGCTATAAAAATAATAACAGCAAATTAAATACAAAGAAAGTTAAAGAATGAAAAAACCAAAGACCAGAAATTAATGAAATGGAAAATAAGCACATATCTGAAAAGGTCAACAGAACTAAAATTAATTCTTTGAAAAAAATAATTAAGTGACAAACCTCTGACAAGATTTTTCAAGAAGAGAGATAAAATTTATAAATAAATAACATTTGGAATGAAAAAGGGAAACCAAACATAAACAATTTTATATATCCATTATAGACATTTTATGGGAAATTTATCTTCCCACAAAGAAAACTTCAGGTCCCAATGGATTTATCAAGAAGTTCTACCAAGTATTCTAGAAACAAATAATTTCAAATGTTACACAAACTATCACAGAGCCAGAAAAAGAGCAAGCTGTCCCCAAAGCATCTGATAAGGCCGACATAAGTTGGGCACGGAAACCTACCAAAGACGTCAAAAGAAAGTAACATGAAAAGTTCAATATTTTTCATGAGCACAGATGCAGTAGGCCTAAACAAAAAAATTAACAAACCGAATCCAGCAACGCAAAAAGAATGATAGGTTGTGATCAAGCAAGAGTTTAACACTGAAAGTCAATCAAATGGCATCTGTCAATAATATCTCAATAAAGCTGGAAGGGTCAGGGGACAAAATCAATGTGAGCGACCTGGATTGGGAAGATCCCCCAGAGAAGGAAATGGCAACCCACTCCAGTACTCCTGCCTGGGAAATCCCATAGAGAGAGGAGCCTGGCAGTTCATGGGGTCGCAAAAGAGCTGGACATGACCTAGCAACTAAACAACATCAACAATCATATTAGTAGAATAAAGAAGAAAAAGCACACAATCATCCTAATAGATGCAGAAAATAATAGCTGATAAAATTCAACATTCATTCATATAGAAACTCTTTTAACAGACTTGGCATAAAAGGAAACTTCCTTTACTAAATGACATCTACAAAAACCACAGCACACAGAACACTTAAGGATGAAAAGTTAAAAGCAGTTACTTTAAAATTCAAAGTGATCCAATGTAACTGAATCAAAACAATTCCAATCAAAATCCTAACAGGCTTGGTGGGCATGACTGTGTGTGATTTGACAAGATGATTCTAAAATGTATATGGAAAATGTAAACACAAAACGGCAAAGACATTCCTGGAGGACTTGTCATACCAGGTACCAAGACTTAATATACAGCTAGAGTAATGAATACAGTGGGATAATAATAATAAAGTTGTGATAATAGTACAGAAATGGACAAACAAGGCCAATGGAATAGAACAGACAACTAAGGAATAGAAAAGGGTATATATATGGATACTTGGCATGCTGCAGAAATGGAACTTCAGGGAAAAGCACTTTTCAATGAAAGGTGCCAGGACAGCCCATTATACATACATGAACAAAATAAAAACAAAATTAGACACTTATTTCACAGTATCCACAAAAATCAATTCTTGAGGGTTAAGGTCATAAGAAAGGAACATTATAAAACTTTTAGACAACACAGGAGTTTGTCTTTAGGACCCAAAGGTAGGAAAGGACTTCTTTAAAAGATATGAAAAAAACAAACCATACAATACACTGATAAATCGACTTTGTTAAAATTAAGAACTTTGCTCACCAAAAACAGAAAGCAGGGGAGTCAGAAACAGAAGACAAGCTCAAACTAGAAGATATTTGAAACACATTTAAACCACAAAAGATCCATAATGAGATTAAAAAAAAAAAAAAAACTCTTACAAATCAGTAAGAGGAAGACAACTGGAAGAATGAACATGGAGAATTTTATGAAGAATGCACAAGTGATTAATAAATTAAGATAAGAAACGTTCAATCTCGCACCAGGCAAATAAGTGTTAAACCACAGTGACTAATGCCTTATCCATCACCAGACAGGCATACATTCTTAAAAATGGTTGAGGCCGAAACTTGCATCAACTGCTGGTAGAGTATAAGCCCTTCTAATTACTTCAGATGTTTATTTGATACATTAGCAAATCTGATATCCCCACAAAACCACTCTTAGGTATATGCCTTACAGAAACTTTCACATTTACCTCAGGAAGTACGTTTATAAACTTCCTAAGGGAAAAGTAGCATGCTGTAATAGCAAAAATCTGGCAACAGTTTCAACTCAAGAATATCTACATAAAGGCATTTACAAACATACCATGGAATTCAAAGCAGCAATGAAGTAGAGCTACTCATGGCAATATGGATGCATCTCTTAGACGTAACATTATGTGTAAGAATCAACTCACAAAATATATACCTGGATCCCATTTATATAGAATCTAAAAACTAGCAAATCCGTGCATTGCATTAATGAGATAATACTAAAAACTACAAAGAAGAACAAGGGAATGATAACACAATATTCAGGGCAGTGGTTATCTTCCGGGAGGGAAGAAAAGAATTCAATGTAGGCTTTGAGAAAATGATAATGTTCTATTTCTTAACTAGGTGGTGGATGGTCATTGTACTTTTGTTCTTCAAACTTATAGTTGTTACTATCTTAATAAAAAAAAGGCTTGTTTGTGCACTGAAGTCAGTTGCCTCTATGAAGGGGGCAGGGGTTAACCATGGATATGTATTACCTACCCAAGTAATTTATAAATAGAAAAGTTTGTGGAATAAGAAAATCTCAAACATAACCATCTGTGCCAAGTGCCGGACACAGTGTAAATGCTTCATGTGCAGTCTCATTTTATCCTTGTCAGAATCTTATGAAGAAAGCATGATCCTATTTTACAGATGAGGAACCTAAGGCTGAGAGGGTAGAAGGCAACAGAATTAGTAATGGAGACAGGGAGTGACCATACAAAAGCAGAGTTAGGAATTCTGACACCCTCGGTTCAAATATTCAAGAAATATGAGTGAACAATAAAATTATCATCCAGGTCCCTTCTCTGCAATTCTCAAATCGAACACACTCTCAAAACCAACCCTTTTAAGTTTGAAAACCTGATCTAACCTAAGGTGAGGTTATTTAGGGTTGTTGCTTACCCCCTATATATATGTGTACATACGCATATATTTAGCTGTGAAAAAAGTATCTGATTACAAGACACTGCTCAAGACCCTGCTGAAGATATGACAGGACCTACAATGCACGTACATTACCTTTGGAAAACTCGAGAAATTCGGCATTCTGAACACATGTAGCCTCAGGGCTTTGAAATAAGGAGCTGCGCACTTGTACAAGGTAAGAAGTTCTGTACCCAAAACAATAGGGAAGCAGAGGCTGTCAACACTGAAAGCATGGTCAGCGGAAGGCCGTACTTATTCAGATTGGTCAATTTTGTATTTCGCTTTTACAGCTAATATTCTGATTTAAAGTATTTCTTCACCTAATATTACGACTTTAAAACGTCTGTCTCCGTGTAAGGGCCTAGCTTCCAGCCTGCCCCTCTCGGGGCCTCAGTTTCCCCACCAGGAACTGAGAAGCCCCAGGCCCCCGGACCCCGGCGACACACTGTGCCACACCACGGGACCGACCCCGGGGCCTGACCGCACCTGCTGCCCGCCCCTCGCCTTTCGAGGCGGCCGTTTTCTTTTCCCTTCAGCCTCCCGCCCGGACGCCCAGATTACCCACCACAGCGCCCAAGCGCAGTCCACACAGACGACGACGAAGGCAGAAAGGAGGGTTCGGCCCCTCCTTCTAGGCGGGGCGAACACGGATATGGCGCTCCCATTGGTTGCCATCGCAGATCTAGCCCTCCCATAGGGTGACGCACTTCCGTTCTGCAGCCCGCGCCGTTGCCATGGTGCCGCGGGATCTGTCAATTAGGTCCGGAGTTAGAGCATCCCAAGCGACTCTCTGTACCTTATGGGAAAGGGCTTCCTCTTCTCGTCCTCCGCCTTCCACCTTACAGTGGCACCCCGCGGCCCAAGAAGAGGAAGGAAAAGAGTGCTGTGTGCCCTACGTAGTGGGTTCGATTCCACGGGCACAACTTAATGCTCTGTCGTGGGGCAGTTTCCCATCTTTAGAACAGATAGTGTTTGCCCCATGGTCAAGAACGAGGCCTCTGTTGTCAAATAGCCTAAACTAGAATCCTGGCTTTGCCACGTACTGGTTGCCGGATCTTGTGCAAGTCACTGAGCTGCACTGAGCCTCAGTTTCTTATTCTGTCAAATGGGGATAATAATAGTACCAATAAAACTGTGTTTGTGAGGTGTAAAAGCTATAATGGCGCACTGCTACTGCTACTGCTAAGTCACTTCAGTCGTGTCCGACTCTGTGCGACCCCATAGACGGCAGCCCACCAGGCACCCCCGTCCCTGGAATTCTCCAGGCAGGAACACTGGAGTGGGTTGCCATTTCCCTCTCCAGTGCATGAAAGTGAAAGTGAAGTCGCTCATTCGTGTCCGACTCTTCGCGACCCCATGGACTGCAGCCTACCAGGCTCCTCCGCCCATGGGATTTCCCAGGCAAGAGTACTGGAGTGGGGTGCCATTGCCTTCTCCGATAATGACGCACGGAAGTGATTAAATGTTAACTACTGTCTTACCTGGGGATTGTTGGGAGAAGTAAATGACGTTATTAACAGAGGTGAAAGGACTGTTTTGCATCTCCTGGACACTCATATTTACAAATATTTGTATTCCTGTCCCTGGTCTCAGTGCTAGCCGCAGTCTAGCAGGGGCATCAGGTAACTAATGACAGACCAGTAGAAAGTACAAGTGTCTATCCCTGTGATGATAGCTTCAAGTCACTTCTTGAGGGGTTTCCACTCCTGTGATCTTGGACAACTCAGTTTCTCTGGACTTCAGTTCCCTCATCTACAAGGGGAGGAAAGCAGTAAAGTATAGTGGTTAAAAGCTTGAGCTCCAGAGCTGGGCCATCTGGATTTGAAACCTGCTTAAAACCTCTTGAGACCCAGGGCAAAGTACTGAAGCTCTCTCTCCACCTCAGTTTGCTCCTTCTATAAAGCAGGATAATAACAGCACTTTGTTGATAGGGTTGTTGTGAAGACTGAATGAGTTAATAATGCAAACCACTTACAAGAGTGTCTGGCACAGAGTAAATCCTCAATAAATGTGAATTTTCATTACTAATAAAGCATACCTTATAAATTGCCTTAGGGGCAGTCGAATAAGAAAAGAACAACCCTCATGAGACCATCTACGCTTTATTTACTCTGCAAAGTTTTTGGCAAAGTTTCAGCTCATCATCCATATTTAAAGTAGAAGCATTTCAGTTAAAACTCTGAGGTATCTGACAGCTCTTGAAAAGTGGGGCAATGTGGTGACAATCAGCCTGCACTTTCCCACGGCAGTGTTTGTGCAGAGCTTGGTAGAGACTATACCCGTTTGTAATGAATCGTGTGCTTCCTGGTGTGTGGAGAAATAAAAACTGAGGACCAGGAGTAGAAAACGCTGGGGATGTTTCAAGATCAAAGAGCCAAGAAAGGAGGTCAAAAGAGAAGAAAAAGACAGTGGTGTCAGGGCAAATAGGTAGGAGAGAGTTTTGAGAAGTAGGGCATAGTCAGTATCATCAGCATTCTGGAGAGATCAGGAAAGAAGTGACACTAATTTAAAATCAGAGGGCCAATAAGAGCCCATAGAGAGGGGAGGAAGCTTGTTGGCCTCCAAGAGAAGTGGCTGCATGGAAGCTGAAGTGGGGGTTGCTGACTACTTTTAGGAAAGATGGTTTAGGAAGAGGAGATGCAGGAGCAGAGGGAATAAAATAGAACAAAAACAGGGGAGACAGGAGAGGATGGGGTCAAGGACATAGAGAGGATTACTTTACCCTAGACAGGAAGAGAGACACTCTGAAACAGGAAGAAAGGGGGTGAAATGACTTGACAAAGGCTCACCCCTGATATGTTCTATTTTCTCCAAAAATTAGCAAACTGTCATTCTGCTGAATAAAGAAGCTGGGGAAATGCGAGGGGACTTGAATGGAGTCAAAAGGTTTGCTGAAGAGAATACAGAAGTGAGGTTTCAGCTAAGGTTGAAACGATAAATGTGTAGAGAGGACTGGTCCTTCCCGCAATCTCCCATCCCCATGTCAGGAGCCTCAGAACAGAAGCTCGGCATGGATTCATCCTGGGGTGGGTCTTGGTTGGGCCTACGCAACTGACTGTGGAAGGCAAAGGAACTGGAGGGCATTGGTGGGAGGGCCTGTGAAGTGATCCACGGTGGTGGGCAGGCAGAGGCAGGGAAGAGGGAAAGGGCTGAGAAATTGACATGGAGAGTGCCATAACCAGAGGTCTCATGAGGCAGGCTGGTTCAGGAGAAGCAAGCAGAGAGTAAGGATTAGAGTTGATAGGGAGTGACCACCTCTCACTGGGTGATCTTCCTGTCTAAGTGTGACTCCATCCTCAGAAGACAGTCCATTTTCTAGTTGGCTCAATAAGCCTTTGCAGTGCCAGACTTTGGACTGTCTGCTACAAGACAAGCGTCTTTTTGAAAGATGAGCTTCAGAGGTTACGAGTCCCATGTCCGTAAATGTGTTATACCAAAAGAACATGACTCAAGGTTTGGCTAACGAGGAAGCTGGGGGCAAAATCATAGGCTGGGGCAGTAGGTCTTTAACCTGAGGACCATAGAAGCTATCAGAGAGGAAGTGATGAGGTCAGGTTTGTATTTTAGACAAAGAACGTTGCACATCTGTTCTTTTCAAACACAGTGGCCGCAAAGGAAGCCTCAATAAATTCCAAAGAATCTACAGACTGTATTCACAAACCACAATGAAGTAAAATTAAAAATCAACAACAAAAAGAGAGCCAAAAAGAAACCCATTTGATTCACAGAATATACCTTAAATAGTAACTGCAGTTACTTCTCAGGAGGGAGCCAGGAAGACAAAATGATTTGGTTTTTATCATGTGCATCTATTACTCACATAAAATAAAATTGAAAATCATCAGCGTACATTTGAGTTTTATTTCTTAAGCTTGTTTGTTTTATTTCTTATTATATATCATTTTTACTGTAAGATTTTATAAGACATCTTTAAAAGAAAAAAAAATACATTTTGAAACAGAAAAATACACATGAAAAGAAAACCAATACAGAAATTTAAAAATATTTAAAAATAAATGACAATAAAAGCCTGACATAAAACTTGTGAGATCTACCTAGAACAATTAGAGGGGTATTTATAGTCTTAAGGGTACTTATTGCAAAGCAAGAAAACAAAATTTAAGTGTTCCATTTAAGAGGTAGAAAAATAAAACCTGAAGAGACAATAAAAGGTAAGAAATTTTTAAAAAGCAAAGAAAGAAGAGTAAAATGAAAAAAGGAAATGAAATTGACTATGGAAACCAAAAACTTGTGTTCTGTTAAAGACAAAAGACAATCTCCTTGTAAAACTGATCAAGAAATCACACATGTAGGCAGTATTATAAATGGCAAAGGGGATGCACCAGATAGAGTGAAAATGTTAGAAAACATTAGAGTATACAATGAACAGCTTTATGTCAATTTTAAAACCTAGATAAAAGGGGTAATTTTTGACAAAAACACAAATTACAAAACTTGGTCCAAAAAGAATAAAAGTAGACCGACAATCATCCATGCAAACTGAAAAAGTAAGATAGAAGATTGATTCCAACTGCCAAAATGCCTAGATCGAGGTAATTTTACCGGAATGATACGTACACACACAAAAAATTGTGAAAAGCAAAAAACAAAACAGAGCTGTACAATGCAAACTACAGGGGAATGTGAACAGTAGTCCATCCAACACATTCCATGAGGCTAGTCTAATCTTGATACCAAAATGAGAACAGCAGAATTAAAGAAAATGTCAGTTCCATGTATATTACGAATATGGATGCAAACAGTCTTGCAGTGTATCTTCCCAAAGAGGAAATTCAAATGGCTGCAGAGTGTGTAGAAAGATATTCAACCTTACCATTACTTGGAAATAAAAGCAAAGAGATGCCGATTTCCCCCCATAAGAATGACAAAATGTTGCCAAGGTTGAGAGGAGACTGACATTCCAGTACGTATATGGTGAGGTTGTAAACATTACAGCTGCTCTGGAGGGCAATTTGGTGTTACTGAAATTGAAAAAGCTCATCTAGCAACTCCACTTCCAGGAAATTAAGTGGAGAAAAACTCCCTTGTGCTCTTGAAGAGGGTTGCTGCCACAGTGTTAGCAACAGAGGAAAAAAATGAAAATATCTTTAATAGGGAAATGAAAATGCCAAATATTCAGGTACAATAGGCAATCGTGTAACATTAAAAGGGATGAGTTAACTCACAAGTATTTCCGTGGATGAATCTCAGAAGCATAGAATGGAGTGGGGTTTAAAAAAAAAAAGCAAGATACAAAAATAATGCAGCAGAATTACCATTGGTGCAAAATTGGCAAAATGCATGATGGGAATAGTTTATATTTCCAAGAGATACATTTGCGTATGCAAAAATATTTTCTTTTGAAGGATTGGAAATATATTCTCACAAACCTGAACCTAGAGGGCCTTTAGGAAGGTGGAAGGGGGTTTAGGATGGGGTAGAAAATAAAGAAATCTTGAAGTAGATCCATAATATGCTAACCTTAAAATGATAAAACCATATATGCATGTATTGTTTGTACAATATTCCAAACATTAACTTTAAAAAAGAAGATAAATATGCCAAAACGTTAACAGTGGTTAAAGCTGGATTGTGGGAAAATGGATGACTGTCAGTTTTTTTTTCTTTCAATTTTCTGTACTTTCTTTTAATTTCTCATAGGAAGAGTGAAAATAAGAAAAAGAACAAAAACCATAGTTTTATTTTTAAAAATATATAGCAATCAATGGAGACTAGAAACTGTTTTCAAAGCCTTTTCATTTTTTCGTGACAGTCCTCTTTAGCATCTGTTATTCACATAATTTGGGAATTCATTACATTTGAAGTTTGATGCAGTGGAGGTCATGGGTATGAGTTGATGGGGCAAAAAGGCAAAGTCCCCTCTCTACTCATACCTTATCTTATAAGGATGGAGACAGGCCCCAAAGGTCAACTTTTATTATATTTTACTTTTGTCTGTACTACAGCAGGCGGGATCTTAGTTCCCCGACCAGGGATTGAACCCTTGCCCCCTGCAGTAGAAGCCCAGAGTCCTTCTAAAGCGCCAGATCACCAGGGAATTCCCTTTTTTCCCCCTCACGGGTCAACTTTTAAAACAATCCCTGTTTAGAGTCTGAGGAGGACTCCGGCAATGGATTGGGAACGCTGCGCACTGCTGGAGGCAGAGTAGGCTGTTCAGTCTTTGTAAAGGGCATCTTGGCTGTACTCATCACCAGTCTAGACATACCATGCTCTTTGACCTCATAAGTCCACTTCTGGAAATCTATCTGAGAACACAATCAGAGACACACACAAAAGTTAATGTACAAAGTGTATCATAGCCTTAATTCCATCAGAGGAAAATGGCAACAAGTTAAATGTCTCCATAAAGTTCAAAAGGAGAATGACTGGCATCGATTAAAATTCTGCAGAACATTTATTTACAGCCTAAAAATCATGCTTTCAAAGAATACTTGAGGTCGGGGAAAAACCATAAAGAAGATTATTTTAAGAGAGTGAGAGAGAGAAAGCTGGAAAACAAGAAGATATACAAAAATATTATCAATGGATATCCCTCATTAGAGGGATTACGAGGAGGGCATGGCAACCACCCCAGGATTCTTATCTGGACAATCCCCCGGACAGAGGAACCTGGCAGGCTGCAGTCCATGGGGTCACAAAGAGTCAGATACGACTGAGCGACTAAGCATAGAGGGATTATAGATAAACTTTTTGTTGTCACTTTATTATATTTTCCAACTTTTTTCCAAAAGCCTATCTTGTTTTCTATTCATGAAGAATATTATTTTTGAAAGTAAATTGATTCTATGTGATCATAAAGATTTTGGATATAATGGAACAGGTGCTATAAAAATCAGGATATAGTTACAGCCATGTTTATCCAGCGTCATCCGAGAATCGTTACATAGAAGGGAATTTTCAATATAACTGGATTATCCCTTTAAGCACAGATATTTTTTAAGGTTTTTCTATATTTTGTATTAATATTAATTAATTTCTCTATTCTGTATTCTATATCAATAATTCTGAAATACTTATCTGCTGTCTTAATCTAACAATGATTTTTCTTGATGAGTACAGGGAAGGCTTTGAGGACAATTACTACTTCTAGGCCTTTTTGCTTTTGCATAAAATATCCCAAGTTTTTAATTGTAGCATCATCTTTTTATAGTATTTCTATCTTCTTCCCTCTGTCAAGCTACCAGCAGTCCTAGTTTCTTCTTGTAATTGCCTTGTTTCATGTCTCCTCATCTGAGAAAATCAATGGTCAGTTTTGTTGGAAAAATGGCAAAAAAAAAGTAATAATAAAGCTAAATATTAGTAAAGTAGCCACATTTAGTGGAGAAGGCAATGGCACCCCACTCCAGTACTCTTGCCTGGAAAATCCCATGGATGGAGGAGCCTGGTAGGCTACAGTCCATGGGGTCACGAAGTCGGGCATGACTGAGCGACTTCACTTTCACTTTTCACTTTCATGCATTGGAGAAGGAAATGGCAACCCGCTCCAGTGTTCTTGCCTGGAGAATCCCAGGGATGGGGGAGCCTGGTGGGCTGCCATCTATGGGGTCGCACAGAGTCGGACACAACTGAAGCGACTTAGCAGCAGCAGCAGCAGCCACATTTAGAATTTGCTACGGCTACTTTCACTTCTCAGACCTCTGTTTCACCTGCCTCTGTGCGCCTCTTTTCTAAAGAGTGAAATTACCAGAAGAGCGAATTTCAGATAAGATGCAAGGTCATAGTGATTTCCTAACTGACTTAACAAGAAAACTGATTAAAGTTTGAATTCGGGGCAAGCTGACGAAAACTCCAAATTCAGTGTGATCTCAAGCTGGCCTTTTAAGAGCTCTTGAATTTCAATGACTGTTCTCATCGCATCAGAAGCATTCTGCATTCACTCTCCCAAGGGTGATCCATGGACTAGCAGCATCAGCATCACTTGGGAGATTCTGGGACATCTCAGGATGCGTCTGAGGCCCTCCCCTGACCTATTGGAGCAGAATCTGCATATTAACAAGATCCCCAAGTGAATCACAAGCAGGTCAAAGTTTCAGCAGGACTGAGTTAAAACAACACAGCTTAAATTTATTCATGTATCGCACGGCCCATGCTCTTAAAGCTTATTCAAATAAAAGAAGTTTCTCTCTCTCCTTTCTCTTTCTCATTGCGAGCAGGCTGTAAATCATTTTCACTTACACGTATTTCTTGTAAAATAAAGAAAAGTGGAGAATTCTTTCTTCTCCATGTTTCTTATTCTTGAGTTCGGCAGCTTCCGAGGGCACTTTTTTCCCCTCTGATTTGAAAATTATCAATTCCTTTGGGAACGATAGACACAGAGCTCCAAATTGCTGCTTCTCTCTTGGTCTACAAAATAATATTAAACATCAGAGTTGGGGTGAGGTGGGATGGGGAGATGAAAAGCAAAGTAATCAACATATCGTATCTGTCATGAATTAAGAGCTTAGTGAATATAAATTTTGTTCTGGTATTTCAAAAGTATTTTATTCTTTGGCATTTAACAAATTTTTTGAAATTATGACAATCATAATATGATTGAAAACATACATATGTATATATTGCCACTATTATTATACAAATAGAGATATAATCATATTTTTAAATCTCTTAATTAAAACTCATGTGAAAATAGACATGGAAACCAAGATTGAAAAGAACATATCTAGTTGACTCATCAAACTTTTCATTTTCATTCAGCTTTTGACTTCATCCTAACAAATAATTATTGAGAGTCTTATAAACGTACAGCAATGTGGTAGGATGCAAAAATTAAATCTTAGTAGTCCTTAGCCCAGCTGCTTGTATATAAAGATAGCTGATTAAAAAGATAAGATAGATCCACATTCATGCATGTGTGCTGAGTCATGTCTGACTCTTTCTGACCTCATGGACTGCATCTCACCAGGCTCTTCTGTCCATGGAATTTTCCAGGCAAGAATACTGGAGTGGGTTGCCATTTCCTCCTGCAGGGGATCTTCCCAATCCAGGCATCAAACCCTTGTCCCCTGAAGCTCCTGCAGTGGCAGGAGGAATCTTTACTGTTAAGCTACCTGGGAAGCCCAGATGCACATTAATAAGGGTAATCAGAGAAGAAACTGCCAAGTACTGTAGAGTTTATCAGTTAAGATATTTTAGGTGTAATAAACTGACTCTGGGAATTTAAGCAAAAAAATTATTGAAAGGATATTGGGTGTGTATTATTCAGGATAGGATAAGCTACGGTGCTGTAACAAACATCCCCCTAATCGTAATTTCTAGGTCATGCTACAGTCCTTGTGGGTCAGCAGAAGTTCTGCTTTTCACCGACTGGGGACCCAGATGAACGGAGGCTCCACAATCATTTATAGCCACATCACCTGAAACGTGTAGCCCCCTTGGTGACCAAGCCAGGATCTCTAGAGACTGGAGATTTGCACAGGGGTTTTTTCACTGCCTCAGCCTGAAAGTGACACGTGTCATTTCTACTCCATTGTCATCGGTAAGAACTAGTCACATGGTCTGCCCTAACTGCAGGGGACTGGAAATTGAAAGGGGAAAATGGAATCACTGGTGATCTCCCTGTCTCTGCTACAGGTTGGGTTCAGAGACTCAAAGAAAGAGCTGAAGAATCACGTCTTACGCTGAACGGGCATGACAGCAGCTCGGGGGACCCAGCTGGCAGGAGCTGTGAGGATGCGGTCAAGCTGCCATTCCTTTGCGGTTGCTTGTCACCCATCTCAGGATTTGTACCGGAAGGAGAGAGCAGCTGATTGGCCCAGTCAGGTTTTATGTCCCACCCAAGACAGAGGTAAGTGGACGACGTGATTGACAGTTCCACCCAAAAGAAGGAGAAATCATCCATCCAAACAAAATCGGTCTGCTGTTACAATGGAAAGGGAGGGTGAAGGCAGGTGGGCAAAAACACACACCTGCTCCAGAGCTGATCCAAATACCTAAGTGTTCAGGATTGACATTATTGAGAATTTATAGAAGAGGTGACATTCAAGCTGAGCCACGAGGATGGGATAAGTGTGATGAGGAGGAAGCCTAATCTAGGCAAAGTGTGTGATGCAGAGGAAGAACACCACCTGTAAGAAAGAGGAGATTAGTTGAGTTTGACCAGAAGAAATGGTTTTCAGGCACCTTTTCACCCCAGCACTCCCAGTTTGTCTTTGCTCCACTGGGTATCAGCTCAGGGGACACAAGGGAGTGGGGGCTGGTGGTAATGGCTCAACCTCCATCACGAGTTGGGGGCCTTGGTCTTCTGTCCTGGCCAAGATTCTCATTTCTCCTTGTGGCCTCTCCTAGGGTTCACTTACACTTCCTTGCGTGTGGTGGTCTCCTGGTGGTTAGATGGCTTATCTGATGGCTTAGGGCTCCTGAGGAGGCCCTAAGTGGAATCTGGTGCATCATCCTGACCCAGAGTGACAGCATCAGGCCCTCTGCAATCGAAGAGCTAAAGTTTTTGACAAGACCTGTGCAGATTCAGAGTGGGAAGGAGCTGCACAAGACTGTGGCTTGTGGATCATGGGAGATGGGCTCCACTGGGGGCCATCTTTGGAAACCAGGTACCATGGAGGATATACTTACTCTTGGGCTTCTTACTCCCAGCCTCCAGTAGGAGGTATGTGGTGAGAAGTGAGAAGTGGGTAATGTTGCAAGAAAGGTAATTAGAGAGCTAGGTTGTCTAGGCACCAAATGTCAGCCAAAAGATTTGACACTTGTTTTTCATTTTTTTCCCCCTATTCTTTGATTGAGCAGCCTGCAAGATCTTAGTTCCCCAACCAGGGGTCAAACCTGGGCCCCCTGCAGTGGAAGTGCGGCATCTTAACCACTGGACCTGCAGGGAAGTCCCCAGAGTTTAAACTTCTAAAATATAAATGAGGTAATTCCCTGGTGGTCCAGTGGTTAGGACTCCACGCTTTCACTGGTGTGTGTCTGGGTTCAGTCGCTGATCGAGGAACTAAGATCCCACAAGCTATGTGGTATGGCCAAAAATTAATCAATAAATAAAATAATAAAATATAAATGAAAATGATAGTACTGGTGGGGATGAGGGAAGAGAGGTTTTCCTTTTCAAGAGCCTCTTTCCAGATCTCCCCTGTATGTTTCATTCACCAAAACTGAATCACATCACTACCCTCTTGGTGCAAAGGCGCCTAAGATAGTGAAATCTGTCCAAGAGGATTAGAACTGCTGTTTCTGGCTTCAGTCAACCATGATTCACTCTCTGGGTATGAGCCATCGCAGCCTAAATGAAGTGGGAGGGGAGCAAGCATCCAACGGCGGTGGGGAGGCTAAATACAGGCGCTGCCAGCAGCAGCAGAAAGCAGTGTGTTGCTTTAGTTCTGCTGACAGGGAGCTAGGGCTTGGACTAGGGCAGAAGCAGCAGGGAGAAGGAAATAGGGCAACTGTGAAAACGAATCGAGGAGTGGAGTGGGCAGACCGTGGTGGCTCATGGCTGTCTTTCATGAGAGAGCAGGGAAAAGAGAGAGACAGACAAGCGGAAGTCAAAGATGGCGACAGGGTTTCCAGCTTGCTTCATTGGATGGTGACACCATGAACTGAGGCTGAGAATACAGAAGGAGAAGTCGAGTTTGAGAAAGATGATGAGCTTGGCCTTCGGCAATTGGAGTTTAAGGGACAATGAGGGGGAAATGTATATAAAGAGTGGGTTGTGAAACATTACATCTTGGGAGGACAGGCAGGGCTAGATGTAGAGACTGCAATTATAGTCAAAACCACACTATCAAATCATGTCTGTACAAACTCCAAAAGAAGGCACATCTGAGCACTCATAGAGGTGTCTTCTGGTAAGAGGGATTGGGCGGATGGAGTGCAGGGGAGTAGATCCAAGGAAAAAACATTAACTGACTTTACATCCTTTTGTGTCCTCGAAGTTTTGATAACAGACATCTATCCAATAAGGGAAATGTAAGTTTGTAAACGAGCTGAACAAGGAGAGTGCTGGAAGGAAAAGAAGAGGATGTGGTGAATGATCCCATTTTGAGGGCAGGATGAAAAGAAAGAGGAAAAGATGGTCAGAGTCTCTGTATGGAATCTTGTGGGCTTCCAATGCTAGAGACCTAGGTTCAATCCCTGGCTTGGGAAGATCTCCTGGAGGAGGAAATGGCAACCCCCACTCCAGTATTCTTGCCTAGGAAATCCCCTGGACAGAGGAGCCTGGCAGGGCTGCAGTCAGCGGGGGTCACAAAGAGTCCGACATGACTTAGCGAGTAAACACCAAGAGCATGGAATCTTGTAAATCCATGCAGGAGAACATTTGAGGAAGAATGGGAGGTTGCAGAGGTGAAGGAGACTGGGTAGGGCCTGGGGTGGGAAAGGCCTTCATGTTGAAGCTACCACTGTTGACTCTAGAAAGTTCTACAAGTGTGGAGGTGAAATACGGTCACACAGAAATGTGGTGATATAAGGCGAGAACACAGCAGCTCAAGAAAGTGCTGGGGGAGAGAAACGATACTTCTTAGCGACAGGAGATCAATCACACCCTTAAAATGCATTATCCCATCCCTCTTCCCATTGTCGCTAGTTTTTGACCCGTGGGGCCCCCCGCACCCAGTGTAAGTGCTCGGCGAGCCTGTACCAGGCCCCCACCAGTTATTCCTGTAACATCCTGCAACACCATGGGACCGGTAGTTGTTGTGGTAAAGGTACGTTGTGCATTTGTCTTTCCCACGAAATTTTTTCTAGCCACAAAATTAACCAGAAACAAAAGAAGCATAACCCCTGCCTCCCCCTCCCCCTTTTCTCAGCAACAGAAAGACAGAGTCTCTGATACAAGAGAATGAATAGCATGCCAAAACTAAGTTAGAAATACCACCGAAACAAGGTGAGGATAGGCATGGGTTTCTTTGCCAGCCCCCGGCAGGCTGACCCCCGTGTTGCCATTCCAATTACGGAATGCCTCAGATTGAATAAACAGGGCTGTGTGATCAGATGGAGGGCAAACTAAGGCCGAGGGGTTGGATTGTTCACTCGTACGGGATTCCTCCCTGCCTTGTGTGTTTTCTCTGGCTGTGTGTTCACCTGTTCTCTGATGGGTACACTGCAGAACTGCCTATGAGGCCAACACATGTATTCGTGGAACAAGAAACGTTACCTATCTATGACCTCCATTGGCAGCCAGCTCTTGTGTTAATATGAGTCTGGCCGAGGGAGTGGGGGCTGGAGAGTGATGCTCAGTGAAAGCCCTGACCAGGGCCCCAGGAGCCCAAGATTTCCAGCCTGATACTGCCACTTTCTTTCAATAGTAACTGAGCATAAATTTCTATAATAACGGATTCAATGGAATGACTTTCCAGGTGGCACTAGGGGAAAAAACCCGCGTGCCAATGCAGGAGGTACAAGAGATGCAGGCTCAATCCCTGGATTGGGAAGATCCCCTTGGAGGAGGGCACGGCAATCCACTGCAGTATTCTCACCTGGAGAACCCCATGGACAGAGGAGCCTTGCAGACTACAGTCCATAGGGTTGCAAAGAGTTGGATACGACTGAAACAACTTAGCATGCACACATTCAACGGAATACTTTCAGCTGCTAATACCAGAACCCTCAACTCAAAGTAACCCTCATAAAAAGGACATCTCAAATCTACCTTAACAGTGTTCTAAGACAGGGAGTTCCTAGATTGGGGCAGCAATTCAACAGTGTCATAAAGCTCCCTGACCCTTGCATCTTTCTGCTCTGACAATTTCAGCATGTTGACTTTTGATTTTATCTCTGCCCTCATTGTCACAGCATGGCTGCCGCAGCTCCAAGCATCACCTCTCTCTCTTTACTAGTGTCCAAGGTCTCTATCTTTCTGTCTGTTTATCAGAGAGGAAAATCTTTCCCAGAAGCCTCTTGCATACTTTTATTCAAGTCCTGTTGTTCAAAATTGGGGTACATTTTCATATCCCGGCTTCAAGCAAGGCTGGGAAGGTGAGTACTTTGCATTTTCAGTTTCTAGAGCAGAAAAAAAAGGAGCTGAGAATGACTGTT